>NW_011494602.1:4422470-4435943 GCF_000754665.1 Bison bison bison | reverse complement strand
TTCGTTGCTTTGCAGCATGTGGAATCCTCCTGGACCACGGGTTGAACCCACTACCCCTGCACTGGCAGGTGGATTATCAACCACTGGACCACCAGGGACGTCTGTTATTATTGACCTTCTAGTGTTTGTTCTGGATATAAAATCCTCTATAGTCTTCTAAATATTCCTCACTGTTGCCCTCTTCCACACACTCACCATCTCACATATTTTACTTGGTTTGAGTGGGGAAAGCTTTAAGCTTTTCTATAAAACACCTCATTTAAGATTTGAATATTCATAGCAATCACTGGGGGCTTTTGCAATTGTTCTGATTCAGTAGGTTTGGTATGGGGCCTGAGATTCTTCATGACTAACCAGCTCCCAGGTGATGAGATGATGCTCAGAGCAACCATGAGTCCCAAGGCCCTTGAGCAGTGCCTTTTCATAGAACTTTCTGCAGCAGTTAAAATATTCCATATCTGCATTGTCCAAAGCAGTGACAACTGTCCTGTGTGAGTACTGAGCACTTGAAATGTGGCTAGTGTAACTGGGAAACTGAAGTTTTATTTTACTGATTTTAATTAGCCTGTATTTTAATAGCTGCCCACAATATTTGACTACATCAGAGGACTTACAATAAGGTCTTTACAGTTCATTGATTTTCCCCAGTCTCGAGAAGGGTGATCTCAAAATTGACAGCTTTTTACATAGACAGCATATTAAAAAGCAGAGACATTACTTTGCCAGCAAAGGTTGATCTAGTCAAGGCCATGGTTTTTCCAGTGGTCATGTATGGATGTGAGAGTTGGACTGTAAAGAAAGCTGAGCACAGAAGAATTGATGCTTTTGAACTGTGGTGTTTGAGAAGACTCTTGAGAGTCCCTTGGACTGTGAGGAGATCCAACCAGTCCATCCTAAAGGAGATCAGTCCTAGGTGTTCATTGGAAGGACTGTTGCTGAAGCTGAAACTCCAGTACTTTGGTCACCTGATGCAAAGAGCTGACTCATTTGAAAAGACCCTCATGCTGGAAAATATAGAGGGCAAGAGGAGAAGGGGACAACAGAGGATGAGATGGTTGGATGGCATCACCAACTCAATGGACATGGGTTTGGGTTGACTCCAGAGTTGGTGATGGATAGGGAGGCCTGGCATGCTGTGGTTCACGGGGGTTGCAAAGAGTCGGACACTACGGAGTGACTGAACTGAACTGATCTCTGAACTTCGAGAATCTTGCATAGGGCTAAGAACATTATGTGTCCATGTAAACAGCATCCCTAGTGAGAGATCTATTTCCAATTTTGAAAGCAGGTTCATGGAACTGTCATACAACAAAAAATTGTTTTACTTTAAAGCTACATGGCATAGTGTGTAGGTAGTTCTGCCTCCACCAATTACAGGATAATTTCTGACAAGTCACTTAATCCCTCTAAGCTTCAATTTACTCATCTCAAAATAGTAATCATGATTATGGTAATACGTATCACATAGGGTTGCTATTCACAGGTGTTATTCACATGAAATTTTTGTCAAATCACTTTTTCAAGTGATATTTGTTCTGGAAATGCTAGTTTTTGTTGTTGTATTAGCATGTGTTCTTTCCGTCCCCTAAATATTTTTATATCTGGTGAACTAATAGAGAAAGATGCCTTATGTGGACAGGATGGCAGTCTTAATTGGGAAGTGAAATGATATCACAAACTCATGTGCAGTTTATATATTTCTTCATGTGGAGAAAACAGATCAGATGGTCAAGGAGGAAGACTTTTACAAGTTTCTCTCACTGTATGGCATTGCATTGCTTTTTTTTGGAAATGGATATAGTATTTTTGCTTGGGAACTATGTGCTCTTTGATTAGATTTGCTAATAAGTGTGGGTCATAAATGTCTTGCTAAGTGTAATTGGAATTGTATGAATCCATTTCATCTTAAATATACCCCACTCCAACTCGCCAAAAGCCTAATGTCCCACTTGTTTATAGTGATCAAATGAACAACAGACATATTTTCTTGAGCAGATTGGCTTTGGAATAGCCTTTTTTTTTCCACATCCCTTTTCGATAAAGCATTGTTTGCTTCATGAGCATAAGAAAAATCACAAGAGCTAACATTTAGCAAGTGTACAGACTATTTGAAACACTTTACATGTATAAACACATTGAGCTGCCATTGAGACTGAATAAACTTTTTAAGCTCTTTTTTTTGTTTGCAAATGTGTTGAGTTCTGAAAATATTGATGGCCTTCTTACTACTGGTGGTGGCATGGAACAGCCATCCAATGACCTTTCTACAATCATGATTTATAAATGCATTGAACTGAGAGCTTCATCAGAATGATTTAAGAATGATTCATTAAGACAAATCAAGGCATTTCTGAAATAGGATGGATTGATTTTATGTTTCTCAGTTAAAGTGTTTATAGCTTATAATGCAGCTGTCTGATTTTATGTATTCTTAAATAAGCTCCATGAACGTGAACGTGAAAGTTGCTCTTTGAGACCCCATGGACTATACAGTCCATGGAATTTTCTAGACCAGAATACTGGAGTGGGTAGCTCTTCCCTTCTCCAGGGGTTCTTCCCAATGCAGGTATCAAACCCAGGCCTCCCACATTGCAGGCAGATTCTTTACCAGCTGAGCCACAAGGGAAGCCCCTAAACCTTATTAAATAAATTGTTTTGTTTAAAACTTGATATTGCAAAATTCATCTTCCTCTTTGCATTCATCAGTGTTTCTTTATAGACATTTTACCTTCACTATACATTACATTTTAAAGTAAATCAGCCAATCTTGATAAAGTAAAAACCAACATGGTGTGTTAACTGTTAACAGTTTCTTAAGACTGAGTCAACGCTGTCTTTGGTCTGAGTTTTTATGGCAGGAAAAAGGACCCAAACTCCAACTGTCTCATCACTGCAGTGTGTTTTTTTTCCACCTCCCTCTGCAGTAAGACTTGGATGAAAAATACTTTATTTTCCTAATCATGTCTCAAATGTGATAGACCATGAACTACCACTGGTCAATAAGCAGAAAACACTATGAAGAGCCTCCTTCCATGAATGAAAAAAACAAATAATTCTGAGAATACCTTTTTGTGTTATTCCAGTCTCATTCAAATGAAAAATTGAGGCCTGGTAACTATCTTGTGATCATGGAGACAAAATCCACAGTGTGAAAATATCAGAGCAGAAAAACCTAAAACCCAGAACCCTAAACAGCTGTAACAGCCCTACAAACCTGCAGACATTGTTATGTAAGCAAAAGAAAACCTTATATGTTTGCTGTTTTTTTCTGCATCAAGCATCCATAATTAGGAGTTCCACTATCAAAGAGGAAACCAGAGAATTGCAGGCTATTGTAGAAATATCATGTGAAAAATGACCATATGGGTACAAAACATGACCATAAAAATGTAAAACATAGTTCTGGACAGCCTCTGAAAGCCTGATATCTATAAAGCAAGAGAGATGTTTCCATGAAGTATAAAGTGACCCAAAGGGAAATTTTCATATCTGAAGATTGGCTATGCATGCAGTGGCAACCCACTCTAGTACTCTTGCCTGGAAAATCCCATGGGTGGAGGAGCCTGGTAGGCTGCAGTCCATGGGGTCTCGAAGAGTCGGACACGACTGAGCGACTTCACTTTCACTTTTCACTTCCATGCACTGGAGAAGGAAATGGCAACCCACTCCAGTGTTCTTGCCTGGAGAGTCCCGGGGACAGGGGAGCCTGGTGGGCTGCCGTCTATGGGGTTGCACAGAGTCGGACATGACTGAAGTGACTTAGCAGTAGCAGCAGCATGCATGCTAAGTCGCTTCAGTCGTTTCCAATCTTTGCAACCCCATGGACTGTAGCCCTCCAGGCTTCTCTGTCCATGGCATTTCCAGGCAAGAATACTGAAATGGGTTGCCATGCTTGCGTCCAGGAGATCTTCCTGACCCAGGGATCAAACCCACATTTCTTACATTTCCTGAATTTGCAGGCAGGTTCTTTACCATGAGTGCCACCTGGGAAGCCCAGGTTGATTATGTGCTCAGTCTCTCAGTCGTGGCCGACTCTTTGAGACCCCATGGATTGTAGCCTGCCAGGCTCCTCTGTCCATGGAATTCTCCAGGCAAGAATTGTGGAGTGGATTGCCATTTCCTTCTCCAAAGACTGACTATAACGTGTTTCAAACGTTATCTAACACCAGAAATCCCATAAGAAGGCTAAATCTGTCCTTATGCAAATATTTCAACTCTTCCTGTGTTGCCAAATTTCAGCTCTGAACCATGTCTGAGATAGAGAGCAGAATGTCTGCCCTTTAATAAACCCGAATCTATATGACTTCATAAATTGCCATGGATCAATACTAACTTTTTCCATGGATCCGTCTAACCAGTTGACTATAAAAAGCACCTAAATGCTATAAAAAGCGTCCTGAAGCCATTTAACTTCTCCATTCTTAGATGGAAAAACTGCCGTTAGTTCATGTAATGATATTTCCAATGCCCTCTGATTTCTAGACACCTCCCTGACATGATGACCTTTATTTTTTCAGATTGTGTTCATCTCCTTAAACTAAGGTTTCTACAAATAAAGGCATTTTTTTCCAGGAACAATCTGACCTGGCACAGAACAGCATATTAGTGTGTGTGTCTGTGTGTCTGTGTGTGTTTGTACTTGCACACACATGCTTTTAATTGTGTATTGCATATATACTGAAATGTTTATAATGCATATAAAATATTCAAAGAATAATAATAAAATGGGACTTCCCAAGTGGTGCAGTGGTAAAGAATCCACATGCAGTGCAGGAGATGCAGGAGATGTGGGTTCAGTCCCTGGGTCAGGTAGATCCCCTGAAGAAGGAAGTGGCAATCCACTCCAGTATATTTGTCTGGAAAATTCCATGGACAGAGGAGCCTGGCAGGCTGCAGACCATGGGGTCACAGAGTTGGAAACGACTGAGTGACTAATCAGCACATACATGAACACCACCAACTTGCCCTATCTTGGAAGCTGTCTGTGCATCCCACCCTATCTCCAGCTTTTCTTCCCCAGCAATAACCGCTGTTATGAATTCCATGCTTATTTTTCCCATCCTTCTCTTTATAGTTGTACTACAGACCAAAAAGCTCTAAAAGTATGTTGTTTAATTTTACATGCTTTTAGGAGCCTTTGACAAAAAATCACACTGAATATAAACAAAATCATATTGTATACATCCCTGTGAAACTTGATTTTTCATTCAGTAGCGCTACTTGTAATTTATTTATGTTGATGCAATTAGCTACAATCATTCATGTTTCACTGCTCTATATTTGTCTCAGTTTTTCCAGGTTTATTCTTTTTCTTTTCCCTGCTGAGTTAGTTTGAATTTGCATATTGTATTCTTTTCTCTAATCTCTTGGTTATCCTGGAAATTTTAACTTAATACTTAATTCTTATTTAATCAACATCTTTATATTTGTCTTAAATAATAAAAATGTTAAACATTCAAATTTCAGCTATTATCCAATATTTATTTATTTTTTATCTTCTTCAGCCACACAAATAGGTATTTTAATATAATCAATGCTTATTTAAACTCACTTGTATGTTTACTGGTTTCTTAGTTTGCCTATGTGTCTCTGATTTTTCATTTGCATTTGTAATTATTTTCCTTCTGTCTGGAGCATTCTGTACAAATTTCTCTAGTTAGGATCTGTTGTTAAACATTTACCTTTTTTTTTTTAATGAAAATAACTTAATTTTATCCTTTATAATGAAAGATTCACTGGGCTCTGGTTCTGGGTTGACACTGGTTGCCTCTTGGCACAATGACAAGGATCTCCCACAGTCTGGGACCCACTAAAGCTGTTGACAAGTTGGCTGTCAGTCCAGTTGCTCTACCTGAAGTTACCTTTTCTTCTGGTTGCTCCTTAGGAGAAAAGCTATGACAAACCTAGGCAACATATTAAAAAGCAGTGACATCACTTACCAACACAGGTCTGTATAGTCAAAGCTATGGTTTTTCCAGTAGTCATGAATAGATGTGAGAATTGGACCATCAAGAAGGCTGAGCGCTGAAGAATTTATGCTTTTGAACTGTGCTAATGGAGAAGACTCCCTTGGACAGAAAGGACATCAAACCAGTCAATCCTAAAAGAAATCAATCCTGAATATTCCTTGAAAGAACTGATGCTGAAGCTAAAGGTCCTGTGCTTTGGCCACCTGATGCAGTGAGCCAACTCATTGGCAAAAACACTGGTCCTGGGAAAGATTGAGGGCAGGAGGAGAAGGGGGCGACAGAGGATTAGATAGTTGGAAGGAATCATTGATCCAATGGACATGAGTTTGAGCAAGTTCTGAGAGACAGCAAAGGACAGGGAAGCCTGGTATGTTGCAGTCTACAGGGTTACAAAGGGCTGGACACAATTTAGCGACTGAAAACAACATTTTTACGGTGCCTTGCTTGTTCCACTGTTACGTCTCCAGATGTGGGTTTTTTTTTGGTTATCCCTCAGGATTTGTTCACCTTCCTAAAATGAGGATGGGTCGATCAGTTCTGAGGCATTTACATCTGTGGTGTCTTTGCTGCCTCTCTCCCATGTCATTTCTCTCTGCTATATACCAAGGGAAATGTCATATGGTAACTCTGAGTTTAAATTTTCAGGAAGCTCCAGATTGTGTACACAAAGAGTTGCATTTTTTACTTTCTTATTAGCAGTCAGTGGGGTCACAAAGAGTCAGACACGACTGAGTGACTAACACACACCCACATCAGCAGAGCATTACAATTCCAGTTTCTCCCTATCCTCAGCAACGCCTGTGATTATTTGTCTTGTTTATAACCGTTATCCTAGATATGAGTTGATGTCTCATTTGCATTTACCCAATCTTAGAGATGGTGAGCATCTTTACATGTGCTTGTTGGTCATTTCTGTTTCTCATTTTGGAGAATATTTATTCAGATCCTGTTCTCATATATTTTTTTAGAACTGGGTTATATATGTTTATAATTGAGTTGGAAAAATTGAGTCGGAAAAATTGAGTCGTGATTTTTGTGGGTTTGTTTACTTTGCTCTGGTTAACCATTTGCTTTTGTTTGAAAGTGATTAATTAATGAAATGACCACAGTGAAAGAATAAAGGAAGAGGTAAGGGGAGGGAAGAGTTTTCCCTTGTAGCTCAGCCAGTAAAGACTGGCTTTCACTCTTCTCTTTTACCTTCATCAAGAGGCTCCTTAGTTTCTCCTCATTTTCTACCATTTGAGTGGTATCATCTACATGCCTGAAAGTATTGATATTTCTCCCATTGGTCTAGATTCCAGCTTGTGATTCATCCAGCCTGGTAGATCACTTCATATAGTCTTCATGTAAGTTAAATAAGTAGGGTGACATTATACAGGCTTGTCATACTACTCTCCTGATTTTGAACTGTTCCATGCCCAGTTCTAATAGTTGCTTCATGACCCACATACAGGTTTCTCAAGAGCCAGGTAGGTTAGTCTGATACTCCTGTCTCTTTAAGAATTTTCCAACATTCGTTGTGTTCCACACAAAGACTTTCAGTTCAGTTCAGTTCAGTTGCTCAGTCGAGTCCTACCCATTGCTACCTCATGGACTACAGCACTCCAGCTCTCCCTGTCCATCATCAGCTCCCGGAGCTTGCTCAAATTCATGTCCATTGAGTTGGTGATGCCATCCAACCATCTCATCCTTTGTTGTCCCCTTCTCCTTCTGCCTTCAATCTTTCCTAGTATCAGGGTCTTTTCCAATGAGTCACTTCTTTGCATCAGGTGGCCAAAGTATTGAAGTTTCAGCTTCAGCATTAGTCCTTCCAGTGAATATTCAGGACTGATTTCCTTTAGGATTTACTGATTTGATCGCCTTGCAGTCCAAGAGACTCTCAAGAGTCTTCTCCAGCACCACAGTTCAAAAGCATCAATTCTTCAGCACTCAGCTTTCTTTATAGTCCAACTCTCACACCCACACATGACTACTGGAAAAACCATCGCTTTGACTAGACAGATCTTTGTTGGCAAAGTAATGTCTTTGCTTTTTAATATGCTGTCTAGGTTGGTCATAGCTTTTCTTCTAAGGAACAGGCATCTTTTAGTTTCATGGCTGCAGTCACCATCTGAGGTGATTTTGGAGCCCCCAAAATAAAATCTGTCAGTGTTTCCATTGTTTCTCCATCTATTTGCCATTAAGTGATAGGACCAGATGCCATGATTTTAGTCTTCTGAATGTTGAGTTTTACCAATTTTTTCACTCTCCTCTTTCACTTTCATCAAGAGGCTCTTTAGTTCTTCTTTGCTTTTTGTCATAAGGGTGGTGTCATCTGCATATCTGAGGTTATTGAATTTCTCCCGCAAAGACTTTAGTGTAGTCACTGAAGCAGAAGTAGATGTTTTTCTGAAATGCCCTTGCTTTTTCCATGATCCGACCAATGTAGGCAATTTGATCTTTGGCTCCTCTGCCATTAAGTCCTCACTTCCTGTACTGCTGAGCATAGCTTGAAGGATTTTGGAGCATAACCTTGCTAGCATGTGAAATGAGCACACTTATATGGTAGTTTGAACATTTTTGGCATTGCCCTTATTGAGACTGGACTGAAAACTGACTTTGCCAGTCTTGTTGCCATTGCTGTTTTCCAAATTTGCTGACACACTGAGTGCAGTGTTTTAATAGCATCATTTTTTAGGATTTTAAATAGCTCACCTGGGATGCTATCACCTCCACTAGCTTCATTTGAAGTAATGTTTCCTAAGGTTCACTTGACTTCAGACTCCAGGATGGCAGGCTTGTGGTTATCCAGGTTATTAAGATCTTTTATGTATAGTCTTCTGTGTATTCTTGTCACCTCTTCTTAATCTTAATCATGATAACTAAGATTTGCCAATTAGTAACAACAGGTCAATATTTGGTTTAATAGAGTAGGGGAGGAAAGCGTTTTCTTTGACCCGCTTAGAGTCCCTGGCTAGATCTGAAAATTAAAGTGATAGAGACAGATTAACAGGAGAAAAGCATACAAATTTATTTAATGCAAGTTTTACATGACACAAGAACCTGCATAGGAAAAAAACAAGACCCAAAGAAATAGCTGATTAGTATTTTAGGCTAGATTTGCTGAAGAATGACAGGTGTAAAGACATATGATAGATCCAGGAGTACAGGTAAGTGTTATAAACTGGGGCAAACTTAGGAAGGCCTGTTTGTTCAGAATCTTCTGGACATCTCTTTATCTTTGGATATAAGGATGCTCCTTTCCTCCAGGAGGGGAGCACTTCCCTCTGGATGGTCCTATAACCTGTTTCACAGAAGAAGAGCAGAGGAGAAGTCAGAATTACCATCCTCTTTATGCTACTTTCGAAGAAGGCAATGGCACCCCACTCCAGTACTCTTGCCTGGAAAATCCCATGGATGGAGGAGCTTGGTAGGCTGCAGCCCGTGGGGTCGCTAAGAGTCGGACATGACTGAGCGACTTCACTTTCACTTTTCACTTTCCTGCATTGGAGAAGGAAATGGCAACCCACTCCAGTGTTCTTGCCTGGAGAATCCCGGGAACGGGGGAGCCTGGTGGGCTTCCGTCTGTGGGGTCGCACAGAGTCAGACACAACTGAAGCAACTTAGCAGCAGTAGTAGCTTATGCTACTTTACAAACTCCTTTCATTTAAAATACTTAGAATGTCATGGTCCCGTGTTTTGGTCTGCGACCCCATGGACTGCAGCACACCAGGCTTCCCTGTCCTGCACCAGCTCCTGGAGCTTGATCAACCTTAAGTCCATTGAGTCAGTGATGCCATCCAACCATCTCGTCCTCTGTCAACCCCTTCTCCTCCTGCCCTCAATCTTTTATTTTTTTTCACTTCTATACTATATTCAGGACAACATTAATATGACCTACTGTTTAACACATGAGAGTTTTTTCATTTTCCTAACTGTAGTCTTGGAATGCTTAAACTGGGAACTTTTTGTATAGTTACTCTTGCATTGTTTTAACTTCTACTTAGGTAATATCACAACATCAGTTGCAAAGAAGCAGGTTTTACTTAATGTCATTATCTAGAAGGGGAAATAAATATTCCATAGATCTTATTTTTAATCATCCTCAAATAATAAGCTTGTGATTTTTGTACAAAACTTCCTTCAGGAGTCTTTAGAACGTCTGCAAGATTTTATTTTATTTTTTTTTTGCTTTGGCATATGGGTATACAGATTTATTCATTCATAGTATTTTTAAAATATTATCTAGAAGATACAGTATGAGTCTCAGAAATTGAATGTTTCACCATTTACTGTAACTTTCAGTTGGAGTGTCATGTTGCATTTAAAGACATTAATCAAAATAAAATTTATAAAGCAATTCTTCAGTGGAAGGAATAGATATGTATTTTTTTAAAATTACATAAACCATGCACATAGTTTGATGAACTTTACTGTAATAAAGGAACAAAATAGGTAGAAAAATTCCATAATATAAATAGTTTAGATTTTGATAACTTCTATTGATGCCCAAAACACTTGATAATGATTCTGGAGCCAATGGGACTGATTGTTGTTGTTATTCAGTCTCTCAGTTGTGTTGGACTCCTTGCAACACCATGGTCTGCAGCACACCAGGCTTCCCTGTCCTTCACCATCTTCCAGAGCTTGCTCAAACTCACATCCACTGAGTCAGTGATGCCATCCAACCATCTTATCCTCTCTTGTCCCCTTCTCCTGCCTTCAGTCTTTCCCAGTATCAAGGTCTTGTCCAGTGAGTCAGTTCTCATCAGGTGGCCAACGTACTGGAGCTTTAGGTTCAGCATCAGTCATTCTAATGAATATTCAGGACTGATTTCCTTTAGGATTGACTGGTTTGATCTCCTTGCAGTCCAAGGGACTCTCAAGAGTTTTCTCCAACACCACAGTTTAAAAGCATCAATTCTTCTGTGCTCAGCTTTCTTCACAGTCCAACTCTCACATCCATACATGACTACTGGAAAAACCATAGCTTTGACTCAATGGACCTTTGTTGGAAAAGTAATGTCTCTGCTTTTTAATATCCTGTCTAGGTTGGTCATAGCTTTTCTTCCAAGGAGGAAGTGTCTTTTAATTTAATGGCTACAGGTACAAACTGCAGTGATTTTGGGGCTCAAGAAAGTAAAATATCTCACTGTTTCATTGTTTCCCAATCTATTTGCCACGAAGTGATGGGACCAGATGGCAAGATCTTAGTTTTCTGAATGTTGTATTTTAAGACAGCTTCATCACTCTCCTCTTTCACTGTCATCAAGAGGCTTTTTAGTTCCTCTTCAATTTCTGTGATTCAAATGGTATCATCTGCATATCTGAGGTTATTAATATTTCTCCTAGCAATCTTGATTCCAGCGTAGGCTTCATCCAGCCTGCATTTGCATGATGTACTCTGTATATAAGTTAAATGAGCAGGGTAACAATATACAGCCTTGAAATACTCCTTTCCCAAATTGGTACCACTCCACTGTTCCATGTCCAGTTCTAACTGTTGCTTCCTGACCTGCATACAGGTTTCTCAGAAAGCAGGTAAGGTGGTCTGGTATTCCCATCTCTTCAAGAATTTTCCACAGTTTGTTGTGATTTACACAGTCAAAGGCTTTAAAGTAGTCAATAACGCAGAAGTAGACTTTTTTTTTTAGAAGAAATAGAGTAGCCATCATAGTCAACAAAAGAGTCTGAAATGCAATACTTGGATGTAATCTCAGTTCAATAACATGGTAATCCAAGTCTATGCCCCAACCAGTAATACTGAAGAAACTGAAGTTGAATGGTTCTATGAAGATGTACAAGACCTTCTAAAACTAACACCCAAAATAGATATCCTTTCATTATAGGGGGCTGAAATGCAAAAGTAGGAAGTCAAGAAACACCTGGAGTAACAGGCAAATTTGGCCTTGGATTACAGAATGAAGCAGGGCAAAGACTAATAGAGTTTTGCCAAGAGAACACACTGGTAATAGTAAACACCCTCTTCCAAGAATACAAGAGAAGACTCTACACATGGACATCACCAGATGGTCAACACTGAAATCAGATTGATTATATCCTTTGCAGCCAAAGATGGGGAAGCTCTATACAGTCAGGAAAAACATGACTAGGAGCTGACTGTGGCTCAGATCATGAACACCTTATTGCCACATTCAGTACTTAAATTGAAGAAAGTGGGGAAAACCACTAGACCATTCACACACACACACACACACACAGAAGTCGCTCACTCATGTCCGACTCTTTGTGACCCCATGGATTGTAGCCCACCAGGCTCCTCGATCCATGGGATTTTCCAGGCATGAATACTGGAGTGGGTTGCCATTTCCTTTCAGGTATGACCATTCAGGTATGACCTAAATCAAATCCCTTATGACTATATAGTGGAAGTGGGAAATAGATTGAAGGGACTAGATCTGATAGATAGAGTGCCTGATGAACTATGGACGGAGGTTTGTGACATTGTACGGGAGACAGAGAACAAGACCATCCTCAAGAAAAAGAAATGCAAAAAGGCAAAATGGCTGTCTGAGGAGCCTTTCAAATAGCTGTAAAAAGAAGAGAGGTGAAAGGCAAAGGAGAAAAGGAAAGATATAAGCATCTGAATGCAGAGTTCCAAAGAATAGCAAGGAGAGATAAGAAAGCCTTCCTCAGCGATCAATGCAAAGAAATAGAGAAAAAGAATACAATGGGAAAGACTAGAGATCTCTTCAAGAAAATTAGAGATACCAAGGGAATATTTCATGCAAAGATGGGCTCAATATAGGACAGAAATGGTATGAACCTAACAGAAGCAGAAGATATTAAGAAGAGGTGGCAAGAATACACAGAAGAACTGTACAAAAAAGATCTTCACAACCAAGATAATCACAAAGGTGTGATCACTCCCACTCACCTAGTCCCGGACATCCTGGAATGTGAAGTCAGGTGAGCCTTAGGAAGCATCATTATGAACAAAGCTAGTGGAGATGATGGCATCCCAGTTGAGCTATTTCAAATCCTGAAACTTGATGCTGTTAAAGAGCTGCACTCAATATGCCAGCAAATTTGGAAAACTCAGCAGTGGCCACAGGAATGGAAAAGGTCAGTTTTCATTCCGATCCCAAAGAAAGGCAATGCCAAAGAATGCTCAAACTACCGCACAATTGCACTCATCTCACATGCTAGTCAAGTAATGCTCAAAATTCTCCAAGCCAGGCTTCAGCAATACGTGAACCGTGAACTTCCAGATGTTCAAGCTGGTTTTAGAAAAGGCAGAGGAAGCAGAGATCAAATTGCCAACATCTGCTGGATCATCGAAAAAGCAAGAGAGTTCCAGAAAAACATCTATTTCTGCTTTATTGACTATGCCAAAGCCTTTGACTGTGTGGATCACAATAAACTGTGGAAAATTCTGAAAGAGATGGGAATACCAGACCACGTGACCTGCCTCTTGAGAAACCTATATGCAGGTCAGGAAGCAACAGTTAGAACTGGACATGGAACAACAGACTGGTTCCAAATAGGAAAAGGAGTTCGTCAA
>NW_011494602.1:4352513-4422370 GCF_000754665.1 Bison bison bison | reverse complement strand
ATATTGTCACCCTGCTTATTTAACTTATATGCAGAGTACATCATGAAAAATGCTGGGCTGGAGGAAGAACAAGCTGGGTCCAGATTTTGGGAGAAATATCAATAACCTCAGATAAGCAGATGACACCACCCTTATGGCAGAAAGTGAAGAACTAAAGAGCCTCTTGATGAAAGTGAAAGAGGAGAGTGAAAATGTTGGCTTAAAACTCAATATTCAGAAAACTAAAATCATGGCATCTGGTCCCATCACTTCATGAGAAATAGATGGGGAAACAGTGGAAACAGTGGCTAACTTTATTTTTCTGGGATCCCAAATCACTGCAGATGGTGACTGCAGCCATGCAATTAAAAGACGCTTACTCCTTGGAAGGAAAGTTATGATCAACCTAGTTCAACCAGAGATCAAAATTACCAACATCTGTTGGATCACAGAAAAAGCAAGAGAATTCCGTAAAACCTATCAGTTCAGTTCAGCTGCTCAGTCGTGTCCAACTATTTGCAATCTCATGAACCGTAGCACGCCAGACCTCCCTGTCCATCCTCCTGTCCAGGCCTCCTCCAGGAGTCCACCCAAACCCATGTCCATTGTGTTGGTGATGCCATCCAACCATCTCATCCTCTGTCGTCCCCTCCCTCTGTCATCCCCTCTGTCCGTCCCCCTGCCCTCAATCTTTCCCAGCATCAGGGTCTTTTCAGATTAGTCAGCTCTTTGCATCAGGTAGCCAAAGTATTGGAGTTTCAGTTTCAACATCAGTCCTTCCAATGAACACCCAGGACTGATCTCTTTAAATATGGACTGGTTGATTTCCTTGCAGTCCAAGGGACCTTCAAGAGTCTTCTCCAACACCACAGTTCAGAAGCATCAATTCTTCGGTGCTCAGCTTTCTTTATAGTCCATAATGACTACTGGAAAAATCATAGCTTTGACTAGACGGACCTTCTGAACTGTGGTGTTGGAGAAGACTCTTGAAGGTCCCTTGGACTGCAAGGAAATCAACCAGTCCATATTTAAAGAGATCAGTCCTGGGTGTTCATTGGAAGGACTGATGTTGAAACTGAAACTCCAATACTTTGGCTACCTGATGCAAAGAGCTGACTAATTTGAAAAGACCCTGATGCTGGGAAAGATTGAGGGCAGGGGGACGGACAGAGGGGATGACAGAGGGAGGGGACGACAGAGGATGAGATGGTTGGATGGCATCACCAACACAATGGACATGGGTTTGGGTGGACTCCTGGAGGAGGCCTGGACAGGAGGATGGACAGGGAGGCCTGGCGTGCTACGGTTCATGAGATTGCAAATAGTTGGACACGACTGAGCAGCTGAACTGAACTGATAGGTTTTACGGAATTCTCTTGCTTTTTCTGTGATCCAACAGATGTTGGTAATTTTGATCTCTGGTTCCTCAGCCTTTTCTAAATGCAGCTTATACATATGAAAATTCTTGGTTCACATACTGTTGAAGCCTGAACTGGAGAATTTGGAGCATTTCTTTACTAGCATGGAGATTAGTGCAATTGTGTGGTAGTCTGAACATTCTTTGGCATTGCCTTTCTTTGGGATTGGAATGAAAACTGACCATTTCTAGGCCTATGGCCACTGCTGAGTTTCCAAATTTGCTGGCATATTGAGTGTAGCACTTTCATAGCATCATCTTTATGATTTGAAATAGCTCAACTGGAATTCCATCACCTCCACCAGCTTTGTTTGTAGTGGTGATTCCTGTGACCCACTTGACTTCACACTGGAAGATGTCTGACTCTAGGTGAGTGATCATACTGCCATGGTTATCTTGGTCATTAAGATCTTTTTTTTACAGTTCTTCTGTTTATTCTTGTCACCTCTTCTTAAAATCATCTGCTTCTGTTAGGTCCATACCTTTTCTGTCCTTTTTGTGCTCATCCTTGCATGAAATATTCCCTTGTTATCTCTAAGTTTCTTGAAGAGTTCTCTAGTCTTTCCCATTCTATTGTTTTCCTCTATTTCTTTGTATTGTTCATTTAGGAAGGCTTTCATATCTCTCCTTGCTATTCTTTGGAACTCTGCATTCAGATGGGTATATCTGAATGAATGTTCCTAGATGTTAATAGCAATTCTGTAGCTTGAAAGTTTGTAGAACCTTAGATTCAATAAATAGAATGCAGTGTCTTAGCTAAAAAGCTTCCTAGAAACTTTAATATGTAAATGAGCATCATAAGTGTTTTCTGTGGGGGTTGGGCTTGCGTCTACAATAGTCTCCCCTTATCTTGGGGAATATGTTCCAAGACCTCCAAGATACCTGAAAGTAATATATGTTCTTTTCTCCTATATATACACATTAGAGTTGTTAGTCTCTTATGATGTCTTATAGGTATAATTTCCTACTGTAGATCTTAGCAACCTCACCATACATATTTTTTTCCCTTTCTCTAGGAAGTCAAAAATTTTTATTAATACCTTTGCATGTAAAGGAAGCACTTTACCATATAATTTATATATAAATTATATGACAAATATAAATATACCTATGGTATAATTTATAAATAATACATTATAAGAGACTAACAAGAATAACTAATAATTAAATATGACAATTAAAGCAATATATTATAAAACAATATATTGTAATAAAAGTTATGAGAATGCAGTCTTTCTCACAAAATATCTCATTGTCCAAATTTAATCCCTTTGCTCTTTAACTATGCAATGACCAAGCACTGTGGCTATTAGTTTTGCATTGTTACAGCGAAATTAGCAAATATTTGTTTTTCCTTGTTCACAATATCACAGGTAGCAGATATCTTCCTAAAACCTGAAACTGTTAGTTGCTCAGTCGTGTCCAACTCTTTGTGACCCCCATAAACTGTAGCCGTTCAGGCTCCTCTGTCCATGAGGTTTCCCAGGCAAAAATACAGGAATGGGTTGACATTTCCTTTTCCAGGGGATCTTCCCAACCCAGGGAGAGAATCCAGGTCTCCTGCATTGTAGGCAGATTCTTTACCATCTGAGCACCAAGGCAGCCCTTAAAAATACTAGATTCCATGATAGAAAGGGAGTTACTCTTGGGAGCTCTGATGGTGATGATAGGACAGGGATGACAGCCAGGTGGAGAAGCAGCAATTGGTAAGTTACCTGTTGCTGCTGCTGCTGCTAAGTCACTTCAGTCATGTCCGACTCTGTGCAACCCTATAGACAGCAGCCCACCAGGCTCCCCCATCCCTGGGATTCTCCGGGCAAGAACACTGGAGTGGGTTGCCATCTCCTTCTAAGTTACCTGTTACATTATCATAATTAATATTGGAAGGAGCCTGAGATTTTACCAAATGAAAGTTAATATTAATTAAGCAGAAAGGAAAACAACTGGGAATTTTTGAGACAAATAGTTTGTGATTCCTCTCTGCTAGCTGCCATGTTGATTTTTCACTAAAGTTCAGGACTGACCTCCTGGTAAGTGAATTGTAATATGCAGGCCTTCTTTGTTAGGTATTTCAAAGAGCTTGAAATTCAACACATGCTGATTTTCAAGGTGTGAGCTTTGACCAGCCTTCCACTTATGGGCTATAGGTCTAGCTGGGAAAGTTTCTCTGTCCCTATTAAATGAAACCAAAATCTTCTTTTTAATGAAGCCAATGTAATTCTGGAAAATATCATTTACATAATATTTTGGTGAACCTGAAATTTTCTCATAAATGTGTAGGGAATACAGCTATTTCTGGAAATAGGAATTGAGAGTTTATTTGTTCCTGACTCTCTTATTGCCCTCACCCAAAGCACAAAAAATAGCTTTTGCCAGTTACTGTTGCTTCGGGTTGAAGATATAAAAGATTTTTAAATGATCCAATGTTCATAATACATGCAAAAATGATCATCTAACAGATTTCCCCTAAGGATACTAGTGATGTGCTCCTTAGGAAATTCGGCTTTTAATTTTTGTTTTATTTTTGGCAAAGTAGTTGAATTTTTGTTTCAAGGCAAATTAACCATAGATAACTTGATTCTAAAGATATTATTGTTTGCAAACCACTGTGGAATTTATTTTCGGCCAAAATAAATTACTGCATATAACTCAGAAAAGTTTTTTTTTTTCTCTTTTTGTTATTTTATTTCATTTAACTTTAACATTTTGCTTATTTCATGTATTATTCATTTTATTTTTGTGCCCATGGTACTAGTGATGGTGTTCTGATAATTAGTTTTATTATTAGGTAGAAGGTAGATGTTGTGTAAACCAAGCTCTGATATAATAGTTAGAGCCATCTCGACCAGCTACACTGATGCCAGGAATACCATCATTTTGTAGAATGACTCTCCGAAATGAAAAGTGATCTTAATCATTGAGATTTGTTGATTGAAAAAAAAAATTCACAACCTGAAATTTGAGAATCATGTTTTATTTGGTGGACTTTCTGAGGACTTTAAGCCCCGGAGACAGCTTCTAGAATAGCTCTGAGAGACTGCTCCAAAGATTTAAGAGGGGAACCAGAATGTGTAGGGGGTTTTGCAACAAATACCAGGTAGCTGGAAGATCAAAACATTAAGATTAAAGAAACCAGACATCTCAAGTTGATGAATTTAGCACTTTTCTGTGTCTGGGAAGATGCAAGAGTCTGGGCTCCTTGAAATAGTTGCTTTGATCTGGGCCTCAGCTGTCTGGGGCTAAGATCTCGTTCTTTCTCATTCTGAATCCCCCAGGGTATACCAGTGGGGGCAGGTGCCCTGGCTGAGGGCTTGGCAGCTGGCAGCCCATTTGTCTCCATCCGGAGTCCCCTCAGGGCTCACTCTGGAGGAAACTGTAGTGAATTGATGGCGGTGACATTCTTTGTTATGGCAGGCAACAGTTTTCATTTACAGATCTTACAGTGATCACTCAATTATTCTGGATGATTAAAGAATGACATCAAAGCACTAGATTATAAAGACGGGATGCAGGTAGAAGAAGGGTAAGAAGGGAGTCCATTTTCCTCCCTGATGCCAGATGCTAGAAAACATGAACCTCCAAATCTCAGGAACTTGACTCTACGTGTGTTGTTTACAAAATGCTCCAGATGGTGGATTGTTCTTTTCAGGCCATGACTTACAGACCCAGGATTCTTACATTTTATAGCTCATCATCTTCAAATAGAGACTTCCAGTTTACCCTGCTAAGCTGCAGCAGGCCAAAAGGGAAAGGAACATGGAGGATCACCAGTGGAAGTTGGTTGTTAGCACACACTTTAGGTCTTATTCCACCAGCTAGAGGTTGGTTACTTGACCATATCTTCCCTCTGGAATATGTACCCCATGGGGATTCCTAAAAGAGGAAATGCAGCTGTGTTGGCCACAACTCTCTCTGGATGTTTGCTTTTTTGTATTTTTTCATGGTGTTAAAATTAATTTGAGTCATGAAAAGGAGTTAGTTATCTACAAAGGAAATAAAACATACACATTAATTATGCATTTAAAATTCAGCCTAATAATTAATATATATCATTTTAAGTAATTTCCTAAATAAGTTCTTTTCAAATTGCTTCAAAGATTTTTTTTTTTTTTTTTTTTGGCATTCCTGGTAAGGCAAATTTTATTGAACAAAGGATCTAGTTTCAATTTACAAACAAATAACTGGCTCATTTTTATATCTCTGGAATCCCTTACAACATCAGACTGAGTAGCTGAGCATCACACCTGACTGGAGAATGGATTTTGACAGCCCAGCCTTGTTATGATCATTCAAACAGCTACCATTAGCAGGAAGATTCCACCACCTGCCATATCTCCAGTGTGCTAATGGAAGTAAAGACCTACCCAAGCACCCTGGCCTCCTTTCTGAAATAGAAAATGATGTCATGTAATTGGTTTTGTCTGAACTGCCCAGTGGCTGAAAATGTGATTCTGAGGAGTTAAGGCATGATGTCATTATTCCCAAAGCAGATTCTCAGGGACACTGGGCACTCAGCAGTCTGATTCTTGGAGCCAGAAGCAGTACATAGACCTGGTGAAGAACTTTAATCTCTTTTGTATAATGTAGTGACTTTTTTCTCAAACGGAAATGTTACCAAATCTATGGTTTGTCGGCTCACCACATGACTGACCAATAATCAGACTAGGTGTTGAGGCAAGGAATAGTAACTTTATTCAGAAAGTCAGATATCCTAGAAGGTGATGGACTAGTGGCGTAGGGCACCATCTTACTGGGCTCTGGATGACAGTTTGTTTCATAGACAGAGAGGGTGAGGACGTGAGACTATTAAGTAAAAAGGCCATAAATCTTGCAAAACATCTCCTGGCTTGGCTAGCATTGGGGAAGAGGATATGCTGAGTTCTTCTTTTCTGCAGCCATTCACAGGTGAGCAGGGTCAGAATGTCTCCCTGTAAGCTGGACAAAGGCACTTTAGCTTAACATTCAGGCAGAGGGGCAGGGTTCCTGAGGCATGCCATTATATGCTTACAGCTATAGACAGAATCCTTTTGGTGAC
The DNA here is from genome assembly GCF_000754665.1 of Bison bison bison. Classification (NCBI taxonomy): domain Eukaryota; kingdom Metazoa; phylum Chordata; class Mammalia; order Artiodactyla; family Bovidae; genus Bison; species Bison bison. The sequence continues at coordinate 4,415,939 of NW_011494602.1, read as the reverse complement.
TGTATTAACAAAAGCAATGAAAAGCAAAGGTTAAAGTAAAGGAAACAGATCCAACATATAGTCAGATTTTGTTCCTCCCTATTACAGAAACCTCATGCGAAGAGCTGACTCATTGGAAAAGACTGATGCTGGGAGGGATTGGGGACAGGAGGAAAAGGGGACGACAGAGGATGAGATGGCTGGATGGCATCACCGACTCGATGGACGTGAGTTTGAGTGAACTCCAGCAGTTGGTGATGGACAGGGAGGCCTGGCGTGCTGCGATTCATGGGGTCGCAAAGAGTCGGACGCGACTGAGCGACTGAACTGAACTGATTACAGAAACACAGTGGGTTATTTTTAAACACAGGAAATGTGCTCCAGAGCACCACTGATGCCTCTAAGAGAATTTGTTGGATTGAAAAATTGTTATGATGCTGACTCTGGTCAGTGTCTCACCTGAGCACATATTGGAGACTAGGTAGGCACATCATGACAGCCTTCCTCTCATTCCAATCCCAAGTGGCAAAGAAGGACAGAATAGCGAGATGGTTTTTAGTTACATATTTAGCAATACTGACCACCTGCTATGTGTCTGATAGTAACCTAAGTGCTGGAGATTTAGCAGGGAATAAAATAAAATCTCTCTTCTTATGGATAATAAGCAAATAAAGCTGTTGTCTAATGCCAGGTCGGAAGTACATGACGGGAAGAAAAAGTGGTCTGAGTGTATGACATTGAAGCAGAGAGAGAAGCAAGGAAGTGAGGGGAAAATTATGTGGAAATCTAGGGGGAGAAGGTTGCAGGTGGTGGGAACAGCCAGAAGACAACTCCATGGGCTGTCAGTGTGCTTGACAAGTTTATAGAGCAGCAACAGGGAAGGAGAGGGAGAGGGGTGGGGAGTCTGCATGGGTGAGCTGGGACGCAAAAAAGCCTGTAGGTGCTGCTGTTGACTGCCGTAAAGACCCACAATGCTACCCCACTGAGGCCTCTCTTTCGTGAGGGAATACCAGGAGTGATGATACTTGGCGCTGACATAGCTGAGGACTGCTGCTGCTGCTGCTGTCGCTTCAGTAGTGTCCGACTCTGTGTGACCCCATAGACGGCAGCCCCCCAGGCTTCCCCATCCCAGGGATTCTCCAGGCAAGAACACTGGAGTAGGTTGCCATTTCCTTCTCTGAGGACTACAGTTTGTCATTTCTGGGCCTTGGATGATTGGAGAAGGTGGAGAGGGCTTGGATTCAGGCAATAAGGACATACATCGTCCATGAAGAATTTAAAACAATTATAAGTGCTCTTAGAGTTGGTCTACTCTTTGTTATCATAATGCTTGAACAATTTCAGGGATAAAATACTCTTCCCCTCAGGGCCAGACCACTGCTATCTCCCCGCGTCCTTTGGTATATTACTGCTTTCTCCTGAAGATTCCTGTCATAATCAAACATTGACTAAACAAAAGCCTCCAGACATCTAACAACAATATATAGTTGTTTCAAAAAAGAAGACTATATGTACATGCACATACACACACAAACATACATATATATTCTTTAGCATATGTAGCAAGGACAAATAATGAAATATTAATATAGGAATTTAAAATGAAATTTAAAATATTTGGAATCAAAGATCTTACATGGAAAATGTGAAATTATTAAGCTAAACTAATATTTACTCAGTACCTAGGATGTGCTAGGCAGCCTTTTTCCTTACATTTTGATTTGTTCAAGAACCATTTTGCGACCTGTGGACACGGGGAGAGGGGAGGAGGGAGAGGGTGTGATGTATGGAGAGAGCAGCGTGGAAACTTGCAATCCCACTTGTGAAATAGACAGCCGACGGGAACTTGCTATGTGGCTCAGGGAACACATGCAGGGCCTGTGTGACCATCCAGAAGGTGGGACGGGGAGGCAGGTGGGAGGGAGGTTCAGGAAGGAGGGGACATGGGTGTAACTATTGGCTGTTTCTTGCTGATGTTTGACCGAAAACCACAAAATTCTGTAAAGCAATTATTCTTCAATTAAAAAAACAAAGTGGTGAAAAAGGAAACCATTTTGTGGCGCTTACCTGAGTTTCTAAAGAAATAAAGTTAACAAAAGCAAGGTGCTTGTATCACACCACAAAGTATGGCTTGACGATTCCAATTTTACAAACGAGAAAACTGAGATTTGGAGGTTCAATCTGTACTCAATCCACAGAGCTAATAATGAAGAGTTGGAATTCAAATGCCATTGTTTTCTACATGTTTTCTTCTGGGAAAAAAAAAAAAAACAAAGTTCAGATACTTGCACTAATTTTAATTTTTTGAGATAATTGGCATTGTGAAATATCACTATCCATATAGAATGCATGTATATTTGGATGGATGTATAACATCTAAGCGGAGAAGGCAATGGCACCCCACTCCAATACTCTTGCCTGGAAAATCCCATGGGCAGAGGAGCCTGGTGGGCTGCAGTCCATGGGGTCGCAAAGAGTCAGACATGACTGAGTGACTTCACTTTCACTTTTCACTCTCATGCATTGGAGAAGGAAATGGCAACCCACTCCAGCGTTCTTGCCTGGAGAATCCCAGGGATGAGAGAGCCTGGTGGGCTGCCGTCTCTGGGGTCGCACAGAGTCGGACACGACTGAAGCGACTTAGCAGCAGCAGCAGCATAACATCTAAGAAGATACAATTAACATCCATTTGGGAGCATTGTTTATACGCAGTATAAAAACATACAGGATAATCCAATACAAGTAGAATCAGCTCACACAGAATTAATTAATACTGGGATATATGGCAAAGCATACATGATTTTTTCTTTAAGAACAAGTCTTCATCCCCCTGAGATAGCTTCTATTAATTCTGTGACTCACAATCACACATATGGCTGCTTCTCTACCTGGACAGTATCTAACACCATATCATGTACCAGTGCTTCTCAAATTTTAAGATATTTATGACTCTCTTAGGGATCTTGTTAAACTGCAGATTCTGATTCACAGGACTAGGCTGGGGCCTGAGATTCTGAATTTCTAACAAGCTCCCAGGTGACACAGACGCAATGGTCTGGACACTTTGAGCTTAAGGTGGTTACAGTCATTTCTGGCACCAACCAGAAGCTGTATCTGGGTCCCCATCTCCTCCACTGGTTACTTTTGCAAGAGTGTTTACTGGGCAGACTTTCCAGTAGAGCAATTTCGGAAATTTGAAGAGAGTGTAGAGTAATGGGAAAGGGTTAAAAGAAAAGGGTTAAATGTACAAAAGGAACCTGGACTTCACTCCTGAAGCAACCACACCCCAATCATTTACTGCTTGTTAGGAGAGTCAGCACAGCTGATCTGAAGACATGTGCCCTTAGGTAGAAAAGCTGTATGTAACCTTGAGGAATGAATATTCTGCTCTTTGCTGTCACCTCAGTTTTATTTTGCTGAAGCAAGACAAGAAGAAGCCAACAGTGCATTCCCTCATATTACTCATTCTGGCTGGATGCTAAAGTTAATTTTCTTAATTGCTTTGGTCCCTGTATTAAAGTCATCCCATTTGTGAAATGAATCAACGTGAATCATTTGAACACATGCAGGAGAATTTCTTCATTTGAGCACTGTTTCTGAAATTTTAATGAGCAAACCTATCACCTTAGAACTTGATTAAAAATATAAATTTTGATTCATTGAATTTGAGGTGGAGACTGAAATCTTGCATTTCTTAGAAGCTCCTAGGTAAGGCTAACACCATAGATCCTTGGGTCACTATGAGTAGAGAGGCCTTACTTGACCTTATCTTGCATTAAAATGTCTCATGTATCTATATATGTGTATGTGTGAGGTATTCAAAGTGGTGAGGAAGTTATATACTGTCAAATAATTTGAAATGTTAGAAGGGAGGCATCCTCCTTATCACACAGAGCAGTGATCAAAAGTTTCACAATCACAATATTTTCTTACCATGAAGGACTGTTCAAATACCAGTGTTACAAAAAAAGATTTTTGTTAGTAAGATAAGAGTGCGTTCCAGTTTTTGTCAGTTCAAGATCTTCTTTAGATCACTCAGCATGTTCTAAGAGCGTAGATACTCAGGCCACCCCGTCTCCCCACCTCCGAGACCTCTAACTCAGAATCTTTAGGCCTGGATCTAAGAAGTCATCTCTAGACCCACAGCAGTGGCACCTGCAAGCTTATCACACATAGAGACTCTCACACCCCATCCAGATCTAGTGAACATGAATCTACAGTTCAAACAGTCCCCCAAGCATTCTAATCCACGTTCAATTTCCAGAGACACTACTGAGTGGGAGGCAAACCTGGATAGTTGCCACAGCAACATAATTGTAAGGTATTAAATGCCTCCTTTCCTGTCTGATAGTTTGGGCCTCTGCCTGATACTAAGACTAAAAGAAGACAAACGGACATAATGGTACTTCGACCTAACCTGAAGCTTCTGAGATGCTGTAAAATAATAGGAAGAAGGTACGGAAAGTGCACCCAGGTCACTATAACTAGTGCTTTATATCAGCAATCCATCTCTTTTTAGCCTTGTTTTTCATGATTTTTCCTCAACTTTTTCACAGACATTTTCATCACTTGCTTTCAGCTTCAAATCTACTGAGTATAAGGTAATCCGAAGGAAACTGAATAGACAGTTGAAGTCTGGAATTTCTTGGCCATAAAGACAGCTATCCTCATATTCTTGCTACTTTGCAGGGAGGCAGTTCCTGTCACTGGGTTAAAACCCAGGAGAGGCAAGGAGTGATTTGCTGAGTATTTGCTGAGGAACTACATTATGCCTGGCATCATGCTAAAGATGATGGAGATGAATGGGAATAGTCACCTGCTTGAAACTTGTTGAAGTCATGAGTATTTAACTAACAAACAATATGTAAATAGTGTATTATTAAGTTCTGAAGTAGTGAAAAAGCATTAAGGAAAGGCTTAACAGCAGAGTATAGATAGTCTGAGCAAAAAAAAAAAAAATAGAGAAAGGCAATGTCAGGTTTTTTTGTTTTTATTTTAAATTTTTGTCTGCTTTGGGTGTGCTCATTGCAGTGACTTGTCTCTTGTTGCCAAGTACAGGCTCCAGGGCGCATGGGCTCAGCAGTTGTGGCTCAACTGCCTGTGGCGTATGTAATCTTCCAGGGGCCCGGGATCAAACCTGTGTCCCCTGTATTGGCAGAAGGATTCTTAACCACTGGACCACCAGGCAAGTCCAGGGCGATGTCAGTTTGAGCTGAGCTGGTGGGCCTTGACTTGAGTAGATACAGGGTGGAGGACATTCCATTTAGAGGCAACAGTTTTAACAAAGGCAAAAGAATTAAGCAGCGCATGATGATAGGGAACAAATAGTATGAGAAATTACTCTTAAACACATAACATTAATTTAGAGCTCGCGTCTTTAATTGTGGGTGCAGAATTTTACACATATTGGGAAAATTGTAGCTGTTTTTCTAATTCTTATTAAGGAAGGGAGTTAGTTCTGAAATTAAACATATTTTCAATAGTTATCACTTTCATTATTTTTTCCTCAAGGGTATGGATTATGGTGTTTCCTGGTAATTTTTGCTAACTTTAAAATGGAAAGTATAAAGATTCAATAAAATTTTAATTTTTTAAAAAAGTTTTCCTCTAGTAATGATCTAAAAAAAACTGCAAATGTTAATTTGAGTAGGTTCTTTATATAAATTAAAATTGCTCAAGATTGCTTGGATGTTATGGTCTGATATTTCATGAACTTCATTCTGTTATACTTGTAAAATCTTCACTATGTAGTTTAGAGAGACAGTTTTGCAGTCTGGCAGTCACGCCTAATTCTTTAGATAGATGCTATTTGGAATCCCTGTTCTCAACTCTCCCATGTAGAAAATGGGATTTATAATTCCAATATAAGTAAGTGTGCTTTATTTTGGGGTAATAATGTGTTAATAGTAATAGTAATATTCAAAATAGTACAGAATGATATGCTGAATAAATTCACGTGTTTATTTCATATCTTTTTTATTATCAACTGCACTTGTTTTACCTTATCTACTTTAGAATGCTAATAGTAACAAAGTATACTGTTTATAGAATGGAAGTAGGCCACCAAATTATGTATTTATATGCAAACACTTTTATTTAGGCTGTAGAAAAATGCAGTGTGCAGAAGGAAATGTCAGCCCACTCCAGTATTCTTGCCTGGAGAATCCCACGGACAGAGGAGCCTGGCGGGCTGCATCCGTAGGGTTGCACAGGGTCAGACACGACAAACGACTTAGCACTCACACAAATGCAGTGTATTCTCAACAATAAGAGTGCTGAAATGTATTTCAGGAGATACAGGATTACTAAAACACACAAGAACTTGTAAAATACTGGCTTACATGAAATAATTTCTATGTTTGACCTTTGATCGAACAGCTGTGATCTTATAAAAATCTGTGACTATAAACTGGCAGTGGAAAGTTGTGGGAGGAAAATCGTTGTGTGCTGTGTCTCTGCCTCCACTCACAGAAGATGCTACAGAACGCACATGGTGGCTCACTAGACTGCAGGCTTGTTCAGAACAGACTTGTTTATATGCTTCTTACTCTCACAGCCTGAACACCCATGTAAACAGCATCATGAGTTCGCATTTCTTTTGCTCCCCATCTTTGCTACGGTTGGGTGTGTGGAATAAATAGTAGCAGATCCCACCATAGTACAGGTCCTGCAGACACCAGTCTGTACCCAAAAAGCACCTGCATGCTGTCATGGTTCTGGGATTTCTGTGAATGGGCATCCTGTAAGCTGAGCTCTAGCGTGTGATGCTGGTAGGGAAATAGCCAAATACCGGTTACTAGAGGTTTTATGTGTAGTGAGACAGTCGCCAAGAAACAGAGGAGAAATCAGCCAGGCCAGCAGCCTTCCCCATCTCTGGGGCTCCTAAGTACTCAGTAATACAAAGGAAAAACATTGGGGTCAAGCGCTTGCTACCGGAAGATTCCACAAGCTGTGAATTGGTGTCTGAGTGGATGGCAAGTCAGAGTCCCTGTCCAATGCCCAAGCTGGGCTGAGGGTAAAAACTCAGGGATGAGATCAAGTGCTGTTCATTCAGCAGTGCAAAATGAACAGAAAAATACCAATATAAGTTTAGCTGACAATTGGTAGTTCAAGGGATAAGGAACAAACTTTAAGCACTGGGAAAAGGTTAGTCCAGAAACTGGAGGTGGGGGAGGTGGAGAGGAGCTGTTCCTAAGGAGATTACTGAGAAAGGCATGTTTATCCTCGAAGGAGTCCTCTGGGGCCTCCCTGCAATTTTACAGTAGTTTTGGTGTGGACAGATTACAGTCTTTGTGTACAACCTCTGTCACAAGCGGAAAGCGGAAGGTTCCATATCTACTGATAACCGCTGTACAAGGGGGGTTTCGTATCAAGTCCTCCAAATTCTAACCAGACAATGGTCCCAGGAGTGGGACAGCAGCTGGGTGGAGGGAAGCTTCTGATGATAGCTGAGAACCACAACAGGAACTGTGTTAAGGTTGGCTTTAAAAAGTAAAACCAGGGAACTTTGCTCAATACCATGTAACAACCTAAATGGGAAAAGAAGTTGAAAGAGATTAGATACTTATGTATGTATAACTGAATCACTTTGCTGTATACCTGAAACTAACATAGCATTGATAATCAGCTATATCCCAATATAAAATAAAAAGTTAAAAAAATTAAATTATAGTGTATTAAGGTTTTGTACATGTTATCACCAGGCAAACAACAAAAATATCCATACATATTGCTTTAAAAGAGTCTTGTGGCATCTTCTGATATTAATTGCTAACAAATTCCTAGTGAAATTGAACTAATTTGAAAATACTAAATACTGTGGATTTTTGGATGACTTCCGATATGTATATTTTATTTTGAAAGTATTGTTTTCTTTCCTTTGTTAATAATAATAGTGTTAATAATACTAATACTCAATATTCATCTTATTTTCATTTGTAGCTGATTACTGCATGCTGTTTGCCTTGTACTTAAAAGGTAATGATTTAGGAAGCCGTAATTAGTTGCTGCTAACAGGGGTTGCGTTTAGTCTGACCAAAGTGAATCCTTAGTAAGCATTTTACATTGATTGTTCTTTCTTGGCTGTGCAATGAATTTAGTTCATTTTTGTTAATTTTTTCAAATGCAATCATAGACTACTTTATATGTGCATGCATGCGAAGTCTCTTCAGTCATGTCTGACTCTTTGCAACCCTATGAACTGTAGCCTTCCAGGCTCCCCTGTCCAGGGGATTCTCCAGGCAAGAATACTGGAGTGCTTTGCCATGCCCTCCTCCAGATTGAACCCATGTCTCTTACTTCTCCTGCACTGGCAGACACATTCTTTACCACTAGCAACACTGGGAAGCCCACCTTATATGTAATAGTCCTTAATTACTATTTTGGATGGGACTATTTTTTATTCTATTTGTTTTTTCCTCGACTAGATTGTGCCTTATTTGTCCTTTATTTTGATAATATTACTTTGAATGTAGTAGGCACTTGGCTGGATGGCATCATTGACTCGATGGACGTGAGCCTGAGTGAACTCCGGGAGTTGGTGATGGACAGGGAGGCCTGGCGGGCTGCGATTCATGGGGTCGCAAATAGTCGGACACGACTGAGCGACTGAACTGAACTGAACTGAGGCACTAAACAAATAATTTGAACTGATTCCTTGATCTGAAATTCACAGATAATAACAGCAACTGAAAGCCAGTGCTTTTGTGAATAATATTTTACTTTAGTAAAGTAAGAGTTGGTGTCTATTATATACCCTTCTCTTATGAAAGATGAAAAATTAAATATCAGGAAATCTTTCTGGCTTAGAATTAAAAGAAAAAATAAAGCTTAATAGTGATATGAATTTTCATGAATGGCTACAGCTAAGAAATTATTTAAGTATGTCATTTATTCACAGTTCAATAAAAGCTATGTTTTTCTGCAGCTCAATTTATTTTGTGCTTGAAGGAAATGATTTTAAAACTGTGATTCTGTAAGCCTAGGGTGAAATGTGTGTCTTTTGTCAAGCTTCACAAAGCAGTATGCCCATTAACCTATAGCAGTGAGTTTTAAAAGGTTATTTCTCAATATATTTGTATAACATTCAATAAATGCCGCTAATTGAAAGTGATAAGAGCAATATTTTCAAAATTATTTAGCTATCCAGTCAACCACATATAGTCTTGATTGTAGAGAAATGTTTGAGAATACTGCCTGCAGATATAATTTACACTCAGAAAACCAGAAAGCAATTTAATTACAAAGGACTTGATTTTATATATTGGGATATATATATATATATTGGAATATATTATATTTCTATATATATATGTGTATGTGTATGTGTGTGTGTGTGTGTGACTGCTTGCCAAATGGGACTGTACATAATAAAGTGGGTTTTGAAAACTTATGTTCAAAACATAATCAGAAAGTCACAGAGTGTGAAACTGCTATAAATGGCAAATAGATATTTGGCCGATGTGAACAGAACAGGATGTTTAACTTTCTTTCTTACCCCTTTTTCTAAAGGTTCTCTACTAACTGAGTGGAGTTATCTAGGCTGAGGAAATGGTGGAGGAAACAGTGTGGGAGCAGCTTTCTCTCTACTTGTCTGAAGCCTATCAGTTCAGTCAGTTCAGTCGCTCAGTCATGTCCAACTCTTTGCGACCCCATGAATTGCATCACCTCCCTGTCCATCACCAACTCCCGGAGTTCACACAACTCATATCCATCGACTCGGTGATGCCATCCAGCCATCTCATCCTCTGTCGTCCCCTTCTCCTCCTGCCCCTAATCCCTCCCAGCATCAGAGTCTTTTCCAATGAGTCAACTCTTCACATGAGGTGGCCAAAGTATTGGAGTTTCAATACTTTAGCATCAGTCCTTCCAATGAATACCCAGGACTGATCTCCTTTAGAATGGACTGATTGGATCTCTTTGCAGTCCAAGGGACTCTCAAGAGTCTTCTCCAACACCACAGTGCAAAAGCATCAATTCTAAGGTGCTCAGCTTTCTTCACAGTCCAAATTTCACATCCATACATGACCACTGGAAAAACCATAGCCTTGACTAGATGGACTTTTGCTGGCAAAGTAATGGCTCTGCTTTTGAATATGCTATCTAGGTTGGTCATAACTTTCCTTCCAAGGAGTAAGCGTCTTTTAATTTCATGGCTGCAATCACCATCTGCTGTGATTTTGGAGCCCAGAAAAATAAAGTCTTGCACTGTTTCCACTCTTTCCCCATCTATTTCCCATGAAGTGATGAGACCAGATGCCATGATCTTAGTTTTCTGAATGTTGAGCTTTAAGCCAACTTTTTCACTCTCCTCTTTCACTTTCATCAAGAGGCTTTTTAGTTCCTCTTCACTTTCTGCCATAAGGGTGGTGTCATCTGCATATCTGAGGTTATTGATATTTCTCCCAGCAATCTTGATTCCAGGTTGTGTTTCTTCCAGCCCAGCGTTCCTCATGATGTACTCTGCATATAAGTTAAATAAGCAGGGTGACAATATACAGCCTTGACATACTCCTCTTCCTATTTGGAACCAAGCTGTTGTTGCATGTCCAGTTCTAACTGTTGCTTCCTGACTTGCATACAGGTTTCTCAGAAGGCAGGTCAGGTGGTCTGGTATTCCCATCTCTTTCAGAATTTTCCACAGTTTATTGTGATCCACACAGTCAAAGGCTTTGGCATAGTCAATAAAGCAGAAATAGATATTTTTCTGGAACTCTCTTGTTTTTTCAATCATCCAGCAGATGTTGGCAATTTGTTCTCTGGTTCCTCTGCCTTTCTAAAACCAGCTTGAACATCTAAATGTTCACGATTCATGTATTGCTGAAGCCTGGCTTGGAGAATTTTGAGCATTACTTTACTAGCGTGTGAGATGAGTGCAATTGTGTAGTACTTTGAGCATTCTTTGGCATTGCCTTTCTTTGGGATTGGGATGAAAACTGACCTTTTCCAGTCCTGTGGCCATTACTGAGTTTTCCAAATTTGCTAGCATATCGAGTGCAACATTTTCACAGCATCATCTTTCAGGATTTGAAATAGCTCAACTGGAATTCCATCACCTCCACTAGCTTTGTTCATAGTGATGCTTTCTATGGCCCACCTGACTTCACTTTCCAGGATGTCTGGCTCTAGGTCAGTGATCACACCATCGTGATTATCTTGGTTGTGAAGATCTTTTTTGTACAGTTATTCTGTGTTTTCTTGCCACCTCTTCTTAATACCTTCTGCTTCTGTTAGGTCCATACCATTTCTGTCCTTTATCGAGCCCATCTTTGCATGAAATGTTCCCTTGGTATCTCTAATTTTCTTGAAGAGATCTCTAGTCTTTCCCATTCTGTTGTTTTCCTGTATTTCTTTGCATTGATCGCTGAGGAAGGCTTTCTTATCTCTCCTTGCTATTCTTTGGAACTCTGCATTCAGATGCTTATATCTTTCCTTTTCTCCTTTGCTTTTCACTTCTCTTCTTTTCACAGCTATTTGTAAGGCCTCCTCAGACAGCCATTTTGCTTTTTTGCATTTCTTTTCCATGGGGATGGTCTTGAACCCTGTCTCCTGTACAATGTCATGAACATCCGTCCATAGTTCATCAGCCACTCTATCTATCAGATCTAGTCCCTTAAATCTATTTCTCACTTCCACTGTATAATTGTAAGGGAATCTTTTTAGGTCATACCTGAATGGTCTAGAGGTTTTCCCTACTTTCTTCAATTTAAGTATGAATTTGGCAATAAGGAGTTCATGGTCTGAGCCACAGTCAGCTCCTGGTCTTGTTTTTGCTGACTGTATAGAGCTTCTCCATCTTTGGCTTCAAAGAATATAATCAATCTGATTTTGGTGTTGACCATCTGGTGATGTCTGTGTGCAGAGTCTTCACTTGTGTTGTTGGAAGAGGGTGTTTGTTATGACCAGTGCATTCTCTTGGCAAAACTCTATTGGCCTTTTCCCTGCTTCATTCTGTATTCCAAGGCCGAATTTGCCTATTACTCCAGGTATTTCTTGACTTCCTACTTTTGCATTCCAGTCCCCTATAATGAAAAGGACATCTTTTTTGGGTGTTAGTTCTAAAAGGTCTTGTAGGTCTTCATAGAACCGTTCAACTTCAGCTTTTTCAGCATTACTGGTTGAGGCATAGACTTGGATTACTGTGATATTGAATGGTTTGCCTTGGAAATGAACACAATATTCATCTAAACAAACAAAGAGAAAGGAGACTGGTTAAATCAAACTTTAGTTGATTAACCAGACCAATATTCTTTGAGAGCACAGTCTTCTGCACCAGCCGTCTTTTTTTCATCTAATATACATTAAATTCAAACACACTGAAGCGTGTGTACTCTCTTTCTAATTCTGCTGTAAGCTCAAGAGAAAAAGTCTTCTACTTTGTCCTCTTGACCAACAGCTGATACAATATTTTATCCACAGAAGATCCTCCAGAAATACTTTCTGCTGAGATTATTGATGTTACTCTTCCTAAATGTGTACCTCTGAGCATTTAACCAGCCTCCCACCTCAGTCTGTTCAATTGTACAATGAGGATAATAAATTTCACCTGCAGTGAGCATTGCAGATAATGGGTACAAAGTACGTGGTGTATAGTAGGGCTCCATGACTGATGGACCCTCTGTCTCAGCATAACATTTCCTGATTATTCTTGTTCCGTCCTTTCCCACTGTTTCATTTCCCTGCTCCATAATGTGGCACTCACACAAAGATTGTATAAATATACATATAATTTATTTTTTAAATTTTATTGTATCCAAGTATAGTTGATTTACAATGCTGTATTGATTTCTACTATACAGCAATGTTGTGCTTTGATGCTTTATTACACAAAGTGATTCAGTTTTATATTATTTTATCAGTATTACTCTCCCTCACCCATTCTTTTCCATGTTCTTTACCTTTATAGATTATAATGGGATATTGAGTATAATTCCCTGTGCTATACAGTAGGACCTTGTTTATCCATCCTATATATAATAGTTTGTATCTGCTAATCCCAAACTCCCAATCCATCCATTCCCCCAACCTTTTCCCTTTGGTAACCATAAGTTTGTTTTCTGTATCTCTGAGTCTGTTTCTGTTTCCAAGATAAGTTCACTCGTGTCATATTTTAGAATCCACATATGAGTGATATCATACTCATATATTTTCATAGTTTCATTAATTACATGCCACATGCTAATATACCAGCTGAAATTGTTTCATCAAATTGTTAAAGTTAACATTAGTGATATGAACTTGGTCCTCAAAAATGTGGAACACATTTTTTTCCAGTGATTTGCTGTTTAAGATTATTCTTCTAAATTCTTGCCAAGTGATTCACCTGATCAACCCTTCTCTACTTCTGATCAAAGCACTTGAATCAATAGTTCTTTGAGGTCTTTCTGATTAAAATTATGGAGTTAGTACCTTAAATTTATAAGCAACTTTGGGCCATTTGATTTGAGTAAGGTTAGAATAATACTTCACTTCATGGGAAATAGATGGAGAAACAGTGGAAACAGTGTCAGACTTTATTTTTTGGGGCTCCAAAATGACTGCAGATAGTGATTGCAGCCATGAAATTAAAAGACGCTTACTCCTTGGAAGGAAAGTTATGACCAACATAGATAGCATATTCAAAAGCAGAGATATTACTTTGCCATCAAAGGTTTTTCCAGTGGTCATCTATGGATGTGAGAGTTGGACTGTGAAGAAAGCTTAGTGCTGAAGATGTTTTTGAACTGTGGTGCTGGAGAAGACTCTTGAGAATCCCTTGGACTGCAAGGAGATCCAACCAGTCCATCCTAAAGGAGACCAGTCCTGGGTGTTCATTGGAAGGACTGATGCTGAGGCTGAAACTCCAGTACTTTGGCCACCTCATGCGAAGAGTTGACTCATTGGAAAAGATCCTGATGCTGGGAGGAATTGGGGGCAGGAGGAGAAGGGGACAACAGAGGATGAGATGATTGGATGGCATCACCGACTCAGTGCACATGAGTTTGAGTGAACTCTGGGAGTTGGTGATGGACAGGGAGGCCTGGCGTGCTGCAATTCATGGGGTCGCAAAGAGTCGGACACAGCTGAGTGACTGAACTGAACTGAGAATAATACTGTCCAATAGAAATTCAGTGCCAACCACACATGCAATTTAAAATATTCTGGGCAAACAGTGTTGCAGAGAATGTACTAGGGCTTTGAACAAAGAATTGTGTCTTGCCAAAACCATTTAACTCCTTTGGCAATCTTTCTTCATTCTATAAAAGACCAAAGACAACTGAGGCAAAGTATATTCAATAAAATAACTATAAAACAAGAATTAGAGCCCGTCCAAAAAATAAATTAGGAAGCCAAAAGCAAGGCAAACAAAACCCGGATACACAGACCTAACAGCCACGCTGGCCTACCTCTCAGAGCCTTTGCTCTTTCCTATTCTTGCACCGGTCAGTTTCCCAGATCTTTTGATCACTCCTTTATGTGCTGTGGGTCTCTTTTGAGATATCAGTTTTTCAGAGATTGTCTCACTGACCACCTTGTCCTCATAAGCTTTTCAGTCACCTCTGTCACCTCCCTTTGCTTTATGTTCTTTGGAGCAGTCATCAAAACCAAGTAGTTTCTTGTTCACATATGTGTTTATGTGTTGTTATCATTCTTCCACAGCTGAAATACCAACTCCAGGAGAGCAAGGGCCTTGCTCACTCCAACTTTGAAAAATGTGCCCAGGGCAAGAGGATTCTTTATAAATAATGTTAAGTGAAGGAATGTTCTTATGAAGCTGTCATGCGGCCCTAAGCTTTCTGGAAGTCAAAATTGAGAGAAGGATGCTTCCCAGAACTCCTGTTGCGTGGGACCCCATTCAGGGGGAACTGACTGAGGCAGTTAGATTCCTACAGTAAACATGGAAACAGAAGCCTCCCAGCTATATCTTAAGGTTTCTTCAAATAAAAAATAAATGGAATGTGAAAGGCACAACTGTCACATAGAATGTTGCCTTGGAGACAAATTTACATATTTGCATCTGAAACTTTCTGCTAGGTTGGCTTTGTCTGAACATAGACCTTGGATTAAAAGAGTAAATAATTGCATATTCCTCTGCTAACCCTCCACAAATCTCCTTTCTCACTATTGCAATTGTGACAGGAGCGGGAGAAAAAACAAACAGTAACAACTGAAAGGAAAGAAAGGCTATTCAATATTTAACTTTTTGAAGTTTCCTTTTCTTCTTGCATTCATGATTCATTTTAATGCCTCAGATAAATTGTAAGCTGATTAAGGGCAGAAACTGTAGCAAATTTTATATTTCTTCTTATTCCTAGAACATAAAATAGTCCCTATACTTGACCGGTATTAATTGAGAATCAAGGTTTGCTTTAGCTATTATATGCATTCATTAGTCACATAGAAATCTGTTATATGCATAAACAAATTTTATCATCTGTACCTTTTCAAGCCAAGTTCTAGGAAACAACATGAGCCAGAGTTGGGCACAGAACTTCAGAGCCAGAGGGCTTCAGCCAGTGAATTTGGGTCTGAACAAACACACCTAGTTATTGACAGGCTCATTCTGCTGTGCCAGTGTTAACAGACAAGTGGGAACATATTTACAAAGTTAAGATTTTATGAGCAAAAATCAACTGGAATCAGCAGCATCAATTGAAAATGGTTAGGAGTACTCTACTAACAGGGGCTGGGGCAAGGACTTTTATAGAGAAGACATGGAACCAAAGTGAGGAAATTGTTTGATTGGCTGTAGTGTGAGCGGTTGCCTTCTTTGGGAAAGTCTATTTGGTGTTTGTCATGGGTTGTAATTAGGTTTCAGTTTCCTAACTTTGAGGCATTACAGGCTTAGATTTTTGGTTTGCTGCTAAGACATTAAGGTCACTTCAATCTAATACTCTTATTGTTTAATTAACTTAATACCAGTGATTCTTCAAAGTTAGTGTACATCTAAGTTACAGAAGGAAAGCATTAAAAATGTAGATGTCTGGACTCTACTCCATATTCACAGATGCGGGATGTACAGAGATAGCCTTTAAATTCTCTCCAGATCTTGGCAGAATACACTGCAATTCAAGGAAAATAGATAAAGTATCTAGGAGAAGTAGAGAAACTTAGATAGAAGGATCTAATTAGCTACTGCACATAAAAAAACTACTCCAAAACTTAAGACTTGAAACAACTGTTTTATTACTGTTATTGCCATGGCTGTGGGCAGAGTATTGTGGGTAGAGACTTGTCATAGCTCCACAGTGTCTGTTGCATCCTGAGCCAGAGAGTGGAAACAGCTGGGAATGGTTAGCATCACTGTTTTCCTGGAGAAGGAAATCGCAACCCACTGCAGTATTCTTGCCTGGAGAATCCTGTGGACAGGGGAGCTTGGTGCCATCCATGGGGTCGCACAGAGTTGGACATGACTGAAGCGACTTAGCATGCATGCATGCATTAGAGAAGGAAATGGCAACCCACTCCAGTATTCTTGCCTGGAGAATCCCAGGGAAGGAGGAGCCTGGTGGGCTGCCGTCTATGGGGTCACACAGAGTCAGACATGACTGAAATGACTTAGTAGCAGTAGCAAAACCTCTCTAGATGTTTCTCAGGTGACACTCCCCCAGCATGGCAACTTTAGATAGTCTGACTTCCCTTGGCTCAGGGTGTTCTGAGACAAGAAGAGGAAGCTGTCAGTCTCCTAAAGCTCAGTCTCAGAAACTAGCACGATATCACTCCCACTGCATTCTATTAGTCACAGCAGAGCCCACTGAGAACTGTGGGTGGGAGAGAGAAACAGAAACACCTCCTCTCCTTGGGGGCGGTGTCAAAGATTTCCTGATCTTCAGTCTACCACAGATACCTTAAACAAGTACGACTTCGGGAAACCTTAGTCTGACTTCACAGTTTTAACAGGACATTTGTTTTTCCACCTCACTGAACCAAGAGCAGGAGCTGAAAAGTTTTCTAACAATACAAAATATTGCTTTTACACCATAAACCTTAAAATATGTGGGACTGCAGACCCTGTTAAAATTAGACTTAAAACGTTTGTTAAATGTTTTGGACTGTACATAATAGAGGATTAGTAGGATGATTAGTCCTGTTTTCATTTATTATAGATTAGTTTTTTTATTTGACTTGGTAACACAGAAAGGACCATTTAAATGATAGACAAAATGTTTCAGTGTTGTGTTAGGAAATAGAGGTTTTGTTAAAGTAGCTATTTTAGGAGTTTTTTCCGTTGTTGTTCAAGTCCAAAAAATGTTATATTGTTATGAGGAAAGAAAATATAGAAATTAAACTTTACTGAATTGAATGCAGATGTCAACACAGGCAGTGTTCATAGTATACGTGTCGAGTGGAAAAATAATCTGGGTGGAGTTAGAAAATTTAATTTCAGTGTAGGCATAGAACTCTGGAGTGTTTTATGCTCAAAATAAAATGCCAAAACATTTCAAGGCCAATGAGAATGTTAGTGTTGCTTGCCTGTGTTTTCTGTCCTACCCAGTCCCCTCCCTGTGCCTTAAACCTGTACACTCAGAGTTTTCACAGGCATGAATAATCATTTATTGTCTTAAACTTGCAGGATACTTTTAACTCAGCAAGATGTTTTAGTAGGAGTCTGGCCATTGCACTTTAGGTAACTAAAAACTAGTCAGCTTTCTCACACTTTAATCTCTTATCAAATTAGTCATCTATAATGGGAGGTTTTGTTTTGATTTTTGGTGATGATATTTCATCTCTTTCATTAAGAACGTGTTTTAGAGCACCCTGAAATTCCCAATTAAGTGCCTGACTCCCTGCTTTCATCTCTCTCCTGTCTTTAACTGTAGGTGACTGTTATGGTGCATGGTAGTTTTGTTTTGTTTTGAATATGATGGTTTTGTAACTGGCAGAGGCTCCCTGTGTGGTTTTCAGATTAGAATGAGATTAAAAAAACACTGAAGTAGATTATTTATATGAGTTAGACAAAAACAATCATTGCTTCCACTGGAAATGCAATAGTTGTAGACTTTTATGAGAAGTTTCTATACTTCTTTATTCTATACTTTCTATATTCCAAATTCTCATCATTTGGAAATAAATGGCGTGCTACTTGGTAATACAGATGGCTTTTTAAATAAGGACATATGACTTGAATTTAGGAAGAGTCAGTGTGAACTGACTCACTGTGCAATAGATGCCAAATACAGTAAGATCTTGATTGTTCCATATTGGAGCTCAAATTATTGCTATTATCTGTAACACATTCATTTTCTCTAACTGGCTTCCCCATTTTATCCAAAATCTTTTGCATTGTTTATTTCCCCATCAGTTACTTTGTAATAACCAAGTAAACAGTTATTATTCACCCTTATGGCATAAACTAAAGATGTTCTTGAAAGATGTACTATTTTCCCAGATGGTAACAGACAGAAATAACATATAATTTGCTGATCAAACCATACCATGAGCACTTAATAGTCAATCGGATTATGATTAAGACCATCCCTCTGAAACACTAAAGGAACTATAAGCTTTTAGTTCTAGAGTTTGTTATTAGTGGCATATTTAGAAGGATCTTTCCTTTGATGAATAATAAAAGATTAATTTCAATAGGAATCAATAAAAGAAGAGTAGCTTGATGTTGTCTGTATACCCATTACTTTGAGTTTCTGAATATTTTCTGGGAACACAGAAATTTGTTATGAAATTAAATAAATAGTCAAACCTGTTTGGAACAAGCCACTGCACGTACATTCCAGAGAAGCAGGATGGCCGGGAGCGGTGGGTTTCCACTGTGGTGTCCCCAGAACCTAAACAAATGCCTAGTGTGTAAGTGCCCACTATGTGTTGGATGAATGACACTTAATGTCCTGGCAGTGGCAAAATCTGAATGTTCCTGTTCTAACTCTACAATTTAGCTACGATATGAGGAGGCATATTAGTTGATCAAGCTGTTCTTGTCCACTAATTTAAAAGGATCTTAATCTTTTCAGGAAAGATAAAGCAGAGAAAAGGCAAACTCCAACCGAGTATCTCAGATATCTGTGATTCTAATCCATCCAAATCTATACCTTTGTTCAGTGCGATAGTTACTTTCCTAGTTTAGACTTCCAAGGTGAAAAAAAAATTGAGATTCAGAAAGATAAAATAGCCATATAGCAAATTCATTTTTCATTTTTTCCTCTCAATTGTTTCTATTCTAAAATCTCCAGAGTTGCTGACACCTGTGAAGGTATATGTTAATAAAAGAGAAATGGTATCTGTTTATGAACATATCTCTTTCATATCAAGAGATATGTTCAAACATATCTCTTGTGATATGAACAGTAGAAATAGATCATTGCATCCTCATCAGGACTGGATGCAAGTGACATTGGGTTTGCTCTTTCATATAATCCTTGTCCTCTAAACTCCACATGGAAAGAAATCTTGTTGCATTTGCAGCAGTAGACATCTTTACAGAAATGTGAGCATTTCAAGTGCTTTATGTTCTCAAGTCCTTCCTAACACTTCTCTTTCATATTAAAAAATGAGCCATGTGACTTTGTATGCATGTGGATACATTTGCATGTGCACACGTTTGTGTGAATTCAAAATCTTATCCAGTTACAAGATATTAATAGAATCAGAAGATGGAGTCCTTGCTATTCTCAGGTTTTTTTTTTCTTTGTTCATATATATTTTTAAAATTTAAGTAGAAATACTTATGTAACACATGTTAGAGATGTTTTGTGACTAAATCCCCAAAATTGCAAAATAGGTCCAGCATGACATTTTTTCCCCCACTTTGGGTACTGGTTTGGCCATATCTGATTGGATTTCTGAAAGAAAGGAGTGGAGGACTGCAGCTGCACCTTTATCAGTGCTTCCAGAAGACATAGCAAAGACTCCAGCTACTCTTGTCCTGGACTTCTCCAGGAGATCAGCACTTGCCCTGCATCATCTGTGGTGATGACCCAGATTCAGAACGGTTTGAAGAACTACTTTGTAAGATGAGATTGGCTGTCTTCCACTTCCTCTGGGGTGACTGGCATTTTTCAACATAGGATAGGCACCAAGTCTTTCTTAACGGGTTTGATCAGATGCAGGGGGATGAGCAGACATATGAGACTTCCAAGCCAGAGCTCTTCTTACCTGCTGCAGAGAGTTTCTACAGCAACCCATGGCCCATCTCTTTGGACAAAGGAGACACGTTGATGAAATTATCTGTTTCAATAGATGACCCATTTCAGAGGTTGGCCTGGAAAAGTGGAGTGGTTTTTAAAGATAACCATTTATTTTTTTTACCAGCTTTCTTAAGGTATAATTTAGACACATTTTTGTAAAAACATTTGAGGACTGAAGACAAAGAACTATTCATTATAGAAAATTTGAAAAGTACAAACAAATATAAACTCACAATTTTCAGATAATACCCTCTTAAAAATTTTATTTATTAATACCACTTTTTTTCTCTATCAAACTATTTGTGTCTGTGTGTATACACACACGCACATGAAAAGTTATTGGGATAGCATTTTATATAGATTTTTGTAATCTGAGTTTTCATGTAAAACATTAAAAGTTTAAGAGTTCATCATAAATTCTTCAAAAATCTTGCATTAATGTTTATGATGAAAACATTCAGCTTGACAATTTCTTCAGAATAATCAGAGAAGGGGAGTGAGGCCAATGAAACAGGTCTAGAGAATACAGGCTAGCACTTGGTTGATGTTTGTTGCATGCAAGTCCTTATGGGACCTCTGTGTGCTTCTTCTGTACACTTGTGGACTTCCGTGGTGACTCCGATGGCAAAGAATCTATCTCCAGTGCAGGAGACCTGGTTTCAACTCATGGGCTGGGAAGATCCCCTGGAGAAGGGAATGGCTACCCACTCCAGTATTCTTGCCTGGAGAATCCCATGGACAGAGGAGCCTGGTGGGCTATGGTCAATGGGCTGCAAAGAGTCGGACAAGACTGAGCAACTAAAACTTTCACCTTTCTGTACACTTGCATAAGTTTTATATTTTCTGTAGTAAAACAATGGAAAGCCTTGTTTTGGGTAACTATGCTATACTTCAATTTGGATGTTTTTTAGAGATTTAGATTGTTGATAGTTCTCTACTATTGAAACCATCACTATCATAAACAGAAATATTTTTTTTAAAGCAGCAAATGTGTTAGTGTCCAGCCCACATCCCTTTCACTAGGGTGGTGCTCCCAGCTCTCAGTTAGACCCCTCAGATCTTTTAAAACTTCATGGTTCTGAAGTAACCAATGAACATTTTTACAGTTTTTCTGTCTTCTCATCATAACATAGTGTCAAAATTTATTGAACTGTATTTGGTAACTATATTTTTGGTGTTAAACACAGTAAACCTCCTAATAAAAGAATTCAGTGAATCTATGTAAATTTCCTAGATTTAATGACTCTGTTTTAAACAGTGTTGTCATTGATATGAACGTTTAATTGATAGCTCATATAATGAAAAATGCAACACGATGAAGACTCATAGTCCTGTTTAATCTCAGCAGTGGCATGTTAAGAAGACAGATGGAGATTAGGAAACATTTTCCTAAATAAAATACCTCATTTTACATGGTTCTGATAAGCAGTGTTTACAACATTAAATAATTTAGTGCTCATATATTTATTGAATACCTTAAAAGTATGTACACTCTGCTAAGGTCTGGGGGAAACCAGAAGAAGTAGAATATGGATCTTATTCCCAAGAAGAAATGCACAGTCTGTTGGGGGAGGGAAGGGGGGTGGTTGAGGGTGATCTCAGATCTGTAAATAATTTATAAGTAAACATCTGTACCTCAGACCTGTCTATAACATGACAAAACAGAGAATCTGAGCAAAGTGCAAAAGAAACTCAGAGGAAAGTTCTGCTATGAACTGAATATTATTCTCAAGATCAGTATTACATAACTAAAATATTTCAGCTGAATGACCTAGAAAGATAAATAGTCACGGGAAATGAAAATGTCTTCATATCTTTATATAGCTGCTCATTTTGTAAAACACATAACTTGGCACACCTTTTCTATTTACCCTCTTCCTCCAATAAATTCTTGGAGTTCAAAAGCTATCTTTGATTTAGTAGGTTTTTCAAAATGTTTATATTGTATCAAGTTGTGGATTGGATCAGGGAGGTGGTAAAAACCATAAACCCCTCCAGAAGTCAGGTGGGTCTGAGCCTTGGACTGGTGGGGTTCTGGGTGAACTGAGGTTGGCCAGAGCACAGATGCAAGGCCGTGAATCATATTAACAGCACCAGGGTAGCTCCAAAAAGCTCTCACTTTGGGGAAGTACTGGTTTGAAGAGAATTTTGTGGGGTTATCATGTTTACCCTGGAACCTTCAATATCTGAATCTAAAGAGGAGCCCTTTCTTCTCTGCAGATTTGGGACTCTCAGATGGGGCTGCAGGAGTTCCACTGGGGTAATTCAATTCAGTTCAGTTCACTCGCTCAGTCGTATCTGACTCTTTGCGACCCCATGAACCACAGCATGCCAGGCCTCCCTGTCCATCACCAACTCCCTGTGCATCACCAACTCCTGGAGTTTACCCAAACTCATGTCCATTGAGTCGGTGATGCCATCCAACCATCTCATCCTCTGTCATCCCCTTCTCTTCCTGCCCTCAATCTTTCCCAGCATCAGGGTCTTTTCAAATGAGTCAGCTCTTTTGAGTCAAATGAGTCAGCTCAAATGAGTCAACCCCAATGGCGATGCTACCATTGGGGTAGATATTTGGCTTATTTATTAAGAGTCTTGCCTCCTTGCTGGCATCTGAGAACTCATTCACAGTGATCTAGTCACCTCTGGAGGTAAAAATAGAAGGAATCCAGGGAGAACACTATAGAAAATGCCTTGAACCAGGCAAGAGAGGATTCCAGTACTGTGGTGAGTTAAATTATTGTCAGATATTTACTGCTCCTTCCATCTGTCTTCCCTGTTGAGTCCTTTCATTCTAAAGGACTATTCTTCATGCCCCATTGCTGTAAGGATGGGACGCATGTCTTGCTTTGAACTCTGATATATAGGAGAAGCAGTGTAAACCATTTTCTCACAAAAGTTTTAAGAGACAATTAGTGATTCAGCTATGCAATTCCGTCGGTCATGGATTTTGATTGGGATTGTGCTAACTATATAGATGAGTTTAGAGAAAATTTACAATTTAAAAAATATTGAGTTACCTGACCCGTGAACATGGTATGTCTTTTCATTTATTTAGTTCTTTTTCAAAAAACTCTCTATTTTTGGCTGCACTGGGTTTGTTGCTGCACTAACTTTTTTCCAGTTGCAGAAAGTGGGGACTACTCTGTGGTTGCGGTGTGCAGGCTTCTCGTTGCGGTGGCCTTTCTTATTGCAGGGCACTGGCTCTCTAGGGCTCTCAGGCCTCAGAAGTTGTGGCCTGTTGGCTCAGAAGTTGCATCTCACAGGCTCCAGACAGAGGCTCAGTAGTTGTGGCGCCCTGGCTTGGTTGCTCGGCGGCATGCGGGATCTTCCCAGATGAGGGATTGAAAGCTGGTCTCTTGCATTGGCAGGTGGATTCTTTGCCATTGAATCACTAGGGAAGTCCCTATTTAGTTTTTCTTTAATTTTTTCAATGATTTTTTTAGTTCTCAGTGTACACATTTTTTGCACCCTTTTTCCCCCCAAGTTATTGCTGGAAATTCCATGCTTTTATGCTTTTGCTTTTTTCATTTCAATTTTATGTTCCCATATACGGAAAAAAAAAATTTACAGAGATAAAATTGATTTTTGTATTGGTCATGAGTACTCCAATTATGCTAAACTTATTTGTTATAATCGTTTTTAATAGATTCCAGTAAATTTTCTACAATCTTGTCATTCTTTCTAATCCAATTGCCTTGCCTTATTGCATTGGCTAGAATGTCCAAGACGATGCTAAATAGTAGTGGCAAGAATGGTGATGTTTATCTTGTTCTTGATCTTAAAGGGAGAGTATTTAGATTTTCATGATTAAATATTGATATTACCTGTAGATGCCCTTTATTTAAGAGACAAAAATCCCTATTTTGCTGAGGGTTTTTTTTTTTTTAATCAAGAATATATTTTGGATTTTATCATTTTTTTTTGCATCCATGAGGTGAGCATATGATTTTTCTTTTTAGTTTGTTTTTATGATTAATTGCATTGATTAATAAGCCCACCTTTGCATTCCTAGAATAAAGCCCTCATTTGATCACTCAATATAGTTTTTTGCATATATTATTAGATTCGATTTGCTTCCAAATTGGCATCTGTACTGATAAAGCATGTTGAACTATGATTTTCTTTTCTCATGATTTTGTCTGATTTTGGCACTCGGTAAAGCTGGACTATGAAATGAGTTGGGGTGTTCAATTTTCTTTTAATGTTCCATAAGAGTTTGTAAATTATCAGTATTATTCATTTTTTGAATGCTTGATAGAATTCACCAGTAAAGCCATCTGGGCTTCAAGTGTCATTTGTAAGATTTTTCATCTCACATAGTGTAATTTTGTTTCTAGAAGTTTTTTTTTTTTTTAATTTATATATTTTTAAATTGAAGGATAATTCCTTTACAGAATTTTGTTGTTTTCTGTCAAACCTCAGCATGATCAGCCATAGGTATACATACATCCCCTCCCTTTTGAACCTCCCTCCCATCTCCCGCCCCATCCCACCCCTCTAGGTTGATACAGAGCCCCTGTTTGAGTTTCCTAAGCCATGCAGCAAATTCCTGTTGGCTATCTAGTTTACATATGGTAATGTAAGTTTCCATGTTACTCTCTCCATACATTCAGCCTCTCCTCCCCTCTCCCCGTATCCATAAGTCTGTTCTCTATGTCTGTTTCTCCATTGCTGCTCTGTTAATAAATTCTTCAGTACTACCTTTCCAAATCCATATATATGCATTAGTATACAATATTTATCTTTCTCTTTCTGGCTTATTTCAGTCTGTATAATAGGCTCTAGGTTCATGCACCTCATTATGACTGACTCAAATGCATTATTTTTTATGGCTGAGTAATATTGTATTGTGTATATGTACCACAACTTCTTTATCCGTTCATCTGTTGATGGATATCTAGGTTGTTTCCGTGTTCTAGCTATTGTAAATAGTGCCACAATGAACAATGGGATACATACGTGTTTTCCAGTTTTGGTTTCCTCAGGGTATATGCCTAGGAGTGGGATTATACAGGGTCATATAGTGGTTTTATTCCTAGTTTTTTAAGGAATCTCCATACCATCTTCCATAGTGGCTGTATCAATTTACATTCCCACCAAGAGTGCAAGAGTATTCCCTTTTCTCCATACCCTCTCCAGCATTTATTATTTGTAGACTTTTTGATGATGGCCATTCGGACCAGTGTGAGGTGATATTTCATTGTCGTTTTGATTTGCATTTCTCTAATAATAAGCCATGTTGAGCACATTTTCATGTGTTTGTTAGCCACCTGTATGTCTTCTTTGAAGACATGTCTGTTTAAGTATTTCTCCCACTTTTTGATTGGGTTGTTTGTTTTCCTGCTATTGAGTTGTATGAGCTGTTTATATATTTTGGAAATTAATCCTTCGTCAGTTGTTTCATTTGCTATTATTTTCTCCCATTCTGAGGGTTGTCTTTTTTTCACCTTGCTTATAGTTTCCTTTGCTGTGCAAAAGCTTTAAGTTTAATCAGGTTCCACTTTTTGACTTTTGCTTTTATTTCCATTACTCTAGGAGGTGGGTCATAGAAGATATTGCTTTGATTTATGTCATCGAGTATTCTGCCTTTGTTTTCCTCTAAGAGTTTTATAGTTTCTGGTCTTACATTTATGTCTTTAATCCATTTTGAGTCTATCTTTGTGTATGGGTCTTTTTTAATATCTTCCATGTCTCTACTTGAGTGGCTCAGTGGTAAGGAATCTACCTGCAAAGCAGGAGACACAGGTTCGATTTCTGGGTCAGAAAGACTCCCTGGAGAAGGAAATGGCAACCCACTCCAGTATTATTTTAGCCTGGGAAATCCCATGGACAGAGGAACCTGGCAGGATACAGTTCATGGGGTCGCAAAAAAGTTGGACACAACCTAGCGACTCAACAATATGTCTCTACTTAACATTTTGCACATGTGTAATATAGTCATGAACACTGTTTAATATGTCCTTGTATGTTACTTCTAACATTTGTATGGTCTGAGTCAGTTTCAATTGCTTGATTTTTTTCCTTTTTGTGTATTTTATATTTCTACTTATTTGAAAATCTGTCAAGGTTTAATTGGATTTCAGACATTGTAAATTTTACATTGTTAGGTGCTGGAAATTTTTCTATTCCAATGGCCATGGCTTTGTTCTAGACACAGTTAAGTTACTAAGAAACTATGTAGTCCTTGCGAGTCTTGCATTTAAGATTTTTTAGACTGCAGGAGTATTCATCCAACCTACTGTTAGATATTTCTTATTATCAAGACAAAAACCTTTTTGCTTTGTTTCTCCCTGCAGCTCTCCTTTCTCCAGTCCTCTTGACTTAGTCTGCCTATTTACTCAGCTCTATGTCCTCAATTCAGAGAATCCCTGGAATCTGCGTAGGTCCCTTCTCCTTGCACCACAGACTGCCAGCTCTCTCTAGACAATAGCTGGGTTGTAATAAGACTCACCTCATTTGTTCACCATCACCCAGATACCACTGTTCTTTATTTGATTTTCTGTGTCTTAAAAAGAGTGGCTTCATGCATTTTGACTGTTGTTTCAAGTAGGAGGGTTATTCTGATCTCTGTTACTCCATTCTGCTTAGAAGTAGAAATAACTAAATTGATTTAGAAATCAGTACATAGTCTTTTATTTTATTTTTATAACACCAAAAATATTTTGTATTGGTGTATAGCCAATTAACAATGTTGTGATAGTTTCAGATGAACAGCTAAGGGACTCAGCCATACATATACATGTATGGTGGACGAAAGACAGGTCCAAATTGTATTATTTGTCTTAGCCACACCATTTGCTAGCAAACCTTCTCATTTCTAATGAATACTTGCTTTGCCAACCATTTTTATCCAACCAGCACCTCTCAATTGTTTTTTCTTTTAAAAACTTGTTGCCCACTTCCTGTTGACTTACATAGAGCTCCATTATTTAGAATTCTGAAAATAGCCTTTCTGTCATGTAAAGAACATATTTGACTGCGTGTGTGAGTTACTCACTTTTGTGTAGTTTGGATAGTCAACTGCATCTTCCAAATGGTCATTCCAAATGGAATTCTGGTGATGTTGATAAACTGTTCAAATAAATCTTTTTAAAGTTTGCATCAAAGAAAGTTTTATGGACATGTTTGGCATAACTGTCTTTTCTTGCCTTTTAAAAAATAGCATGGCATAACGGTAATAATTTAAGCAGGAAATTTTTTTTTTAGTCAGATTTCCTCCTGTACCAGTGTTAAGGAATAATTTTAGCAGCATATAGTTTCAGTGTGATAAAAAGGAGGAAAATGATGCATTTCCTCTGGGCTCAAATTATAACGTAGACATAAGTCAGGATCTAAGAATATCGCTTTGGAATACATAATAGGATTAAATTTAAGCACAGATATTCCCAGAGGTAGATTTTTTTCATGTAATAACTTAGTCTTAAGTTGGGACTTTGTTTTCGTGCCTTAATTTCCATAATACAAAGGTTATTTTATATGTGCTCATTTTTCTGTTTATTTCTTGAATTACATTTTTGACTACGTATGTACATGAGTAATAATAGCATTCTCATTGTAACAAAGTCAAAAAATTCAAATAAAGTAAAATGTATTTTCTTATCTCCAATATCCTTGTATTTTCTTTTTTTTTTAATTTAAATGTATTTATTTTAATTGGAGGCTAATTACTTTACAATATTGTATTGGTAGTTGTATTTTCTTATCTCCAATATCTTTCTTTCCCAGGAAGTCATCACTGAAATGAGTTTGCTGTGAATGATTCCCAGTGGTAGTCCCCAAATCCCATTCTTCAACCATACCTGCCACCTTTGAGGTGTGAATTCTCATAGGCAGCTCTCTTCTTTTGTAAAAGTCTGTTTCTGCATTATGATTTTTTGTTTCAGTCAATTCTATATGTCATTCATCTTTCACTGATTTCTTGATGTTTCTGATCATCAAGGGCCCTACATGTTCTATTGCTTGGAACAGAAAGTGGCAAAAAAAGAACACAAACTTGGATTATTACAAAAGCAAGTTTTGAATTTAGAATGAAAGTAAATATATCATTGATTAAATCTTCTCTTTAAGTTGTACAATGAATTTAATTTTTATCTAATCCAAAGATTATGCATCATTAGAGTTTAATTATGGAAAAGGCAATGGCACCCCACTCCAGTACTTTTGCCTGGAAAATCCCATGGACAGAGGAGCCTGGTGGGCTGCAGTCCATGGGGTCGTGAAGAATCAGACATGACTGAGCGACTTCACTTTCACTTTTCACTTGAATGCAATGGAGAAGGAAATGGCAACCCACTCCAGTGTTCTTGCCTGGAGAATCCCAGGGATGGGGGAGCCTGGTGGGCTGCCGTCTCTGGGGTCGCACAGAGTCAGACACGACTGAAGTGACTTAGCAGCAGCAGCAGCAGAGTTTAATTAATGTTTTGATTTTATGGCAGTTTCCAATTGTGGCACAGTTTAGGATGGATGAAGGACTCTGGTTTATTCTGGGTGTCTGGATAAATTCTTAAATCTCTGAATGATTTTCAGGACCTAGCAAATAAGAAGCTTTTGATAGTTCATTTCTTGTACAGTTTTCAGAGTACTGTGTGTTTTGGCATGATTAAAAGGTGAACATCAGGTAGTCCTTACCTTGATCTGCCTTTCTACTTTAGAAGATTATGAAAATGAATTAACAATGTCTTGAGCGTTTGATACATTGGAAAATTAATAGCATTTTGGAAAACTGTTTTCCTTCTACTTTTTAAATGTTTCTATTTTGTTTTCTGTAGATTTTTCAGTATATGTTCAGAAGTATTTTGGTTTGAATTATTGTATGTTTAAGGAATTCTAAGATGATAATTATCAGGAAATTAACTCAAATTATATAAGAATACATTCCAGACAAGATAGGTCTTGTATTGTTGTAGTGGGGGAAATGCCAGGATCCATCATAACATTTTAAAATTAGTAATGTATTTTAAGTACTTGAATATTTTCTTTCATCTCAGAAGCTAGCTTGCTCTTAAATCTGAAAACAAAGGCCAGCTGCCAGAGTGAAGGAAGTACTTTAGGAACTAAGAGAGGAGGTAAAATAGACCATTCTCAGGCTGTGATTCCGGGAGTTGTTTCAATGTGTCACAATGCTCCCCTAGCTGACTTTTTACGTAAGTTTCTACTTCTTTCTTTATTAGGCAGCGTTCAATAATGCTTTTCCCCCAGGACAATTGGCTTCCACCCCTTTGGCTTTCTGGCCCTCCCTTCCTCCTGTCTCCCTCCTCTCTCTCGCTTTCCTCCCTTCCCTCCCACATTTCTTTCATTCTTTGTCTTTCCTTCCTTCATGCCTTCCTTCCTTCCCTCCCTACCTCCTGTGGTTTACAGACCAGCTCTACTACTAGGTTCTTTTGGAGCTTGAATAGTAACTTAACTTTCCACTTTCAGCCTCCTGATCTGTAAAATACAGATGATACTTTTCTATGTCAGAAATTTCTTATGATAATGATTGAGCCACAGTGAGAAAGCCCAACATGATATTTAGTACCTAGTCCTCAATAGGGCTTTTCTGGTGGCTCAGAAGATAAAGCATCTGTCTGCACTGCAGGAGACCCGAGTTCGATCCCTGGGTTGGGAAGATCCCCTGGAGAAGAAAATGGCAGCCCACTCCAGTATTCTTGCCTGGAAAATCCCATGGACGGCGGAGCCTGGTAGGCTGTCCATGGGGTCGCAAAGAGTCGGACACGACTGAGCGACTTCACTTCACTCAATAAATATTATTTTTCCTTTTCCTTTCTCTCTCTTTTTTTTTTTTTTTTTGTTTTTAAACTCTACTCTGTGACTTTTCCCCTCATCTCAGATTTAGTTCAAAATCTTTAAAAAAATGTTATGGAGAAGAAGAGGTATGAAACCATGAACAGAAGGAAAAGAATAGCACCAGCCACTGAGAATTGAACACTGACTCACCATTTTAAGCCCTTCCCTTGCATAAATTTGTTTTATCATTGTCTGTTTTATACTGAAGGAAACAAGACTTTAGAGAGGATAAGCCAGTAATGAGTGGAGTCGAATGTGACATTTTGGTTTCAGACCCTACAGTCTCAGTTCAGCTGGGCTTGGGTAGCATTGATGTCTCTATAATGTGCTCATGCTGTCCTCGGTCAGGCCTTACCTGCCTTTCTTAGCAGTCATGCCACTGACCTGCACTGGCCTCAAAATCCAACTTCTTTCCTACCTCAGAGCTTTTGTATATATTTGATTCTCACCACAAATTTTCCAGATCTTTGCAGCTCAGCAAAATATTATTTTCCCAAAAAAACCTTCTGTGATCACTCTCTTCAAAGTAATATAGTCTCTTCCCACCAACCGCTCATGTTTCCATGGTTTGCTTTATTCAGAATACTTATCACAGTAAGATATTATCATCTATATTTACTAGATTTTCTTCCTTGTCTTCTGTCCGCCATCTGAAGGAGGGTGTTACAGAGTTTGGACGTTGCTTTTTTGCTTCCTGTTTTCTTTTCAGTGCCAAGTATTATCCCTGACATATAATAAATGTCTGCTTCTGCTGCTGCTAAGTCGCTTCAGTCGTGTCCGACTCTGTGCGACCCCATAGACGGCAGCCCACCAGGCTCCTCTGTCCCTGGGATTCTCCAGGCAAGAACACTGGAGTGGGTTGCCATTTCCTTCTCCAAATAAATGTCTACTGTGAACGAAAAACTGAGAGGCTTGTATTTTACACTGCAGTGATGATTTGTCCTAGACTTAAAGCATTTAAGGAGAATTTACTCTTACAAATATGGGGTCATTTATACGTATCACAACTTTGCCATAATTAATAACTAGAGATGTCCTCAGTTCTGTCTTTCTTCTGGGCCTTTTAAAGAGAAGCTGATGAACAGTGTCAAAAGATACCTTAAGGCCACTTATAGAAGTAGATTTTCTTCCAGGGTTAATTTTTGGCACAGGGTTAGCTAACGACATTTTTAAATGCTATCTACATTGATGTAACTTGGAAACTGGTCAATGACAGCCTGTGGTAGAGTGGACCCTAAGTAAAAGAATGAACCCTGCAATGTATAGTCTTTTGTTCATACCAAACCTTCATACTCAAATGGATGCCTCAAAAATTATCCTTCATTTTTGAGAATAATACTGACAGTTAGGCTAGAAATTGAAGAGATTGAAGGCAAAAGGGGAATGGAGCAGCAGAGGATGAGACGGTTAGGCAGAATCACTGACTCAATGGACATGAATTTGAAAACACTCCTGGAGATAGTGGAGAACAGAGGAGCCTGGTGTGCTGCAGTCCATGGGGCTGCACAGAGCCAGGCACAACTTAGAGATGAAGCAACAATTTAGAGACACAATGTAGAGAACAGAAGTGTGGACACGGCGGGGGGAGAGCATGGGTGAACGGAGAGACTGAGATTGACGCGTGTTCTTGGCCAGGTGTTAAACAATATACAGCTGCTGGGGACCTGCTGTAGAGGGCAGGAGGCTCAGCTCAGTGCTCTGTGATGACCTGGGTGGCTGGGATCGGGGGTTTGGGGAGGCAGGTTCACGAGGGAGCAGGTATATGGATACATATAGCTGACTGATTTTGTTGTATAGCAGAAACGAATACAACATTTTAAAGCAACCATACCCCAGGTGGAAAAAGAAGAGTGCCTGGCACAAAGCAAAAGGTACAGAAATGTTAGCTCTTAAAAAAAAAAAAATGCTAGCCTGTATGAGGTCTCTGTGTACTTGGGCTGAACTATTGTGAAGATATTAGAAGCTTGCTTGACATAAGGTTGTAAAGGACCATTCTGTTTGCAGGGATATTATATATATGTAATATATATGTCTCTGAGGAATCTGATACCTAATTATACATTAGATGAGCTAATGAAGGTAATTGCTTGGAAAAAGGAAAGGTCTACAAAATTTTTATTTAAGCTCGTGCGTTTTATGTAGAAAAAAACATTTAATTTTGGAAGCAAATAGAAAATCTGCATATTACTTTGTATATACCTTCTGTTCACATGTTGATAGCAAAATATTTTAATTTATTAAATGCATTATCAGATATTTGAAATACCCATATGTTACTGAACTTAAAAATGATATGTAAGGATTAATGTAAATACTGTCTGTCCAAAAGTAATTTTGGAAAGTAATTTAGAAGATAATATTTTGAATACAGTTCTGGCAACAGTTACTAAATATGTTTTGAGGAGAAAATTACTATCCAAATTACCCATCTTATCCTTGGCCTTTTCTGAAAAGCAAGGCAATTTTTTTTTTTTTTTCCATTTTGGAAGGCTGCTCACAGCAGTAACAAGCCAATTAATTATAAATGATTCAACCATGCACTTGACCATAAAATGGATTGGTTGTGACTGGTGGATTATACTTTTAGATGATTTTATGAAGATCCAAGCATTACTTTGACTTCCTGATGACTACAATGATTATCTGTGCGTGCCTACTCAGTCACTAAGTTGTGTCCAACTCTTTGTGACCTGCAAGGCTCCTCTCTCCGTGGAATTTTTCAGGCAAGAATACTTGAGTGGGCTGCTGTTTCCTTCTCCAGGGGATCTTCCTGATAGAAGGATCAAATCTGTGTCTCTTGCATTGGCAGACAAATTCCCTACCACTAAGCCACCTGGGAAGCCCAATTATCTCTATGAATGATCAAAACAACCCAGTAAGATTAATAAGATATTTTTCCTGGTAAACAAACTATGTTTGAATAAATAAAGTTAAATAAATAAGGCATGGAAAATATCTAAGCTCCTTATGAATTTTTAAAATTAGTTAATAAATAGTAAACAGGTGAGAAGATCACTAACTACAGACATTTAGTCTTATTTCTTAGGGAGTGTTTCTCTTTAATCACTACATTCATTTGTTCATCTAGGGCATTATATTTTTCACAAACGTGTAAGTTCTGTCTGCATTTGTCTTTTTATGTGATAGTGACTGTCGTGTGTGTGTGTGTGTGTGTGTGTGTGTGTGTGTATGTGATTTCCCCCTTGGTCACTAGTTATCTTTTAGGAAGATCATGAAGTCTATAACAAAAATCTATTCTTATAGTAAGCTAAATGCCAA
The DNA here is from genome assembly GCF_000754665.1 of Bison bison bison. Classification (NCBI taxonomy): domain Eukaryota; kingdom Metazoa; phylum Chordata; class Mammalia; order Artiodactyla; family Bovidae; genus Bison; species Bison bison. The sequence goes on along the minus strand of NW_011494602.1, from coordinate 4,382,778 downwards.
GAATTGAAATGTTCATTTTATAGGTTATTTCATTTAACCTTCAAAATAATTGTATGAAACATTCATTTTTTTCACTCCACAAATGTGTATTGAGCTACTGATAATTATGAACTCTTTTGAGACTTTGGGGCACATGGTAAAATAAGGCTGCCAAAGACCCCTGCCCTTATAGAAATTATGTTCTGAAGGGAAGAAACATCCAGAAGGAGGATAGTTAAGACATATGACTGTGTAATAGTGACCAATTCAGTTATGCTTTACTGCGTCACAAGCTGTCTCAAAATTTAGTGACTTAGGACAACTCTTCATTTAGGCTCATTTTCATCTGGTTGCAGTGTGGCTAGGCTTAGCTGTCTGGCTCTGCTGATCGAGGCTGGGCTAAGTTGATCTCAGTTGGAGCAACTTCTGAAAGCGCTCTCAGCTTCCAGATCAGCTGGAGACTGGCCAAGAGTATCTTCAACTGAAATGGTTCATGCCTGCTTCTGATGGTCTATCCTGTTAGATTTTTCACATAATGGTGGTTAAAGGGGTTTCAGCTGCAGCAGAGATCCTTGGGAAAAATAACATTTTTGCCTCAGTTTCATTCTTCTGAGTGTATGCTGAATAAAAGTAATCAGATTATCCACAAATCTTCCTGTTTCATTTGTCAGGGTTGAAAACCCATGAGAAAAATAAGACTCAATCTGCTGAGGGAGTAGTAGAAGTGAACTTTTGAAATCTGCCCTTGTGCCAAGATGTACATTTGTTGAACTTCAAACCAGTTATGTGATTTTCATTTAGAGAAAAACTATTTTACTATGACCACTCTAATGAGTCAAGTCTATAATAACAGGGACTTATGTGATATTCCAGGTAAGGGTAAAAAAAAATAATTTGGGGGAAAATACAGATACTGCTTTTTTATAATATTCTCCTACATATTTCTCTTACACTTGTCTCAGTGAGATGCCTTCTCATCTATCCACCTGGCCTGTCAAACACTAATGCAATATGAAAAAACACAACACTGAGCAGGAGTTACATTGGGAGAAGTCAAAAACTATGCAATTTTTATTATCATAGGGAAGCAAGAAAGATATACAGATGTCCTTACAGATACTGCACATTTGCTTCCAGACCACCACAATGAAGCAAATTCAAAATGAAGTGAGTCACACAACAATTTTGGTTTCCCAGTGTATGTAATAGTTATGCTTAGACTGTACTATAGTCTATTAAGTGTGCAATATCATTATATCCAAAAAACAATCTACATAACTTAATTTTAAAACATTCTATGCCAAAATATGATAACTGTCTTCCTGAGCTTTCAGTGAGTCATAATTATTTTGCAGTGGTAACATCCACTGCAATTTGAGATCACTGATCACAAATCATCATAACAAATATAATCAAAAGGAAAAGTTGAGAATAATGGTGAGAATTACCAAAGTGCAACACAAAGACATAAGGTGAACAAATGCTGTTGAAAGATAGTGCTGATAGAAATTGCTTGACAGAAGGCCATCACAAACTTTCAATGTGTAAAAAGGCAGCAAATTGAGATACAAGGGGGTATGCCTGTATCAGTATCAGTACAGAATATGCCAGTATTCTGTATCAGAATCAGTGCCAGACACTTCGTATCAAGTGTTCAGTGAAGAGAAGGAACAGAAGATCATCATATGGGGAAGAATCATGTATACACTCTAGAAAATTTAGGGTTATTTTGGTCCTTCTTTGAATTCATATAACACATGTAAAATAAAATTCTTTATTTTATTGTGTGGAAATGCTATAATGTGGAAAATACTAGAACGTTACATTGGAATTAGAAGTATCAATATTCACTCATGTACAACAAAATTACTTCTTTGTTCTGTGGAATAATCATCATATTCCAGCAGCAGCAGTATGCCTAGCACCCAGATCATGCTTTCTCATATTAGCCACTTGGATATCTTCCATTGTGAAATGTCTGCTCAAAGCTTTTCCCTGTTTTTATTAGATTGTTCCTGTTTCTTGTGATGGAGTTTAAGGACTTCTTTCTATATTCTAGGAAAGGGTTCATTATCACATTTATGTTTGGGGAATATTTTCTTGATGAGCACTTCTTAATTATGATGAAGTCCAATGCACTTTTTAAAAATTTTATTTGTTGTTCAGTTGCTAAATAGTGTCCGACTCTTTGAGACCCCATGAACTGCAGCACCCAGTCTTCCCTGTCCTTCACAATCTCCAGAAGGTTGCTCAAACTCATGTCCATCGAGTCAGTGATACCATCCAGCCATCTCATACTGTTGCCCTCTTCTCCTCTTGCCCTCCATCTTTCCCAGAATCAGAGTCTTTTCCAGTGAGCTGGCTCTTCACATAAGGTGGTCAGAGTATTGGAGCTTCAGCTTCAGCATCACTCCTGCAATGAATATTCAGGGTTGATTTCCTTTAGGATTGACTGGTTTGACGTCCTTGCTGTCCAAGGAACTCTCGAGAGTCTTCTCCAGCACCACAGTTGAAAAGCATTAGTTCTTTGGCACTCACACTTCTTTATGGTTTACCATTCACATTTGTACATGACTACTGGAAAAACCATGGCGTTGACTGTATGAACCTTTGTCAGCAAAATGTCTCTGCTTTTTAATTTGCTGTCTAGGTTTGCCATAGCTTTTCTTAGAAGGAGTCACTGTCTTTCAATTTTGTGGCTATAGTCACCACCACAATGATTTTGGAACTCAAGAAAATAAAATTTGTCACTATTTCCACTTTTTCCCCTTCTATTTGCTATTAAGTGATAAGACCAGATGCCATGATCTTAGTTTTCTGAATGCTGAGCTTTAAGCCAACTTTTTCACTCTCCTCTTTCACTTTCATCAAGAGGCTCTTTAGTTCTTCTTCACTTTCTGCCATAAGGGTGGTGTCATCTGCATGTCTGAGGTTATTGATACTCCTCCCAGCAATCGTGATTCCAGCTTGTACTTCTTCCAGCCCAGCGTTTCTCATGATGTACTCTGCATATAAGTTAAATAAACAGGGTGACAATATACAGCCTTGACATACTCCTTTTCCTATTTGGAACCAGTCTGTTGTTCCATGTCCACTTCTAACTGTTGCTTCCTGACCTGCACACAGGTTTCTCAAGAGGCAGGTCAGGTGGTCTGGTATTCCCATCTCTTTCAGAATTTCCCACAGTTTATTGTGATCCACACAGTCAAAGGCTTTGGCATAGTCAATAAAGCAGAAATAGATGTTTTTCTGGAACTCTCTTGCTTTTTCGATGATCCAGCAGATGGTGGCAATTTGATCTCTGGTTCCTCTGCCTTTTCTAAAACCAGCTTCAACATCTGGAAGTTCATGGTTTAGTTCAGTTCAGTTCAGTTCAGTCGCTCAGTCGTGTCCAAGTCTTTGCTACCCCATGAATCGCAGCACGCCAGGCCTCTCTGTCCATCACCAACTCCCAGAGTTCACTCAGACTCCTGTCCATCGAGTCGGTGATGCTATCCAGCCATCTCATCCTCTGTCATCCCCTTCTCCTCCTGCCCCCAATCCCTCCCAGCATCAGAGTCTTTTCGCATGAGTCAACTCTTCTCATGAGGTGGCCAAAGTACTGAAGTTTCACCTTCAACATCAGTCCTTCCAATGAATATTCAGTACTGATTTCCTTTAGGATGGACTGGTTGGATCTCCTTGCAGTCCAAGGGACTCTCAAGAGTCTTCTCCAATACCACAGTTCAAAAGCATCAATTCTTCGGCGCTCAACTTTCTTCACAGTCCAACTCTCACATCCATACATGACCACTGGAAAAACCATAGCTTTGATTAGATGGACCTTTGTTAGCAAAGTAATGTCTCTGCTTTTCCATATGCTTTCTAGGTTGGTCATAACTTTCCTTCCAAGGAATAAGGGTCTTTTAATTTCATGGCTGCAGTCACCATCTGCAGTGATTTTGGAGCCCCAAAAAATAAAGACTAACACTGTTTCCACTGTTTCCCCATCTGTTCCCCATGAAGTGATGGGACCGGATGCCATGATCTTCGTTTTCTGATTGTTGAGCTTTAAGCCAACTTTTTCACTCTCCACTTTCAATTTCATCAAGAGGCTTTTTAGTTCCTCTTCACTTTCTGCCATAAGGTTGGTGTCATCTGCATATCTAAGGTTATTACTATTTCTCCTGGCAATCTTGATTCCAGCTTGTGCTTCTTCCAGCCCAGGGTTTCTCATGATGTACTCTGCTTATAAGTTAAATAAGCAGGGTGACAATATACTGCCTTGCTGCTGCTGCTGCTAAGTCTCTTCAGTTGTGTCCAACTCTCTGCTACCCGATAGATGGCAGCCCACCAGGCTCCGCGGTCCCTGGGATTCTCCATGCAAGAACACTGGAGTGGGTTGCCATTTCCTTCTCTAATGCATGAAAGTGAAAAGTGAAAGGGAAGTCGCCCAGTCATGTCCGACTCTTCCCAACCCCATGGACTGCAGCCCACCAGGCTTCTCCATCCGTGGGATTTGCCAAGCAAGAGTGCTGGAGTGGGGTGCCATTGCCTTCTCCATACAGCCTTGACATACTCCTTTTCCTATTTGGAACCCGTCTCTTGTTCCATGTCCAGTTCTAACTGTTGCTTCCTGACCTGCATATAGGTTTCTCAAGAGGCGGGTCAGGTGGTCTGGTATTCCCATCTCTTTCAGAATTTTCCACAGTTTATTGTGATCCACACAGTCAAAGGTTTGGCATAGTCAATAAAGCAGAAATAGATGTTTTTCTGGAACTCTCTTGCTTTTTACATGATCCAGTGGATGTTGGCAATTTGATCTGTGGTTCCTCTGCCTTTTCTAAAACCAGCTTGAACATCTGGAAGTTCACGGTTCACGTATTGCTGAAGCCTGGCTTGGAGAATTTTGAGCATTACTTGACTAACGTGTGAGATGAGTGCAACTGTGCAGTAGTTTGAGCATTCTTTGGCATTGCCTTTCTTTGGGATCGGAATGAAAACTGACCTTTTCCATTCCTGTGGCCACTGCTGAGTTTTCCACATCTGCTGGCATATTGAGTGCAGCACTTTCACAGCATCATGTTTCAGGATTTGAAATAACTCAACTGGAATTCCATCACCTCCACTAGCTTTGTTCATAGTGATGCTTTCCAAGGCCCACTTGACTTCACATTCAGGATGTCTGGCTCTAGGTGAGTGATCACACCATCGTGATTATCTGGGTCATGAAGATCTTTTTTGTGCAGTTCTTCTGTGTATTCTTGCCATCTCTTCTTAATATCTTCTGCTTCTGTTAGGTCCATACCATTTCTGTCCTTTATTGAGCCTCTGTTTGCCTGAAATGTTCCCTTGGTAACTCTAATTTTCTGTAAAAGATCTCTAGTCTTTCCCATTCTGTTGTTTTCCTCTATTTCTTTGCATTGATCACTGAGGAAGGCTTTCTTATCTCTTCTTGCTATTCTTTGGAACTCTGCATTCAGATTCTTATATCTTTCCTTTTCTCCTCTGCTTTTCACTTCTCTTCTCTTCACAGGTATTTGTAAGGCCTCCTCTGACAGCCATTTTGCTGTTTTGCATTTCTTTTCCATGGGGATGGTCTTGACTCCTGTCTCCTGTACAATGTCACGAACCTCCATCCATAGTTCATCAGGCACTCTATCTATCAGATCTAGTCCCTTATATCTATTTCTCACTTCCACTCTATAATCATAAGGGATTTGCTTTAGGTCATACCTAAATGGTCTAGTGGTTTTCTCTGCTTTCTTCAATTTAAGTCTGAATTTGGCAATAAGGAGTTCATGATATGAGCCACAGTCAGCTCCTGATCTTGTTTTTGCTGACTGTATAGAGCTTCTCCATCTTTGGCTGCAAAGAATATAATCAATCTGATGTCAGTGTCGACCATCTGGTGATGTCCATGTGTAGAGTCTTCTCTTGCGTTGTTGGAAGAGGGTGTTTGCTATGACCAGTGCGTTCTCTTAGCAAAACTCTATTGGCCTTTGCCCTGCTTCATTCCATACTCCAAGGCCAAATTCGCCAGTTACTCCAGGTGTTCCTTGACTTCCTACTTTTGCATTCCAGTCCCCTATAATGAAAAGGACATCTTTTTGGGGTGTTAGTCCTAGAATGTCGTGTAGGTATTCATGGTACTGTTCAACTTCAGCTTCTTCAGCACTACTAGATGGGGCATAGATTTGGATTACCGTCATATTGAATGATTTGCCGTGTAAATGAACAGTGATCATTCTATTGTTTTTGAGATTGCATCCAAATAGTGCATTTCGGAATCTTTTGTTGACTATGATGGCTAGTCCATTTCGTCTAAGAGATTACTGCCCATAGTAGTAGGTATAATGGTCATCTGAGTTAAATTCACCCATTCCAGTCCATCTTAGTTCACTGATTCCTAGAATGTCGATGTTCACTCTTGTCGTCTCCTGTTTGACCACTTCGAATTTGCCTTGATTCATGAACCTAACATTCCAGGTTCCTATGCAATATTGCTCTTTACAGCATCGAACTTTGCTTCTATCACCAATCCATTCACAGCTTACCGATAGTTGGATATTAAGTGGATGACTCAGATTTTCTACTTTTTAAAAAGAAGGTTCTGATATTTTTTTTAACAAAAATCATCATATAAGAAATTTACCAGGGAATTAAAAAAAAAAAAAAAAAAAATTTAGCAGGGAATTGCATGACAGTTGAGCTGGATCAAGTATTCCAGTGCTTTTTTAAAAGTAGTTTATTCATTTAGGGAAAGGTCACTTTGATATGAAACATCTATTAAAATCAGGCCATGACCTATAAAGAAGCTAAGGAAAAAGAAGCGGAGTCTAAGCATTTACACAGAACATGTTAGAGATTGTTCAGTTTTCTTTCTTATCATACAGATTGTTCTCTCGAGAGTTCAAAAAGTCAGATATCTTAACCACCAATACAGCCAATGTTTGGGTATGGGTTCTATATACTCTTCTAGGCTCTAGGATTTAAAGCCATTTAAGATATATGAAAGACCAGTCCTTGCTGACATCTAGAGCTTTGCACAATCCTTGTCCCATGAGTAGTAATGGTAGCTGTGTGCCAAGTCACTCAGTCGTGTCCAACTCTCTGCGACCAGGCTCCTCTGTCCATGGGATTTTCCAGGCAAGAATATTGGAGTGGGTTGCCATGCCCTCCTCCAGAGGGATCTTTTGGACCCAAGGATTGAACCCACATCTTACGTCTCTTGCATTGGCAGGCGGGTTCTTTACCACTAGCCCCACCGGGGAAGCCCGAGGAGTGATGGTAGAAATGACAAAATGACAGGGATCATGGAAGTCATAGTTAGAATTCACTATGTGCACAAAGAGTTCATAGCCTTTAAGTACTGGTTTTTCTGTCAATTTAGGAAAGTAAACTTTCACCAAATCCTTTATTCCTTTATTATGTATCTCTTATTAGTGATTACAAGCCCATATGCAGATCAGATTTTTTTTTTTTTTTGCCTGAATCCAAGTCTTGGAGTCACTTTTACTATTATTACCACTGTGGGCAAGTGGCTTAACCTGCCTAAAATTTAGCTTCCTCCTCTGTAACATGGAATTCATAGGATTGACTCTAACTTGCTGGTACAGTGATTTTGAGGCTTAAAGGAGATCATGCCTGAAATAGTTTACAACAGGGCCAGGAGCATCACAAGCTAAAACTAACACAACATTGTAAATTAACTATACCTCAGTTTAAAAAATTCCAAGATATCCTAACCTTTAGGTCCAGACAACACATTGATACCTAGAGCTGATCCCAGGCCCTCCTCCTCTCTCTCTCTCACGGCCAGCTGCTCTGAGAGAAATGTAACGTGGACCAACCAGACAGAGGGCATATTCCCTTCAGGGCCGGGGACAGACAAAGACCAACCTTGCCAAACCAAATCACTTGGCACAATTTCCAACTCAAAATTCACTTCACCGATTTGCTCAGGAACTTCCTTCTCGGCAGTCAGACAGCCTGGGAGAGACAGTGAACGTTCCTGTACACAGCAGGTGCCTAGCAGAGGCCCTCAGTGTGCTGCTAAGAAAGCAAGATGAAGTGCACTCTGCAGTCGGATACAGTGTGCTCATCCAGGCCACCTCCACCGTGCCCCTGCCAGGGCTTCTGGATGCTGCCCGCCTTCCGGGCTTGCTCTGCAGAGAAGGCCCTGCCCGCCTGCTGCACAGCCCCTCCTACACTGCGGGGCGTCAACCCCAGCCCCACGAGATTTCCAGGCTGAGGCAAGTGGAGTGTCCGTCTGTGGTCATGTCCCTGCTGCGGTCCTAGGCTGCTCCACGAGTCTTCTGTGGAGATGAGCTTCCCCTACACGAGTGCTTTTTGCTTGGTGGTGGACATGCTTACGGTCTTAAGAAGTATTTCCAGACAGTCTCCTTTCTTTTTTTTTTTTCCTCTAATTTTATTTTATTTTTAAACTTTACATAATTGTATTAGTTTTGCCAAATATCAAAATGAATCCGCCACAGGTATACATGTGTCCTTTCTAAAAGATATTAAAAAGCACAGCAGTGTTTATCATGCTACTGTTTGTGGGACAAGTTTTATACATATATATCCTTTGGGTTTCTCTTACTTCTATAATGCCTGTGTTTTACCTCTTCTAAGGTTGGTACTTTCTTCTAAGGCATGAAGAATACAATTCAAAAATAAATAAATAATCAAATATAAAAGTATATAAAATTTATAGTCAATGACTTCCCTTCCTTTGTTGAATGAATTTAACATTTGTCTTCTTTTTTTTTAAGTTTGAAAATATATTTATTTAGTCATTGTTGAGTACATTCATCTGTAATATCAATTCAATTTAGTTTGTTAATAGTGTCCTTCAGATCTTTGAGATCTTTTCTAGTTTTTTTGATTACTTGTATTAAATGCCAAAAGAAAAATATTGCAATCTTCAATTGAACTGCAGTTTCATCTACTTCTATTTGACTTCTATCAATTCTTGCTTTATGTATTTTTAACATATGGTAATAGTTGCATACACATTTAGGATTGCTATATCTCCTTGATTAAGCAATGCTTTCATTCTTATAAAATGGTCCTTTATTTCCAGTAATGTTCTGTTTCTCAAACTTTGATTGATATGAATATAACTCCATTAGCTTCCTTACGTTTGGATTTTGCATCATATATCTTGGTTCCAAACTTTTACTTTTAATCTAGCTCTTTATATTTAATATACTTTTTGGAATCTTCTTAGATTGCTTTTTGATATTTATTTATAGTTTAATATTTTTATCTTATCATAATCTGAATGATATACATCCTTTAATGTGTATCCAGATATGTTTAATGTCCCAGCATTTGGTCAAATGTGTACATGTAAATGTCAGGATTATTCTTAAGTGGTTGGCTATGATGTAGGTCTATGTGGGTGACAGTGGTTTTCAGGCATCTGTGCATTTATCTTCTTTATTACTAACTGCTCTCTATTTTAAATACATATAATGACTACCGCATAAAAATACCACTATATAAACTAAAATTAACAATGCTTATGCTAAAGATAGCATAACTATGAATATATGTATATATTTAAAGTATTCCGAAAAGGAAAAATACTTGACATGAACTGTTCTGACATTTAAATCTTTTCTTACTCCTGTCAGCTCTGTCGCAGTGAATGACAAAGGTAGTATTAATAGCCATACGTTTTTCTGAAAATTAATTTCCTAACATATTTGTAACATTTTCTAATTTTCTAACAATGACAAGGCAGATATATATGTTTACACTTTGAAAATCTTTAATTTACAGTTATATATCATATTTTACATGCATACGTGTCCTTATTTAGAGGAAATAAAGTGTTTATTTATTTTTTGGCCCACTGATTTGCATTTAATTTAGTTTTTCCATATCTAAGTGCATTTATCCACTGAACATTTTCAAGTTCTTGTTATTCTTTAAATAACTGCATTCTCATAGATTATAAAATTTGCAAAGTTTTGGTTTATACTAACTCTATTGTTTGTTGTGAGTAGTTTTTCAAGTGCTACTCTCCAGACCTTGGAGAAAATATTTTGTTCTGTGTGAATTTTGAAAAATTCTTGGACTATTTCTTGGTGAATGTGTACAGATCCCAACCCAAGACAACATTTTTCCATTTTGTTGGTAATTTTTAGAATACGTTCACAAAACTATGTAATTTTATTTTATTACCATGTCTCATGTTTTCCTATTTCCTTTCTCCAAGGTATAGAAAATCCATAAGCCTTGGGCATATTCAATGTCCTCTACAACTCAATTTCAGTCAGTCACTACACTTCCACAGTCCTGGGCAGGGCTAAACAGGAAAGAGTGTGACCCTTTACTGACCAGCTATGTGCTGGGAAATCTTGGTACCTAAGTTGACCATTATCTGAACAATGAGAAAATGAGATCCACCTTAGAGCTTAATATGAAGATCAAATTAGTTAATAGAGAAGAGGATACACTGGACACTTAACCATGAAAGCCACCAATAGTAAAGGAATACTAAGAAGTAATCTTTACAGTCTCCAATTGATGAAATGTTTCCTCCAACACATCTCCAATAATACAATGTGTCCAGACTCCTAGAACAACATCCAACTCTCTAACCATGGTGGTAGCTGCTCAGATCAGCTATTTCTTTTATTTCTAAGAGATGCTACCTTTCCCTGGGAAACTTGCAATTAAAACTATGCCTTTGAAGTAAAGCTTTAGTTTTACTGAAAACTATAGCTTCTTCCTTTTCCTGGGATTTCTGGCAAGATGCTTCTGTCCAACTCCTACGTGTCGCTCAATCCCATCCCCTCCTTGACATCACTTCTTCCCTCCAACTCCGTTAATTTCTCTCTTACCTGAAGGGTCAGTAGATGCTCTATCTGCTACATCAAAATACATGAAAAATACTCCACAGACCAAATCTTAAGAATATCAGTTTTGTCCCTTCTCTTTTCTTACCTATTGGACAACTTTTTGGATGAATATGGAGAGAAAAGAAAGTTACTTAATTTCTTATCTCATAAACTTTTAACCAAACTCTATTGGTTTATTTTCCTTTTTTCCTCATAAATTACAATGATTTAGATTGCTTATTTACAAATAGTCTCTCTTAAAAAAAGATATTTAATATGACAGTGTGTGGGGTCTCCTGCATTGCAGGCTGATTCTTTACCTTCTGCGCTCTCAGGGAAGCCCTGATACTACCACAGACATAAAAAGTAAAAGTCTCTGGAAGGAAAAATGTGTATATTTAAAACAAACAAATGAACAAGGACTTCCCTGGTGGTTAAGACTTCACTTTCCAAGGCAGGAGGCGTAGATTTGATCCTTAATTGGGAAACTAAGATCCCACATGCCTCCTGACCAAAAAACCAAAACATAAAACAGAAGCGGTATTGTAACAAATTCAATAAAGATTTTAAAAAGAAATAAAAAGGAATTGAGGGATAGGATTGGGCTGATAGAATCAAGCCTTGGAGAAAGACTTCACTGTTTACATTTTTAAAATTTTGAATCATGGGAGTATATTTCTCATTTAAATATTAAATAAACATTTAACATAAAATTTTAAAAGCCCAGGGGAGTCTAATATGAAACTCATTCATTTAAAAAGCCCGTAAACTCGTAAGTTTGCAGGAGAGAAAACAATGTAGCTGGTTTTGTCCCCGTTTCTACCCTTGTCTATTTTTCCTTCATTATGCAGGATGACACTCTGACATCTCTAAAGGGCTGGAGCTGGGACAAGGAGAGGAAGAAGGGACATGAGGCTTTACTTCAAAGGCATAGTTTTAATTGCCTGTTTGGCAGAAGAGTTTAATACAAAGCATATTTCTCAGTCGAGCTGCACTGCAGTCGGGTTCTGCCTGTGGACTGGCAGGCGCTGTGCTCTGCGTCACGTTCACTCTGAGGACCCTGTGACGGAGCAGCCCCCATCAGTTGCATCAAATCACTCCGCCAGTTACTGTAGCAGAAGGAAGGAGCAGTGACAAATCACGTCGTAGTTCTTGAAAGTGTCCACTCAAAGTGACCCCGGCCACTCCAGTTGACATACCCTGGGTGGAGACTTGCAGGTCTTCCATGGGTCCAGAAATATCAGATTGATGGCAAACACACTGATAAATATTTTCTGAGGAATATCAATCAAAAGCAGAAGTCCTTTTAAGTTTTAGTTGTTTCCTGAGCCCCAATATTTTGGGGGTTTCATATGAAATTCACATAACTAAAAAATAATATGCCTGTGCCTCAGCCCCTGCTCCAGACTTTCTTCTCTGCCTCTCTTATTCGCCTTCTTTTGAGTTTCTCTTATCATTTTCTTTGACCTCACCCTAAAAACAGTTTTTCCCATAAGTCACCAGGAAAACAAAAAACAACATAAAATGAGACTATCCGGAGGCCCCTAAAGTCTGAATTGTCCAGTATTTCCAGAACAGCATTGAGACCTGAGCAGCTCTGCTCTTCTGTAGCTTTTCTCTCCAGAAGGCGCATACGGGGTAGTTCCTCCTATGAAGATGAAACTACAAGCCCTTACTCAAGGAGGACCGGTGGCAATTATTTTTGCCCTATGCTTTCTTCCAGGGTCATTTCTTTTTCTTGTGTCTGTTGCCTCTTCTCTAAGTGAGGAGAAGACACTCTTGAGGCTCAGTAACTTGCTCTGTGTCAACCCTCTGTGACTATGAGGGAAACATGGGCTGGGATGTATGGAATAGATATTGATGTTGGTTATCCCACCAGAGACATTTTGAATTAATGCAGTTGGTGAATAAAATAGAAATTAAATGTGTATGTCCTTTTCCAATTAGTGGAAGAAAGAAGTAGAAAGAATAAAGAAATAGAACCTTGGTGTCTGTTTGGTGTGTTCAGATAAAAATTTAAAAGCCTATAAAGTCTTTACAATGCCAAATTTCTCATTGCTGGGATATCAAGTGAAATGCTCTGTAAAATATATCCTGTTTTGCTAGATTTGATGGAGACAATTTTCTGAAATCATCAAATTGCTCAGTGACATTAACTCTTCTCCAAGAAGCCATGGAAATTTTAGCATGTAAAAAAGAGAGGAAGGGAAATACAGTGGGCTCAGTTGAGAAGCAATCTTCGAGCTGGTAATTATGTCACATCTGTTTGGAGATACAAGTTGGCCTTTAAGGGAGTGAATGGGATAACAACTTAATTAAAGATGGGTTAGATTACATGCAAATTACTTGCTATTATTACTGGAGAAATCTGTTAAAACAGACAACTGGGAAAGCACTGTTTTTCATTTTTCTTGAGGGAATAACTCGACACAGGAGAAGAATTTAACTTGTTTTTCTGGATATAAGTTTTAACTCTGGTGTGTGGATGGATATCATCTGCATATCTGATGTTGTTGATATTTCTCCTGGCAGTCTTGATTCCAGTTAGCATTTCATCCAGCCTGGCATTTCACATGATGTACTCTACATGTAAGTTAAAAGAACAGGATAACAACATACAGCTTTGTCGTAATTCTTTCCCAATTTTGAACCAGTCGGTTGTTCCATGAAGGTCTTTAACTGTTGCTTTTTGACCTACTCATGGTTTCCCAGGAGACAGGTAAGGTGGTCTGGTATTCCCATCTCTAAGAATTTTCCACAGTTTATTGTGATGCTTTCACGTAGTCAAAGGCTTTCACATAGTTAATGAAGCAGATGTTTTACTGGAATTCCCTTGCTTTTTCTATGATCCAACAAATATTGGCAATTTGATCTCTGGTTCCTCTGCCTTTTCTCAATCCATCTTGTACATCTGTAAGTTCCCAGTTCATGTACTGCTGAAGCCTAGTTTGAAGGATTTTCAGCATAACCTTACTAGCCTGTGAAATGAGCTAGTAAGATAGTTTGAACATTCTTTGTCATTTCCCTTCTTTGGTATTGGAATACAAACTGACCTTTTCCAATACTGTGGTCACTGCTAAGTTTTCCAAATTTGCTGACATGTGAGTGTAGCACTTTAACAGCATCATTTTAAATAGGATGTTATTATTGAAATATTATCTTTAAAATATCTTCAATACAGCTGCTATATGTGGCTATTAATATAATAAATCCTGCTCCTTAGTCAAAATCCTTTTAGTCTCACAAGTGTCATGGTTTCAACAATAAGTTATAAGATCATGGTCATACTAGGTAGGAATTAGTTGACCTCAGTAAATCTAAGGTTATTTCAAGGCTGATCTGAGAAAGTAACAGTTGTCAAAATCATAGTAAGTAATACGTTGCAAACCCTTTGGGATAGTTAAAATGTTAGGGAGTATGTTTTCCCACATGCTGCAATCCATAGTAAGCAATTATTAAAGTCAAGGTAGAATGAGAATATATAGTTAAATAAATATTACGACCACATTATGGAACACTGTTCACCATCATTTGTGGCTATGATTATAAATTCCAACCCACAATTGAGAACTGCATAATGCTTTATTTGATTGACTAATTAATGTAGATCTCATGGCTAACAAGGGGCAAAGAGTCTGAGAAGATTATCTAGGAATGTAAAAGTCACCACTTTGTCACTGTGTTGAGACCCAAATAAATACAAACAGTTACATTTATAGAGATAATTGTATTTCATATGTGTCTTATGAAAATTCAGTAGGAAGCTCAGCAATTGTTTGAGCCAACAGAGTTTTCTTTTGCGGGAGAAGGGAGGAGGTGAGAGCGAAGTATTTTATCACTGACTTTGTTAAGAATTGCCAGGAAAGGATGACAGTAATAATAAAAAAACTTGTAGTTATAGATGTTTAGAAGTTCTTTCAGATAATCCATTCCTCCGTTATCTGCTCCTGGGGCAGACAACTTCCTCCAATTCACCTTTGTCTACATGACTGCCTAAATATTTATATTTTAGTATTTTCTTTTAATATCTATTAAAAATACAATTAATTGACTACCAAAGTTTTGTACTTTTTCAGTAGTAGCAATTCAGTGTTTAAACTTCACTGGTATTACTAACGTTTGGGGTCTTCATGCTGTATTGTAGCAGAAACATCATACGAATCCTCTCCCTGGGTCTGGGTAGACAACGACAATGCACTTGCTTCAGAGTGCCTCCAAACAAAAATTACAAGAACGAGCACTAATCCTTGTAAGATAACTGGAAATGAAGTCATCGCTTTGAGCTGAAAGCAGGGAGGTTATTGAACGCATTTTCCATGTGCTTTGTAAATACACACAAATTCAAATGAAAAATCCTTCAGTGAGGTCTAATCAAAGGCAGTTGATGGTTACCATCTTGCTTATATTCTAACAGAAAGCTAGTTAATGCTGTTCATTGAACTATATTATTCTTTCTGCTTATAAAATATAATGAAGAAAAAAATGACAGTAGCTGTAGAGTTAACTAACATTAAGTTGGTTTAGTTTTTAGATAGTGACACCCTCTACTAAAGACACTGGCATGAGAAAAACCATTAAAAATATTAGATGTCAGTTAAAAAAAATGTTGTTTTGTCAGTACTTAGACTGTTGAGGTGACTTCAGGCTAGCTTTGCTTCTGAAGACCCAGGAGTAAATGTACATTTTCAGGTGAATGCTTGGTACCCCATTGCTCCATTAAGCCACTTAAGGGCTGGTGGAGGCATGAAAAAGCATTGCCATCTGCTTTGTTTATATATCTGCTTTCCTTTGAGGAACTACATTAGGGAACACTTACTCACCATCATTTCTGACAGTGACTATAATTTTATGATCCACAGTGCAGGACTGAATAATATTTGACTAATTGATTAATACAGGTTTTATGGATAACAAGGGACAAAGAGTCTGAGAAGATTTTCTCAGTATGTAGAAGTCATCATTTTGTCTACTATGTCTGAGCCCTAAAGATTCGGTGATATCAGAGGGAGTTTAGTGTCGAGTATAATGAGGATCTTGTTTGTTCTAGTAACCAAATGACTTCAGAACTGGGACAGGTTGCTTCCAAGTGAGAAATTTTCACTAGCCAAAATGAATCCTCTATATTTATAACAAAATTAATTGTCTGAATTGTATTTTGGCGGATAATACTGATCTTTTTTAATCTGTAATTTTTAAATTTACTCTTCTCACAGAAGAAGAGAATTAATTTTTAATTACTTTTCTGCAGAAGTTAATTAAACCTCAGCTGGACTACTTCTAAAGGAGAGGATTTTTACCATGTTTGCACCTATTTTTTTTTTAGATAGAACAATCATTATTTTAAGTAGAAGCAGAAAAAATATTTTGTATTCTAAAATTTCAGTCCATATGACTTAAATTTTATTGGATTTGTGGTTAAGTGATCGATTATTTTGGAATTAAAAGAATGATGAAGTTCTAATCACAAAACTGTAAAGTGCAATCACCACTTTTAAAATATTTCTTATTCATTGAGATAGTGTGAGCATTTACAGAAAAATATGTAAAGAAACTATAAATAAGTTACTGTTTCATAACAAAAATCACAATTTAGACATGGGTGATATAGTTTCAGTTTGTTGTTTATTCAGTTGCCAACTCATGTCCAACTCTTTGCGACTCCATGGACTGCAGCCGGGCCTCCCTGTCCCTCACCATCTCTCGGAATATGCCCAAGTTCATATCCATTACATCGGTGATGCAATCCAACGATCTCATCCTCTGTCGCCTTCTTCTTCTGCCTTCAGTCTCCCAGCATCAGGGTCTTTTAAGTTCTTTTAATTATTTCATAGAAGTTATTATTACTAAATAATTTCTTTTCTTCGCTGTGGTTGTGTTTGGGGAAAGTATTGAAGCTGTGTAAATATAAACCTACTACAACTTCTCCAAAATATTCTTTAAATGAATTGTTTTAGATTTTTGAAGAATTTATATCAACTTTTCTCCCCTTTTTTATTATGTGGCTTCTTTCTTTAAATGTTGAAACAAAAGGGTTCAACATATAAATCTGACATAAACAAGTCCATATGTCACAGCTATGGTTTTTCCATTAGTCGTGTATAGATGTGAAAGTTGGACCATAAAGAAGGCTGAGCACTGAAGAATTGATGCTTTTGAACTGTGGTGTTGGAGAAGACTCTTGAGAGTCCCTTGGACTGCAAGGAGATCAAACCAGTCAATCCTAAAGGAAATTGACCCCGAATATTCATTGGAAAAACTGATGCTGAAGCTGAAGCTCCAATACTTTGGCTACCTGATGAGAAGAGCCAAATCTTTGGAAAACACCCTGATGCTGGGAAAGGTTGAAGTCAGGAAGAGAAGGGGATGACAGAGGATGACATGATCAGATGGCATCACTAACTCAAGGGACATGAGTTTGAGCAAGCTCTGGGAGATGGTGAAGGACATAGAAGCCTGGCGTGCTGCAGTGCATAAGGTCACAGAGCCAAACACAGCTGAGTGACTGAAATGAACTCAACTGTATTATTCTATGCATGTGATGGACAAGAACAGGAAAAATTAATCAAAGAGAAGAGACCAGAGATATTTTTCATCTAAGAGAAAGTCACATGAGCTATAGATGGGGACAAATTTCTTAAGCCATGAACTCAATATTAGAGTCTCTGGCAGTAATGAAGGGCATACATGTATACTCACTCATTTACTGCAGGTAAAGTAATCTATTAAATGACAGCAGGGTACAGAATGCATTTCATGTTAAGTTTCAGTAAGACAAATTACATTCTATAAATATAAACAGTTATCTTTGTTTTAATGCACCAAGTATGTTAGAATATCCTGAATAATTCAAAATGTTTGAATTGAACTGTACTTACAGCAAGTGCTGAAAACAAGAGTTACATCCCCATTAAAGTCTTGTAAAAATTCTATTTCCCCTACTGCTAGTTGCTGTCATTAAATAGCATAGTGTTTCCTAAAACTTACTGGGTGAAGATAGGGCCAAATTAATAGTTTCAGATGAATGTAAAGGATGCAAGAGGTGAAGAAGCAAAATCATTTTAAATTTCATTATTAAAAAGAAAGTTAATTTCATTATTAAAAAGAAAGATAATTTCATTATTAAGAAGATAAAAATAAGAAATCCTGTCCCTAAGCAATATTGTGCCTATTTTCCCATAATGTTGTTTCCGCCCTAACAAAGAAAACTATGGTTAAACATTAAAATAGTAAATTTTAGTTTATTCATGATATAGCCCATATAGTATGGATAAATGAATATTCCTATAGTATTATATTTTGCTTCAGATGTAAAGAAATTCTTTAGAAAGGAAACACAGAGCTCAGCTTCTCAAACTGTAATATTCATACAAATCACTTGAATATCTTGTTAAAACTGAGATTATTCTACAGTCCTGCAGGGATGGGCTGAAGTGCTGGGTTCCTAACAGTTCCCAGGTGATGCTAAAACTGCTGCATAGACCACATTGTTACTATTGACTTTGATTCAATTATATAGAAATAAACCCTGGATTTTACCATGTAATTTTGGACATTAGATTTTTAATACATTTTTGTGATAAGGAGCTATTTTTACAGCAGTTTTGCATATTTTAATGTGCATATGAATCTTGCTGTAGTCAGACTGTGGTTCTGCAATTCTGGGTTAGACCTAGAGATCACATAGCTAGGTCTTAGGTTAAAAGATATTTCTACTTACTGACATGAATTAACTTATAAAAGTCAGGAATGGCGGTGAAGGAGAACCAAAGGCAAATGTTAGTCAAGACAGAAAATGCAGTTGACCTTTGAATAACATGAGTTTGAACTGCTTGGGGTCCACTTAGGCACAGACTTTTTTTCAATGAATGAATAGCCACTATAGCTCCACATCCTTGGTTCCTTGAATCTGTGAATGCAGAAACACAAATGGGTGCCACTAACGCCCACATTGGTCAGGAGTTAACTGTATTGCTATGTAAAAAATGGTAGCTGTTTAAATATATTCCGCCCAGGAGAAACAGTCCCGCACTCTAACAGTACTACCACTTCTTTAATGTTCCATTTTAAGGTGATTGTAATAATAGCCCTTCAATTAAAAACTGTTTCAGTACTAGCATCTGCTTTATTAGAGCAGTGATTTTATTAAACTAATAACTGTTAGCATGAAGACACCATTACTGTAATTGTATTTGTAATTATGACAGTAAATATACTCAGGTCATATATAATTATTAGAAATGTTACCCTAATCATTTACCTCTCCCACAACTTTCTTCCTGTCATACAGTCTGAATTTGTGTCAGTGTTGGCCAGCTTTCAAATGTAGCTGTTTTCCTGTGTCCCATAGAGTTATGCAAATTGATGCATGCTCTGTCCAGAAACTTATATCATCCCTTTAAAGAGTAGTTAATTAGAACTTCCTTCCCAATTTCTACTTCCCCCAGCGTGGATCAAGTCAGTGTTTAGGGCTTCAATCAGAAATAACTTACTGTCTAGCTGGGCATGTCTTTGGCTTTGAGGGAGGCACCATATAAAGAAATGTCTTTATAGAAAATGCACATATTAAGTGTTAATGTGTAACAAACACCCCTAAGTGCAGAGGTGTAAACAACATTTATTCTCACTTCCGTCAGGTCAGCTGGGCAGCTCAGTGGGGAGACTGGGGGCCCATCTGCTCCTCAGGCTCCTCCTCTGAGCCTTGCCCTAGCAATGGCTGGTGCATAGAAGAGCACTTCCAACCCCGCAGGCACATTGCAAGCCTCCTCTGCATCTGCTCCTATTATTATATTGGTCAAAGCCAGGCTCTCAGTTCATCCCAATGTATAATCCCTCTGCTCCTGATGAGGTTAAACCAAGTCACATGACCACGCCCAGATTATAAGGAGCAGAGAGATGTCATCCTTTCTTGGGTTTGAAGGATAATGAGTGATCTTTCAGGACAACAATCTAACCCACCAGGGGCAGTTTGCCTTTTACATGTGTAAATACAAGTCGTGTCTAAAGTCTGTGAGTCAGTTAATTTTATAATATGCCAAATAGCCATAGCTGTATTTAGCCAACTTGGAACACTAGGATTGAATTGTTTCTTTAAGAATCTCAGATGTGTATAGGCAGAAAGAAATTAACACCCTAACATCCATTTATGCATTATTTTTTAGTTTAATTTTCCATATTACTAATTGCAAATCAGGGTTTTAAATTTCAAAACTCTGGTAGCTAAAATCTCAGGCAAGATGGATGTAATAGTCAAGTCATGGCAACCCACTCCAGTGTTCTTGCCTGAAGAATCCCAGGGACGGGGGAGCCTGGTGGGCTGCCGTCTATGGGGTCGCACAAGAGTCGGACACAACTGAAGTGACTTAGCAGCAGCAGCAGCAGCAGCATAGTCAAGGTGGCAGGTCATTCATTCAACCAGGAAACCACTCCTCAAAGCTTTTCCACGTCCCCTTTATTATGGCCACAGAGAGGAATTCGACACAGTTCCAGGCTTCGCAATTCTTACAGTTACAGATGAATGAAGAACACATTCAGTAAAAGGTGACAGGTCCTGTATACTGTGTGTATGCCACTTCTTACAGAGAGTGAGTTTAACCACTGAAGGGTGGGAACTGGATCCAAATATTGAAAAGGAAGAAAAAAATCCATCAGGAGGTTAGAGGAGTTAGGCAATTTGCATAGAGAGATAGCATCACACTCCATTCAGGAAACTGCAAGGAGTGGGTCAGGAGTATTTTGTTAGGACTAACGGTCCCCAGCCTTTTTGGCACCAGGGGCAGGTTTCATGGAAGACAATTTTTCCACGGACTAGGGTGGGGTGGGAAGATTGTTTCGGGATGATTCTCATAAGGAGAATGCAGCCTAGCTCCATCACATGCCGATTCACCATAGGGTTCAGGCTTCTAAGAGAATCTTGTGAACCCGCTGAGCTCAGGCGGTGATGTGAGTGATAAAGTGGCTGTAAATGCAGATAAAGCATCTCTGCCTGGCCCACCGCTCACAGCCTGCTGTGCGGCGGGTTCCTAACAGGCTATGGACCTGTACCGAGGGCTGGGGACCCCTGCGATACCTTCTGCCTGGCATCTTGCCCCTAGGGTGTCAGACCCTGAAGGGACCTGAGTCAGAAGCCTGGAGTCTAGGATTGCCAGAACATGGGAAGACTTGAAACAGAGGTAGATCCTCTCAGAAGCACTGTCTACATTTGGAACTGAAACCAGTGCCAGGCTGATGAGACCGCAGGGTCACCAGTCAGAGCCATGCGGTCTGACAACCAGTGAGAGTTCACCTTTTTATGAGTCGTGTTGGTCCAGTTCAGGATGGAGAGCAGTGAAGTTAGAGGCTCCAGTGACTCCTGTGTTGCAGAAATAGTTTCAGCAGCTCCAGCAGCACTCACATCCTTCCCTCCTCTTCCTAGGCACACGTTAGGCTGCATTTCAGGCCTGCCAAGTAGTTACGGTTGTTGTTCAGTCACTGTCCTGTCTTTTTGCGATCCCATGGACTGCAGTGTGCCAGGCTTCCCTGCCCTTCACTGTCTCCCCGAGTTTGCTCAAACTCATGCCCATTGAGTCAGAGATGCTATCCAAACATCTCATCCTCTGTTGCCCCCTTCTCCTTCTGCCCTCAGTCTTTCCCTGCATCAGGGTTTTTTAGAGAGTCAGCTCTTTGCATCAGGAGGCTGAAGTATTGGAGCTTCAGCTTCAGCATCAGTCCTTCCAATGAACACCCAGGACTGATACCCTTTTGGATGGACTGGTTGGATCTCCTCGCAGTCCAAGGAACTCTCAACAGTCTTCTCCAACACCACAGTTCAAAAGCATCAATTCTCAGTTCAGCTTTCTTTATGGGAAACTCTCACATCCATACATGACTACTGGAAAAACCATAGCTTTGACTAGATGGACCTTTGTTGGAAAATTCATGTCTCTGCTTTTTAATATGTTGTCTAGTTTAGTCATAGCTTTTCTTCCAAGAAGCAAGCGTCCTTTAATTTCATGGCTGCAGTCATCATCTGCAGTGATTTTGAAGCCCCAAAAAATAAAGTGTCTCACTGTTTCCATTGTTTCTCTATCTATTTTGCCATGAAGTGATGGGACCGGATGCCATGATCTTCATTTTTTGAATGTTGTGTTTTAAGGCAGCTTTTTAACTCTCCTCTTTCATTTTCATCAAGAGGCTCTTCAGTTCCTCTTTGCTTTCTGCCATAAGGGTTCTGTCATCTGCGTATCTGAGGTGATATTTCTCCCGGCAATCTTGATTCCACCTTGTCCTTCATCCAGCACAGGATTTGACATGATGTACTCTGCATGTAAGTTATATAAGCAGGGTGACAGTATACAGCTTTGAACTACTTCTTTCCCAGTTTTGAACCAGTCTCTTGTTCTAGGTCCAGTTCTAACTGTTACTTCTTGTCCTTCATACAGCTTTTTCAAGAGGCAGGTGAGGTGGTCTGGTATTCCCATCTCTTTAAGAATTCTCCACAATTTTGTTGTTATCCACACAGTCAAAGGCTTTACTGTAGTCAATGAAGCAGAAATAGATGTCTCTCTGGAATTCTCTTGCTTTGCCTATGATCCAACCGATGTTGGCAATATGATCTCTGGTTCCTCTGCTTTGTCTAAATATAGCTTGAACATCTGGAAGTTCTCAGTTCACATACTGTTGAAGCCTGGCTTGGAGAATTTTGAGCATTACTTTGCTAGCGTGTGAGATGAGTGCAATTGTATGTTAGTTTGAATATTCTTTGCCATTGCCTTTCTTTGGGATTGGAATGAAAACTGACCTTTTCCAGTCCTGTGGCCACTGCTGAGTTTTCCAAATTTGCTGGCATATTGAGTGCAGCACTTTCACAACATCATTGTTTAGGATTTGAAATAGCTCAGCTAGAATTGCATCACCTCTGCTAATTTTGCTCGTAGTGATGCTTCCTATGGCCTACTGACTTCATACTCCAGGATGTCTGGCTCTGGGTTAGTGATCACACATCATGGTTAATCTCAGACTACTGATTTATCCCTCCCTCCTTTCCCCTTTTGTAACCATGTTTGTTTTCTATGACTGTGAGTCTGTTTTGCAAATAATTTTATAATTATAAAATTATAATTTATAATTTTTTTAGATTCCACACATAAGTGATAGCACACAATATTTGTCTTTTATTTAGTATGATAATGTCTAGGTTCATTCATATTGTCGCAAATATCATTATTTCATTCCTTTTTGTTTCTTAGTAGTATTCCATTGTGTGTGTGTGTGTGTGTGTACCACATTTTCTTTATCCATTCATCTGTCAATTAAAGGAATTATTAGAAAAACCGGTTGGGTTCCTGTAGTCATTCATATAAATGAAGTTTTACACAGGCCTGAAATTTTACTTAAGTATTGGCTGCTTCATTTTAATTGATGATGTCATGTTTTCTAGGTGCATGCATTTTTTATCAAATGTATTCTAACATTTTCTCAGTTTTTTTTTTTTTAAACTGGGGCCTTGTTTCTGTAATGCAAAACCTATTTGCAATTTCCAATATATTATACAAATTAATATCATCTTACCAGTTGGGATTAGAAAGTCTCTTGGTTTATATGGTGCCCAAGCTTCACCTCTAAGCCTTAGCTCTGATTTTTCTTTATATCATCCATTCCTGGGTAATGAACATCTTTATTGTCCTCCAATATGGTAAAATTGTGTGAGAGTTGTCTTTACTCAAAGTATACTTTTGAATCCATGCTGCTCTTCCAGGATACTCAATTCATTACATTCTGAATAATTTTGTATACTGATGTCTTGGGGGCAATAATGCCATTTTAATGAAAAATGGCCCCAATTAGCAGTAATATGATAAGTTGTCTTATCATTCACCCACTGTTTCAGTTTTCTAGTAAAGCTTGTGGTGACTGAAGAAAACAGTTTATTCTGAAAATCATGCCTGGTAATTACATCTGTCATTAAATTGGCTTTCGATCCTTCATCTCTGGCACCTTGGCTTTAGCTTTTATTGAAGAGTGGAGAAAAGCAGGGCTAGTGCTATCATCCTCTGATAATTGTTTAGATTTTTACCTGGTGCTCAAGCATTTGCAGTTCTAAAGGACTGATCTCAGGTAATTGTTAAGCCATGCACAGGGATATCAGAAACAGCTGCTGCTGCTAAGTCGCTTCAGTCGTGTCTGACTCTGTGCAACCCCATAGACGACAGCCCACCAGGCTCCACCGTCCCTGGGATTCTCCAGGCAAGAACACTAGAGTGAGTTGCCATTTCCTTCTCCAATATATGACAGTGAAAAGCAAAAGTGAAGTCGCTCAGTCGTGTCCAGAAACAGCTAGATGATGTTAAATACACCTGGGTATGCATTCTTGCTGAGTCACATACTAGCCTTGTGACATGTGCAATCAATCTAGTTTCCACTCAGCCTCAGATTTATTATCAGAAAATGGACATAACTGTCCCTTTCTTATTGGGTTATTGAAAAGAGCAAATCAGATTATGGATGTAAATTTCTTAGATAGCACCTGGTATGCAGCTCTGAGCTCCACAAATGGTGACCATTATTTTTATGAAATACTAGGTGGTGCTCATTCCAATCAAATTAAAAATTAAGCTCTACTTTGTCTTTTAAACCTTGCATATGAGAATAAATATGTATAAACGGTTTAACTTATATGAAGTTTAAACAGAAGCACAGTCATTTTACAGGATCAGTGTCAGAGTAGCAGTTGCTTCTGTAAGCCCTGGTATAGTCTAGGAGAGATGTAGTTTCTAAGGTGCTAAAAATATTCTTTCTTGATCTAGGCCATAGGTAGTGAATTTTATATTTGTAAAAAATTCACTGAGCTGTATACTTAAGTTCTATCCTTGTTAAAACTCATTAAAATAAAAAGAAGTGGCTTTAAAACAATAAATTTCTCAAAATTTTGAGGCAGTGTAAATTACTCCAGATTTTTGTAAAGTAAAAAGTGATGATAATACACTAACTCTTCCCCTGTTGTCTCAAATAAATATCCCAACAGCAGAAATATTCCAGCAACATATAAAAATTAATTTCACGAAGGCATTAATTGCAAAATTTTCTATTTGTTTTAAGACAGTAGTATTGAAAACAATATAAATTAATTGTCCAACAGTATAGAAAAATTACATATTTGATGATGCATCAATTCCAGAATTATGCAGTCATCAAAAATAACTGCAAAATAGTGCTGTAGCCATTTTAGAGGGAGCAGTATTTTGTAAACCTAAACATACGTTGGACCTATGACCCAACAATTCCACTTCTGGATTTTTACCCAATAGATGTATGAGTGCACACAAAGACGGGCACATGAACGTTCATAGCAATCTTATTCAAACAGTAGCACAAAGCTGGACACAATCCAAATACCTATCCATAGGAGAATGGATAAAGAAATTATAGTATATTCATACCACATGATACTATTCAACAATTACTGTCATGTGAATGAATGTCCAAAAAAAGTTAAAGAAGCCAAATATAAACGATTAGATACCGTGTGATTCCGTTTATATGAGATCCAGAAGAGGCACAGTTAGTCTATAGTAATAGATACTAGAACAGTGATTGCCTGTAATTGGAAAGTGCAGAATTGCCTGATGATGCAGAGTCTTTATCTTGTTTGGCAGCATCTGCAGCAGCCATATTGTGACCTTGAGGGTCTGCCCAGTAGAACTGTAAAGATGCCAGTCCTGAAATTGTTAAGCTGGTAAACCAATGACAGAATCCATATACTTCATACTTCTCATGTAAAAGAAGATAAAGTCCTATTTGTTTAATCATTGTAGCTGATAACATCCTGTAAGAGAAGACTCATGGAATTGCTGCTTTGATTTGTGTCAGTGTAAAAAGGAGTTATTAATGAGAGTTACAGGAATTCTAGAAGCCACTAGTGGTCACGCTGGCATTATAGAATGATAGGCATAGAAGGGACATTATCATTTACCGAAAATGACACTAAAACCCACAGAGGTTATGTGTCTTCCTTGTGGACACATATGGCCAAGATTAGATCATATAGTATTCAATTCTCAATCTCCCTAATGAGAAAAAAAGGAGATTAAAAACTGTGACAATTCCTATAGAAACTGAAAGGGTATTTCCTATATAACTCTAAAAGATCACAACAGACAAGATAAAAAAGTTTGAGGAGATTCTGCTAAAGTTGTGACTGTTTGACAGTGAAAACAGAGCTCCACACACCAACCTCTTAATGATTGCTCATTATGGAGGCACAGGTAGGTCCACATGTGGATATTTGCATGTTCAGTCTCTTCAATAATAGATTTTTATCATATCTCAAGCACACATCAGTTCAGTTCAGTCACTCAGTTGTGTCCGACTCTTTGTGACCCCATGAACCGCAGCACGCCAGGCCTCCCTGTCCATCACCAACTCCCAGAGCTTACTCAAACTCATCTCCATTGAGTCGGTGATGCCATCCAACCATCTCATCCTCTGTCATCCCCTTCTCCTCCCACCTTCAATCTTTCCCAGCATTAGGGTCTTTTCAGATGAGTCAATTCTTCACATCAGGTGGCCAAAGTACTGGAGCTTCAGCTTCAGCATCAGTCCTTCCAATGAATGAATGTTCAGGTCTGTCTCTCCCCTGAGGAAGCTTCCATAAGCCTCTTACCCTTCTCCATCAGAGGGCAGACAGAATGGAAACCACAATCACAGAAAACTAACCAATATGATCACATAGACCACAGCCTTGTCTAACTCAATGAAACTATGAGCCATGCCCTGTGGGGCCACCCAAGACGGACAAGTCATGGTGGAGATTTCTGACAAAATGTGGTCCACTGGAGAAGGGAATGGCAAACCACTTCAGTATTCTTGCCTTGAGAATCCCATGAACAAACTCACATACTTGATGTTTTTTCTTTTCACTGATTTATTTTGCCTGTTTGTTCTTGGTCTATTTTAAGAAGTGTTGATAAATTTTAAATTGTGTTCTCATCAAGAAATTTATGAAAATCTGTAGTAATTTCATGATTTTATTTAATTATATCTCCATTTATCATTTTCCAAAAGACTAAAATATTCACAAATGTGCCCCTCTGTGTTCTTGATGGCAATATTAACAGTTTCTTGTATCTTTGAGAAAAAGATAATTTCAATTTTCTGTCAGTTATTTTAAATATATTTTACTTCTTCTCCAAGACACTATGAACAACAGCACTTCCTGCACAACTTATGACACATGCCCAAGGAACATTTGCGGGGGTTTTCAGTAACCCTGTGGCTTCTTGTGATATGTTTTTATAGATCAGGAAAAGTTCCTTAAAAAAGGAAGTGCCATTTCTATGGTATTTGGCTAATCATTGACAGATTTTTTTGGTTCAGTCTCTTAACAGAGTCCTAGTAAATGAGAACTGGATGGTTTTATTTTTATTTTTTCATGGTCTTTTATTTTATCAGTAGTTCATATTAGTGTTGTATTGCAGTCACCAAATTCAAAGGGAACAAATAAACGATGGATGATAAAAAGCATGAGTCTCTCTCACATCCTTCTCCAGTCCATTCTGTCCTCTTCTCCAGAAATAAAATATTCAAATAGTTCAACATCCCTTTGTTGTCTACCTGAAGCTATCAGAACACTGTTAATAGGCTATATTCCAATATAAAATGAAATGTTTTTTACAAAAGGAAAAATGTATAAAATGATGCAGAATAAAAAGCCCACTCTTAGCTGTTTCCCATCCACCCTGTTACTTTCCCTTCAAACAATGATCTTGATTTTTCACATACTTTAAAATAATTTTAAATTTACAAGTATATATATTTTTCATCCTATTTTATGAGTATGTTGTTGACATATTATATACAATGCTGTAAGTCTTTTTTCAACAGTGCCTTTGAAGTCTTCATGCACTAAGTCATAAGGAGCTTGAAGGATCTTTTCTTTGGCTCCGTTGTATTTCATTGCATGGATGAACCGTAGCTGAGTCAACCAGCTACTCTAGAATATGACTTAGAAAGTTTCCAATATTTTACTGTTACAAACAGTGCTGCAGTGAATTACCTTAGATGCACATTACTATCTGTGGGGGGTTATTTTTGGTACTTAGTTTTATAAGAGTATGTGCTTTGGCGATTTTAGTAGATATTAGCTTGCTCCGTGGGTCGGGAAGATCTCCTGGAGGAGGAAATGGCAACCCAGTCCAGTATTCTTGCCCAAGAAATCCCATGGACAGAAGAAACTGGTGGGCTCCAGTCCGTGGGTCACAAAGGGTTGGACACGACCAGTGCGCGCAGGCGCCATGCTCGCTGTAGGGCGATTCTGTGCTATCAGAGAATGTCCCTGGCGC
The DNA here is from genome assembly GCF_000754665.1 of Bison bison bison. NCBI lineage: Eukaryota > Metazoa > Chordata > Mammalia > Artiodactyla > Bovidae > Bison > Bison bison. The sequence goes on along the minus strand of NW_011494602.1, from coordinate 4,354,649 downwards.
CTGGACACTCCCCACGGGCCCCTCCAAACCCATCCCGACGCTCCTCCCTCCTCTGTCCTGAATGTTTATTTATGATGCCCTGTGTTTTCTTTATATTTTTACCACTTCTATGAAGTGAAGTGAAGTGAAGTCGCTCAGTCATGTCCGACTTTTTGTGACCCCATGGTCACAAATCCTCCGTCCCGGGGATTCTCCAGGCAAGAGTCCTGGAGTGGGTTGCCATTTCCTTCTCCAGGAGATCTTCCCAACCCAGGAATGGAACCAGGGTCTCCCACATTGCAGGCAGATGCTTTATCATCTGAGCCACCAGGGAAGCTCACTGTATATAGAAAAACCACTTCTATATATGTGTATATTTATAAGTAGCATAGTGTAATGTTAGTCACTCAGTCCTGTCTGACTCTTTGGGACCCCATGGACTGTAGCCCACCAGTCTTCTCTGTCCATGGAATTCTCCAGGCAGGAATACTAGAGTGGTTGGCCATTCCCTTCTCAAGAATAAGTAGAGTAGGTATACATATATATAGAGATTCATATATATATATATGTATACATATATAGGTTCCTAAATAATGTATTACTTTAAAATATAGGTACCTAAATGGAAGCATTCAGTATAAATTCTTCTGCAGTTTGCTTCTTCCTCAAAGCATTATATTTCTGAGATCATTCATATTGATCTGTGTGAGCATAGTTCTTCCGTCTTTGCTTATACGATATTCCATTGTAAGAACACACTGTAGTTCATGTATCCATTCTAGCAGTAGACATTTTTGTACCAATCAGCATTTTTACTATTTCTGTATTGCATGAATCTTCTTGTCAACGTCTTCCATTGTACATGTTTTCAAAAATTGTGTAACTCTTGGAGTATAACTAACAGTGAAATTTCTGCATTATGGACTGTGAGCATTTTCAACCCAATTATGTTATTATTAACTTTTCCAAACAGGTGGTCTAATTTATCTTACCATCAGGAGTAGGTGAGAGTTGTTGTGAAACCATATCCTTGCTAGTACTTAAAGGTTAAGCTTTTCAGTTGAGTGAGTGAAATCATATCATTTGTCAGTTATATTTTGTAAATCTCTAAATTGGATGTAGCATTTCTTAATTTCAAGCCTATTTTATTCTCTAATTTAAATATATGACTAGTTAATTTTTCTTGAACTGTTATTTTGTCTCGGTCTTACCAACCTTAATGCATAGTACATCTGTAATTCATCTCTTAATACATATAGTCTAGTTCCATTAATATTTACACTTTGACTCACAAACTGTTTAGAAGTGTGTTTTGTACCTATAAAAAAGTGGGGCATTTCTTGTAATTTATTTAAATTAAATTGCATGTGGTCAGAGAATATGTTGAATATGATACTAATACTTTGAAATTTGATAACATTAGCTTTGTTGCTAATATGTGATCATTTTTCAAAAATGCCTACATATTCTTGAACACAATGTATGAACAGGGCTTCCCTAGTGGCTCATTTGGTAAAGAATCTGCCTGCAATGCAGGAGACTCGGGTTTGATCCCCGGGTTGGGAAGATCTCCTGGAGAAGGAAATGAGAACCCACTCCTACAGTATTCTTGCCTGAAGAATCCCATGCACAGAGGAACCTGGTGGGCTGCAGTCAATAGTCACAAAGAGTTAGACATGACTGAGTGACTCACACTTTCACCTTTTTAAACACAATGTATCTTTTCCTCTAAATCAAAATTCAAGATTGTACTTTTAAACAATTCTACATCTTTACTATTAGACCAATCAATTATTAAAAAGTTTTATCTGCTATTAGCATAACTAACGCTTTCAGGTTTTATATACAAACATATCTGGTTATTATTTGGTTGTTCTGGGTTTATTGTGATATAAAGTGTGAGTCTGAGATCCAACTTTTTTCCCAGATCCTAATAATGATAGTAACTTTTATAATATATGTATTTATACAATTGAAAATATCAGATCAGATCAGATCAGTCGCTCAGTAATGTCCGACTCTTTGCGACCCCATGAATCGCAGCACACCAGGCCTCCCTGTCCATCACCAACTCCCAGAGTTCACTCAGACTCACGTCCATTGAGTTGATGATGCCATCCAGCCATCTCATCCTCTGTCGTCCCCTTCTCCTCTTGC
>NW_011494602.1:4326247-4352320 GCF_000754665.1 Bison bison bison | reverse complement strand
TTAGTCAGCAAAGTAATGTCTCTGCTTTTTAATATTCTGTCTAGGTTGATCATAGCTTTTCTTCCAAGGAGTAAGCGTCTTTTAATTTTATGGCTGCAGTCACCATCTGCAGTGATTTTGGAGCACAAGAAAATAAAGCCTCTCACTGTTTCCATTGTTTCCCCATCTATTTGCCATGAAGTGATGGGACCAGATGCTATGATCTTCGCCTCTCACTGTTTCCATTGTTTCCCCATCTATTTGCCATGAAGTGATGGGACCAGATGCCGTGATCTTCGTTTTCTGAATGTTGAGCTTTAAGCCAACTTTTTCACTCTCCACTTTCACTCTCATCTATACAAATATATAGTTGTTTAATATGTTTATGTATAAGTAATATATATATCTAATATAATAATATTTTATAAAATTTATTTATACAATAGTGGAATAATTCATCATTTCCACTACCTACTTGTTATGTCAACTTTATTATGGACCAAATAATTGTGTTTTTGGTTTGCTTGTGGATTTCTATTCTTTTCTACCGATCTATTAATATAACTATGAATCTTTTTTATTAGATGACAGTCAGAAGTAAAAATTAAAACTGAGCTTTGATGGAATAATACACGGAAGGGCTAAAGGATGGACAAGTGAAGTAGAGACTTTAGAAAGATAGGTAGAATCATCTTTTTGCCTAAAGAGGAGTGAACCTAGAATGGATGAAAATGCAAGTTTCATCAGAGGAAAGTACACACTGTTAGCAATTTATTTAAACTGTATAGAAAGGACTCTGCAATGCTTTCCTCTTTAAAAGGCATGATGTGAGGGAGATAAACATCATACTAAATTACACTTGCAGCACATATTTGTGATCCAGAGAAACGGTGAATATGGTTAATGCATGTTCTGTGCTGTTTTGACTCTAGTCTAAATCAATTAGATTAAAGAAATTTACTTTATGAACAAAAATGTCAAGACATAGTAGCTGCAGTTAGAATGTTATGTTGAAGTTAGTACCTGTATTCCTCATTCCTAGAACATATCTTCCTAGTAAATGAGGCCGACATTCCACATTTGTATTTATAATCTACTCTCTAGGATATGTGGAGCTCATGTAAAATTAACGCTCTTTTATGTAATTTCATCAATGCTTCTTAAAACTCTGTTTCTCCCCTCATGCATTAAAGAATTCATCCTGACCACCCCAGTAGGGGCTTCCCTGGTGGCTCAGTCGGTAAAGAATCCAACTGCAATGCAGGAGACCTGGGTTCAATCCCTGAACTGGGAAGAGTCCCTGGAGGAGATCATGGCATCCCACTCCAGTATTCCTGCCTGGAGAATCCCATGGACAGAGGAGCCTGGTGGGCTCCAGTCCCTGGGGCCGCAGAGAGTCGGACAGGACTGAGCGACTGAGCACACACGTGCAGCACCCCTGGGTGTGGCTGAGTCCCTGCATTGTTCACCTGAAACTGGCACAGCACCCGAGCAGACTGTGGGTAGAAGGGAAGATATAGAAAAAGTGGTTCACCAAGAGTTTATAACATTTTCTAGACTAAAAAATATGTATCTTGAAAATGTTGTGATGATGTTATATCAAAAACAAAATCATTACCACTTATCCAAGATTTTAGGACCCATGAAACTGTTAAAGAATAAGTAATTTTTTAAAAACAGTTTTAGTTTAATTTTATTTGACTATATTTTTAAAACCTAGAAATTAAAAATAACATATATATATATATATATATATATATATATATATAGCAATGTTCAAATAATAGTGGATTTAATGGTAAAGTCTGATCTACTGGGCTCTGCTTAACCTGTAAGTTGGGGTATGGAGAGACCCATTACCTTTTCTGAGACATTATTATTTTGTTTCCTTTCTTACTCTAGAAAGTGCCTTATCTGACAGTCTAATATGCTTTGTGAACCAACTTTACATTGCCTGCATTTATTTCTATTTAAATAAAACAAAATGAGCATCTAAACTGGAAACTTAGTGAGGTCTTCTGAGCTATTGGTAGTATTAGATTCTTCAGCAAGAAAGCTGTTGTATCAGTCACTAAACACACAGACACTGTATAATCTCGCCCATTAAAAGGCAGGTGAGGTACACGTTTTGGTTGCCAGGTGTCAGGAGGAGAAGCAGGTCCTCCCAGACCCGTGGCGCACAGGCCTGCCCTTCACACCAGGCTCCCCAAACTGGCCAGAGAGTCGCTAGGGAGGCCCTGGTGTCCCTTCCTTTGTTTGCCGTTTCCCTGGCACAGACACACCATTTGTGTGTCCGCTTTTGTCAAGGGCATTCCTGGGTGAATTTACATGGTAAATTTATATTAACTGATTATGAAGACTCACAGTGAACAGAAATAGAATAAAGCCATAAAGCCATTTGTGGAATTTGAGAGTATGCTACTGCTACTGCTAAGTCACTTCAGTCGTGTCCGACTCTGTGTGACCCCATTGACGGCAGCCCACCAGACTCCCCCGTCCCTGGGATTCTCCAGGCAAGAACACTGGAGTGGGTTGCCATTTCCTTCTCCAATGCATGAAAGTGAAAAGTGAAAGTAAAGTCGCTCAGTCGTATCCAACTCGTAGCGACCCCATGGACTGCAGCCAACCAGGCTCCTCCATCCATGTGATTCTCCAGGCAGGAGTACTGGAGTAGGGTGCCACTGCCTTCTCCATTTGAGAGTATGGATGAGAATATATTAAGATTTAAAGACAATCTATGTTTCATTTCTATTTTCATGAAATTTGGCAAAAAGTCTTTAGAAGAAAAGGAAAAAATGGGACAGTGAAGGGGAGAGAAGAAAAAAAAGAAAAGAGGGATTTGGGGAAAGAAGAAAGGAAATGTGGGAGGAAGGCAGGGGAGATGGAAGGACAAACCACCCTGATCGGTCCTGGTATGTGAGCATGGACTGCTGTGGAACGTTCTCACAGGCAGACTTTTATGCTGCTTGTCTGCCTGTACTATGTCAGTTCCTTTCTTCAAAACACATTAAAAGCCATTCAGTTTTATTAATAAACATATATTAATTTCCCATATAGTCTCAATAAAGTCTTTCACAATCCACTGTATGATCCTCAATCAAAATTCAGATCACAGGAATTCAGAATCATTCTTCTTCTTCTGATACAATACTCTGAGAATTGTGAATTTTATGTTTTACATTGCAGAGGCTATTCATTAAGTAAATTTGTAAGTGTACATTAATTTTGTGATCTCTTAGGGAAGGATTACCTATACTTTTCTTGGGTATCTGTGAATATGTCTTTATATCAACAATGTTAATTAATATTTATGACTTCTATCTATTGCTTCTATGAGTATTTGTCAGAAATTTGATGAACAGTCATCTTTTCATCTTAAAAAGTAAATGGCACACTCTTTTAAAATTTAAACAGATACTCTGTGTGCAGGCTGCAGTCCATAGGGTTACACAGAGTCAGACACAGCTGGTGACTTAGCATGCATGCACAGCCTTACTTTAATACAGAGACTGATTCCTTGAACTCTTACCTAATATTCACCTATAGGAATATTTTAGATCAATGACAACATCATCTCCACTTAGCTTTTCACCTAACAACAGTACCTACCCAGTGGCTGAGGGCTTTGGCCATCATAGCTGAGCAGGAGCCAACGACGAGGCAGGCCTGTGGGAGAAGGCTTGTGGCCTCCTCAGAGACAAACCCCATTGGGCCAAGCAGCTCAGAGAGGCGTGCCCAGCTCCTTAAACACTAGGAAACTGGAGTAAAGCAACCGGAGGTAATGTTTCCAACATGTGGGAAAGAGAGTCAGGCTTGAGAGATTTCTGTCAGAGACAGATATTCACAGCAGGCATCAGAGCAAAAAAGCCATGTTTTAGATTCTCTTACTGACACATAAAAAGTGAAATCTTTGTTGATCTCTGGGGTTGGGGGGTGCAGGGGGACTCCAGAGCTGCAGTTCATTTCCACCATGAGGTGGAGACCCAGGCTGGCGAGCCTGCTCTATCTTCCCTGTGCAGAGAGCGAGCCCAGCAAGAAGCCAACAGTGTCCCCAACCCAGCAGGCCCATCACACTGAAACAGCTTTCCTACTTGCTTTCTGAATTCACATGCGGGCTTTCCTTGCGAAGGGCTAAACTGGGCAGATAGTGAGGGAAACAACACACTGGAATGGTGTTTTCAAGTCCCTTCTCCTGGTTGACAGAAGTAGAACGATTCTGTTCCAAAATATAAATTTTTGACTTTTAAAGTAAGAAAAGGGGGAAGAGTCAATTCAGAATTTCTTTGCTGAGCATTCTATAGGAGGGTAGACTATGAGACAAAGTTAGAATTTATCAGCAAGATAAGTGACTTAAATATAATCATATAACTATATTGTGTAGCTTAAACATAGTACTTTGTGATTCATTATAATATATAATTATATGATGAACCTACATATATACTAACTTGTGTTGCCCTATAATTAAGATAATGGGAAGGGAATTTGACGCTATACATCAAAAGCCATATTAGTGCCATTCTCTCTAACATAATAATTCCATTTCTAAGAGTTTAACTTAAAAAGTTAAAACTTGAACAAAATTATATTCATGAAAATGCTCCAATTATAATGGAAAAAAAGAAATAATATAAGTAACCAGAGTAGGAGTTTTATTAGGGCAGTGGCTGTCAAAGGGAGGGGCAGTTTTGCCCCTGAGGAGACATTTGGTAATGCACAGAACTATCCACCTCAACAAAGAATTACCCACTCCCAAATGAAAATATCAATAGTTACAAGGTTCAAAAACTCTGCCTCAGGGCAAGTAAAGGACACTAACTCAAAAGGAAAATATGCAATCTTTAAAGCTCATATCATAAAGGCTAGGCTTTGACATGGAAAATTATTTTGATATATACTATGAGAGAAAATAAAATATAAATATATGTATGTATTCATTATGTGCATGCATGCTAAGTCGCTTCAGTCCTGTCCTACTCTTTGCAGCCCTGTGGACCCAGGCTTCTCTGCCCATAGGCTTCTCCAGACAAGAATAATGGAATGTGTTGGTAAGAATCCACCTGTCAGTGCAGGGGCCATAGAAGAGGTGGGTTCTATCCCTGGGTCAGGAAGATTCTCTGGAGAAGGAAAGGGCCACCCATTGCAGTATTCCTGCTGGGTAATTCAATTCCATGGACAGAGGAGCCTGGTGGGCTACCGTTCATGAAGTTGCAAAGAGTCGGACACGACTGAGCTGCTGAGCATGCGGCATGAGTGTAATCTAATCTATAGGGCCTCTCGTTTACACAAGCCCCTCTAAAAGCTCCTAGAGACTTTGTAGCAATGTGTTTCATATGGTTATATATTTTTGGAAAGAAAATTTTCAAGTAAAAGTATTTAAATTTCCTCTCAAAATAAGATTTTTCCTCCCCCCCACCCCAATTTCATTATATAAGTTTCAGGTACCACTAACCTAGATCCACCCTTGGTTATAATGCTAATATCACAAAATGCACATGATCAAGGGGAAAAAAAATACTGATGGTAATTTCCCACAATAGCTAACTGCAATGATGTAAGCCTGGTGGAGTTAGGAGAATACTTTTTTCTTCTCCAGTTTCCAAGTGTTTTGCTAAACTGTTGTATTAGTTTATAATGGAAGAAATTATTTTTAAAAGAAAGAAAATGTATAGCTATATATAAAAAAAATGTGAGGAAAATCACCATTTTAAGCCCCTAATAAATTTTTTAAGGTTTAAATCATGATGAGCTTCTCATGCTGCGCCTTCTGGCTTATAGTTTACCTTGGTCTCCATCAGTCATACTAGTGTTCAACTATTTCCCTAAAAAGGCATGTGGCCCAAGTTACCTATCGCTATATGTCAAAGTGCCCCAGTCTATCGGGTTTGACTACTTAGAGCTTCCTTGGTGACTCAGACAGTAATGAATCTGCCTGCAAAGCACGAGACCCAGGTTCAGTCCCTGGGTCCGGAAGACCCCCTGGAGAAGGGACTGGTAACCCATCTTTGAACATCAGCTGCCACTTTCTGGAATTGCCACAAATTAGACAGGGGTCTGCAAGCATCTTTCTTACAATAAGGATGTGATGAAAATGCTTATTACCGTATGGTGATATCCTCATGCCCATTAAGTTCAAAACTTTTCTTCCTACATCCAGAAACTTTGCTTAAGAAAAATATTTAGGATTGGGAATAACCTCAACAGATGTCAGATTCCCTTATTTATCAATAAATTTGGGTGTATTTATTTAAAATTTCATTTACTTGAAATACCTCTCTTGTTTGACCAAGAGAGTCTTTACTGTCTGAACCACCAGGGAGCCATAGCGATCCTAAGCATATCCACTTCTTTCTTAGAGTCAGGCATCCATATCAGGGGATGACTTCCACAGCTGGGCACTACTTTCCCTTGTACTCGTGCCTCTCCCTTGTGGCTCAGCTGGTAAAGAGTCTGCCTGCAATGTGGGACACCTGGGTTCGATCCCTGAGTTGGGAAGATCCCCTGGAGAAGGGAAAAGCAATCCACTCCAGTATTCTGGCCTGGAGAATTCCATGGACTGTATAGTCTGTGGGGTCACAAAGAGTCAGACACAACTGAGCGACTTTCACCTTTCATACCAGTCCTAAAGATTCTGTTCTTAAGCTGTGTTATACTGTCATCAAATATGAGAATATCTTTAAAAGTCAATGGATTTATTAGAAGAAAAAATGAGTCTTACACTGAAGTTCACAGTTCCCGTCTTCCTCAAGTGTTTGTGTGCAAACACTTGTTTGTGAGGAATTTTGATTGATGGGTATTGCAGATCTTCCTGGGCATTCAGAGTGAATAATGAATTATATGTAGAACTGAATTGCATTCTCAAAAGAAAAAAAAATAGTATCAAGATATGCATGGGAGGGGAGTCTGTGGAGAATGGACACATATATGTGCACACGTGCTAATTCGCTTCAGTTGTGTCCAACTCCTTGCAACCCTATGTACTAGCCTGCTAAGTAGACTCCAGGCTCCTCTGTTGAGATTCTCCATGCAAGAATACTAGAATGGGTTGCCATGTGCTCTTCCAAGCGATCTTCTCAACCCAGGGATCAAACCCACATCTCTTATGTCTCCTCCTGTTCTTTCACTTGGTAAAGAGTCTGCCTGCAATTCAAGAGACCCAGTTTTGATCCCTGGGTCAGGAAGATCCCCTGGAAAAGGAAATGACAACTGACTCCAGTATTCTTGCCTGGAAAATCCCATGGACAGAGTAGTCTGGTAGGCTGCAGCCCATGGGGTCCCAAAGAGTCATACAGGACTGAGTGACTGAGCACACACACACACAGCACCTCCTGGCATGGCTGAATCCCTTCGTTGTTCTCCTGAAACTATCAAAACATTATTAATTACTATACTCCAATACAAAATAAAAAGTTTTTAAAAAGACATATCCATACTTCAGTTCAGTTCAGTTGCTCAGTCGTGTCTGACTCTTTGCGACCCCGTGGACCACAGCACACTAGGCCTCCCTGTCCATCACCAACTCCCAGAGTTTACACAAATTCATGTCCATCGAGTTGGTAATGCCATCCAACCATCTCATCCTCTGTCATCCCCTTCTCCTCCCACCTTCGATTTTTCCCAGCATCAGGGTTTTTCCAATGAATCTCATCGAGTGGCCAAAGTTTTGGATTTTCAGCTTCACCATCAGTCCTTCCAATGAATATTCAGGACTGATTTCCTTTAGGATGAACTGGTTGGATCTCCTTGCTGTCCAAGGGACTCTCAAGAGTCTTCTCCAACACCACAGTTAAAAAGCATCAATTCTTCAGCACTCAGCTTTTTTTATACTCCAACTCTCACATCCATACATGACTACTGGAAAAACCGTCACTTTGACTAGACAGACCTTAGTCAGCAAAGTAATGTCTCTGCTTTTTAATATTCTGTCTAGGTTGATCATAGCTTTTCTTCCAAGGAGTAAGCGTCTTTTAATTTTATGGCTGCAGTCACCATCTGCAGTGATTTTGGAGCACAAGAAAATAAAGCCTCTCACTGTTTCCATTGTTTCCCCATCTATTTGCCATGAAGTGATGGGACCAGATGCCGTGATCTTCGTTTTCTGAATGTTGAGCTTTAAGCCAACTTTTTCACTCTCCTCTTTCACTTTCATCAAGAGGCTCTTTGGTTTCTCTTCTCTTTCTGCCATAAGGGTAGTGCCATCTGCATATCTGAGGTTATTGTTATTTCTCCCAGCAATGTTGATTCCAGCTTGTGCTTCATCCAGTCCAGCATTTCACAGGATGTACTCTGCATATAAGTTAAATAAGCAGGATGACTTAAAGCATACTTAAAACATCCATACCTAAAACACGCAGAGTATCTGACCATCAACTATAGAAAGTGAAAACTCTTAAGCAGCATTTTGCCAAGTAGAATGCTCTAATAAAAGGACCTTCCTGAAATCCTTCAGTATAATTTTATATTATGGAAAAAGCATTTAGGTGAAATTTTTAAATATTTACTTATAATAACACATATAGTTAAATGGATAGCAAACTAATATTTGGATTGAAAATTTTTGAAAGAGAAGATACAAATTATTTTCTACTGAAGATAAGTTTCTCAACCTTAAAATCACTGTCTTTCCATGATTGTGGAGTGCTTGGGAGAGTGAGGAAGCAGAACTCACTAAAGGCCACCCGCATCAGCACTGACTCAATCAAGACTAGTGACTAGTGTTCCTCTTTGCGACATCACTGGAGATTCGCATTATGTGTCTAAATGTATGAGTAAATGGTATTTTGTTTGCATTGGGGATTGATATTCCATGGATTCAGTTAGTCTTACGTGTAATTAATGAGCAAATAGTCAATTAAAATATGTACATGGGGTGAAACAGACAATTTGCAAGTATCAACACAGAAGGACAAACTAAATTCACTTATTAGAAGCATGCTGCTGCTGCTAAGTCACTTCAGTCGTGTCCAACTCTGTGCAACCCCATAGATGGCAGCCCACCAGGCTCCCCCGTCCCTGGGATTCTTCAGGCAAGAACACTGGAGTAGGGTGCCATTTCCTTCTCCAATGCATGAAAGTGAAAAGTGAAAATGAAGTTGCTCAGTCCTGTCCAACCCTCAGCGGCCCCATGGACTGCAGCCCACCAGGCGTCTCCGTCCATGGGATTTTCCAGGCAAGAGTACTGGAGTGGGGTGCCATTGCCTTCTCCAAGAAGCATGCTAATACACCACAAATTAACCAGCACTTAGCTGTATTTTTGTTTCTTTGTACTATATTTCACGCTACATCTGACATTTTGTCAAAGCTCTCTAACAATCCTATTTCTTGATATCAAAGGACAGTGCCTCAGTTCTGGGACTGTAAGAGAATAAATTTAAAATGTCTTACCCTTACCAGTCCCCCATTTCATTTCATGGCTAACTTCTTAACTGTCTCACCCTAAAAAAGTCATCAAATATTTTCACCGTACTCTTAATTCTCACAGATAAAGCAGAAGTGCCATTTACAAAGAACAGACAACCATTTCTTTAGTCAATTTTATGGCAAAAGAAACCATTTAGTAAAGTGCTAGTTCTGATGTCATGAATACTCTAAAGAAATGCTTCTAGAAAAATAATTTGAAATCATATTTCTCTGATTTTTGATGCATTTCAAATAAACTTGTGAAATATGTTTTCCCAGCCTGTACCATACCAGTTCATGTTCATTTATTCAGGGACCCAGTGAACACATATTTAGTAACTATCTTAGGTGCAATGCTGATGCTGAGGATAAACAGAACTAAAGATAATAAATTACAATCTCTCCCCTGGAGAACAGGAAAAGACTCACCTGTCTTGTTTGCTGTTATATTGCCAGTGCCTGAGATTATACTTGACACAGACCAGATGCTCACAATGGTCTTTTCTTCCTCTCTGTCTTCCTTTCTATCTTTCTCTCTTTCCTTCTGTTTGTCCTTTTTTCTTTTTGTTGTTTAATTGAGTGACATTTTAAAAACACAAACACCAATGGAAATACACAGAGATAAGAATGTAACAAGCTTATCACACTGAGAGTTGACCAAATGGTCTTCCATATCTTAACAGCCCTGATGGAGTCGAGGTCATGTCAGTCTTATTCCCTACTAAATAATCAATTAATAATTGATAGTAAGAGGAATGATTCAATATATTTTCCATCTAGGACAGCATACTCATGGATGCTCATAGAATGATATTAGTTTATTTTTTAAAATGTTAAGTGCTCTTTATACTCTACTCAAGGCAGAAAAGAAAAAGGTTTACAGATTTTTTTCATTCATCTGAAAAATTCATTTATATTGAAGTCCTTATTTAACTTTGGGGTCCAGTGAATGAGCGATTCTTTGATATTGTCTTTCTGTGTCAATAACCGTCTCATCCAGAGAGCAGGGTGGGATTTTTCATCCCTCTAGCTTTCTTGATGTGGTGAAGCTTCTGTCAAAACATGTTATCTCACTGGGAACACACGCCACAGTTTGCAGAGACCCACAGGTGGTTGAAACCTAACCCAGTTGTAAATCACAACATGGAAAAAGTCTTGCATATTTTAGAAGACAGAAAAGGAAATAACTTTTCAGCCAGCAATTAGAAGCACATTGTGTCTCAGAAAGCCTGTGCCTTGTACCTGTCAGGCTAAATGGCTCCTTTCACACAAACCTTCCTCCTGATTCATTTGGAACCTCCAGACAACTCCCTCCTTCTCATCTCTCAAGTTACCCCTCAAGCCTTCATGACCCCACAAGCCTGTTTTCCTTTAAAATGTTTCCAAACCACTGGAGCGCACCTGGTCATAAACCCCCATTGATGAAAAGCGGAATGGAGGTTGTGTCAGATACTCTAATGACTGGAATTATTCCCACCTTCTCCACATTGTTGACAGACGGTGAATAAAGGCAGCATTGTTACACCTTCAATTGAGCTATTGAAGTTAGTACTTGTTTTTGGCTCATGAAAATACCACTTTTTTCCAGGGCTGTTACAAGCCAGTGATTTAGAACCCTGATTCCTTATATTTATTTGTTTGTTTAATAATTCTCCTGCTCATGCAGTGAGGTGTGCTATTTTTTATCATGTGGATGGCCTGGCCTCGGACAGTGCTCGTGTGTCATATGTGCAAACACGTGACAAGAAAAGGCATTACCGACCCTGCGTTCAAATAGAAAAGGAAGGCATGCCGACCTGTTTTTGTTCCGTCTCCTCTATTTTAAGTAATGAGGTTCTTGCCTCGGTTGTGTGGTTGCTCAGTCGTGTTTGACCCTTTCTGACCCCAGCCTGCCAGGCTGTCTGTCTCTGTCTGTGGAATTCTTCAGGCAAGAATGTAGGAGTGGGTTGCCATTCCCTTCTCCAGGGGATCTTCCTGACCCAGCGATCAAACCCACATATCCTGCATTACATGCAGATTCTTTACCATCTGAACCACTTTAATGGATCCCTTATCTCAGTTAAGCACTTCTAGATTAAACATAGATTGTATGATAAGCTGTATGATTAGAAATTAGTTGTTAAGGCTTTAGAACCAACCCCGTGAGGGATAGTATCTGGGCGCCATCATTTAGTAGTAATATGACTTCTGGCAAACTGCTAACTCTCTTCAAACCTCGAGGGAGGTCTTGAAGGTCATTCCAAGACGTTCAGACTTTCTTGAGAGCCGAGCCTTTGGTGGTCATGGGACAGAAGAGTAACATGCTAAGAGGGCAGACTTGCAATGACTTGCAAAGTGGAGATGTCAATGCCAAGGGTCACTAAGCCCCACTCTTCTGGACACACAAGTGTGCTCTATTTCTGGCAGTGTTGTTCTCCTCATTTTATAAACAAACAAATAAAAAGTGCTGTAAATGATTGTGATGATTGAATAATTAATCAACAAATCCAAGTGAAGAAAGAAAGATGATAAAATGGGGGTGTGTACTGATGAGCATTCAGGACAAGGTCTATAATCTACTGTTCTTTTGGATGATTTATATTCATTTTTTTGGAAGTAGCTGAGTAAAAACATAATTTGCTCCATGCCTCATGTAATGGTTTAATAATCCAGTACTGAATCAACACTGACCTTTAAGCAGTGTCTCAAATCCAGAAGCCACAAAGACTTCTGAGATGTAATTTTCCCTTCAAATTTCCCTCCCTTTATATTTGCATAAAATTTTGAAATAGCAGTAGAGTTCAGATCAGATAAATAGGAATGAGGTGGTTTCAGCTAGCTACTGAACACAGATGTGACTTTTTTACCCAGCTGTGAGTAATTTTCCTCCCAATCAGAGGTAGAATTTTAAATAGACTGAAAGCACATTCTGTAGCAGAAGCACTGCACGCAAGATGCCCTGTCAATGCAGGCACTCGTTGATTTAACTCATATAGTAGTCTCAGACAGCCCCCCTTCCTCTTCTTTCTGCCATGCTGAACATGCATATGAATGGCCAGGTCAACATTTCAGAAGTGAATGGTCTCCAGGCTTCTGTGTTGGCATGACATTTTCTTTCATAGACAAGAATTTGACCATGTGACAATCCATTTGTGCCTCAGGTATTCACCTAATCTTTGCCTAAATGGAAAGGGTGTATTTCTTAAACCCCAGCAAGTAAAACCCAAAAGCAAGCATCAGTGGGAATCCTGACAGTGAGCTAGCGAAAGTGGCAGCCACTTTTGATCGTTTTGAACACAATAGATGTGTTCTTCCCACATTCTCCACATTAATGGATCACTCTTGTCAAACGTCTCAGTGGCTATTATGTAGATTTGCCTAAGTATCCTTGTGGCTGTAGTATGGTCTAGGACCTTTTTCTTTTTATAATCTTCAACAGACACCTGTTCTGAAATCACATGATGGAAGCTTTTGACCAGAAATGGTGGAGTTCAGGGGAAAGAACAACAGAATAAAAGGGTTCAGTGACATGAGCAAAATTGCCTTTCTTTCTGATTTGATTGGAAAATTATTTTTCAAATTCTAGGGAGTTATTGTTCTCATATACTTAATATAATAATATACTTCGAACCAAAAAGGTCCTTAGAGGTGATGTTCAGTGTCTTTTGTACAGATCAGGACATTGAGACCCAAAGCTAATTGACCTGCCCTACAGTTGCAAACGCAAAGCACAGCTTCAAATGTTAGGCAGAGAGCGGATCAGTGGTGGCCTGGAAATGGGGCATGGGCTACAAAGCCTGATGGAAACAGTCTGTATCTTGACTGTGGGAAAAACACACATAGCCGTTTGTCAAAACCCATCTATGCATCCACAGAATGAATGCATTCTATGAAAATTATCCCCAAAAGTTAAAAATAAAAAAATGTCAGGCACATCCTACCAAGGATAAATTTAAATAATGTAAAATAAAGCAGTGAGATAAAACGTTTTATGAAGTGTTACAGTTGAAGCCACACTTCCCTCCAAACTTGGGGAGAAACAGCATGTGTGGCATGTATAAGATTGTATGCTGCAAAAAATCATTCCTGGATCCCCAAAAGCTTAGGAGTTGGCAGAATAAAAGAGAATCCAATGAGATACTGAAATGAAGAAACACCTAATCAGCATCTAGAAGACATAGTTTTCTATTTCTGTTTCCACTTCTACTATTTCCCAGCTTTGTGACCTTGGGTGAGTCACCTCTCCTTGGGAAGACACTTTCTTCTCTCTCAAGTAGTGATCAGAACCCCTGTTCCCACTTTACGGCTTAAGGGTCAGGTGCACCATAAGAGCTGGGAAAGTGCTTTGAAAGTTCAAAGTGACCGTATAGATGAAAGTGGTTACTAACATTTCCATCCTTGTTTACATTCATGTCAACGAGACCAAGAAGCTGGAAATGACTCCAAATATTGGGTACTAGTGACACTGACAATTTCAGGATGTGGTCAGCTTTTATGAATGTTCACATACATGTGCTGCTGCTAAGTCACTTCAGTCGTGTCCGACTCTGTGCGACCCCATAGACGGCAGCCCACCAGGCTCCCCCGTCCCTGGGATTCTCCAGGCAAGAACACTGGAGTGGGTTGCCATTCCCTTCTCCAATGCATGAAAGTGAAAAGTGAAAGTGAAGTCGCTCAGTCGTGTCCGACTCTGCGAGACCCCATGGACTGCAGCCTTCCGGGCTCCTGCATCCATGGGATTTTCCAGGCAAGAGTACTGGAGTGGGGTGCCATCGCCTACTTCTAATACATATTTTAGGTAGATTCTTCTCAATAAAAGAAAAAATGGTGAAAGGCAAAAATGTGTTTAGTAAAGAAAGGACACATGTAACAAATTTGAAAGTCACAAAGTAGATTTGAAAAGATATTTACATTCATGTATTCAATGACCTTTTTGAGATTCTAGCATGAGCAAGGCCTGGAATTATATACAAAGATGAATAAAACACAGTCACTGCTGCTGCTGCTGCTAAGTCGCTTCAGTCGTGTCCGACTCTGTGCGACCCCATGGACAGCAGCCCACCAGGCTGCCCTGTCCCTGGGATTCTCCAGGCAAGAACATTGGAGTGGGTTGCCATTTCCTTCTCCAATGCATGAAAGTGAAAAGAGAAAGTGAAGTCGCTCAGTCGTGTCCGACTCTTTGTGACCCCATGGACTGCAGCCTACCAGGCTGCTCCACCCATGGGATTTTCCAGGCAAGAGTACTGGAGTGGGGTGCCATTGCCTTCTCCAAAAACACAGTCAAGGAAAAGATAAATAAAACACAGATTCAGTGTCATCTGGAAGGATGGATCATATATGTCTAAAAGTAATTTGAATGCAAAACCATATGTGGAAAATATCAGAAGAAAAAACGTAGTACAATGGAGTTGGAAAAGGGATAAACACTTGTTTCTTGGAAGACTTCATGAGAGAGATGGTGTTTGAAGTGAGCATTCAGGAGTGAGTAGGGATCCTCTGAGAACAGGAAAGGAAGCTCTGGTAGAAAAGTAGGAGTCCAAAAAATACAGGGCATTTTAGAATGGTGTTCAGGGCTCTAGTGCGGGAGACCAGGCTGAAGAAGGGGAATTGAGGACAGGACCCTGGAAGGCTTTATGCGACAGCCTTTCTTGGCTGGAAATGAGAAACCACTGGAGATTTCTGAGCAGAAGTATGACTTGAAGTGTGCCAGTGGAAAATGAATTTGGCAACTTTGCTGTGTGTGCACTCATGTTGGGAGAGATCAGTAATAGGGAGGCCAACTAGGAAACTAATGCAATGATCAAGGGGACAGAAAGTGAAGCTTTGAACTAGTACAGTAGGTAGGGAGAAGAAGCTAAGTGCTGCAGGAAACTGAGGTGCCAGAGGAGGGTCAAGTCCCAGGTCGCAAGTGAGTCCCTGGGATGGGCCACCACATGAGGGGCCTTGGTCTAGTGCACGAAAGAATTCAACAGTGAGTCATAACAAAGTGAAGGCAAGTTTATTCAGAAAGATATGTACTCCACAGACAGAGTGGGGGCCATCTCAGCAGGAGAAAATGGTCCCAAGGAGAGGGGTGATTTGATTGTATGGGCTGGGTTGTTTCATAGGCTAAAGAGTGGGAGGAATATTCCAACTGCTATGGGGAAAGGGCGAGGACTTCCAGGAGTTGGACCACCATCCACTTTTTTGGCCTATGATTAGCCTCCGAATAATCATGGCCCCTGTGCGTGCATCATTTAGATTCTGATGTATTACAGTGAGTATATAATGAGGCCAAGGTCTCCTGGAAATCAAATCTTCTGCCATCTTGGGCCTAGTAGGTTGTAACTGGGTTTTGTGGTTGTATAATATTTTTTTTTTTGGGGTTTCTGTTTTTCTTAGTGGTTATATAATATTTTTTAATGGTTGTGCCTTGCCCATTTCCTGTCTCATAAGCACAAATACAAGTAACATTGATATTAAAAAGGGGCTGGACTTTAAAACTTCCTGGGTGTGGGAGGTAAATAAGAAGTATCAAAGAAGATGTTCAGATTTCCAGCCAAAATGAAAATCCTTGGAAAGAATGCTTTGGATGAAAGATAGTATATTTATTTTTAACACATGCCAAGTTAGTTGTGCCAGTGGTACAGCTAATATTATTGGGTATTTTTTCTATACTGAATACATATGCATCTGTTATCCTATTTAATCTTCAAGATGGCTTTGTGAGAAGAGTAAGGTCATGTCAGTTTTACAGATAGAGGGATTTAAGCTCAAGTTAAAGTAACCTACTTAAGGTGGCAAAATTATCAAAAAAAGAAATAAATATTGCATTCTTTGTGTATCACCATTGCAGAATATCTAGCAGAAAGCTGTATGTGGAATCCACATGGTGGCTTTACTGGAAATTTTTGAGAAAATGTAGTTTTCTCCTTCCTGACACAGTGCAGAACACTAGAAAATCTATTCAATACATCTGCATAGTCTTACACAATCTAGAACATAGAGATGATTTCCTGGTCCAGTGATCACTTTGGATGGATATCAAAGATCATTCCAGTGAACTTCTTGGTTGTATTTTGTTAACATATGATACATTCACAAATTAGTTCCTAAACTGTGTTTTGAGACAACACTGTGATTCAGAACATTCTTATAATGCCAAGAATGCCACTCTGATTCTACAGATAAACTCATATCATACACTTACAATGTGGGAGAAAGAGAATATAATGCAACCTGTGTATCAAAGCTTAGTCACCCCCTAAACAGACCTTACTACAAAAATAAGTATATTCAGAACATGGATGACAAATCTCAGATCTGTGGCTGAAATTAGCAGTTGATGATATTTTAATAAACATTATTACCATTGTTGTGGGCTGGCTGCTTCTTATTCATGTGGTGTGTTTGTAGGAAATAACTAGTGCCATAAAGCTTCCTGACAAAAATCACATTTCTATTTTGCAAATAAGAGGTTTTTATTTTTTTAATGTCACAGCAAATGAGTTCTTCTTTGGAATTCGCCTGTGCTTTTCTTAATATTATCTGCTGGCAGTGGCTTTGTATACTTCATTGTTTCCACAGAACATATTTTGCTATATGTATCTGAAGCTGTATAATTGCACCTCCTGGTTGTAAATCAAGAGTTGGCGTTAATTAACAGTTAGTGCTGTAATGCCCCACTGATAAAACAAATGTACCCATTTCTTCTCTGAAGAATCAGAAGTGGCAGGCTGTCACTTCGCAGAACTTTCTCATTTCCCTAAACTCGTAATAAAGCCAGCTCGTTGTCTCTTCAGGCTACTCAGTCAGCATCCAGCAGTTTGTGTCTGTGCTCATTCCATATCTACTCTCGCTCTTCTGTTTACTGAAGCGCTATAGCTGATTTCAGGATCACTTTTTAAAAATAAACAATTACAGTACTTTCGAATTTTGGGTTTTACCCAAAAGAGGATCTAATTATCCATCACAGATCTGGACCAGACAGTTATTCCTTACGAAACCTAAGGTTGATTCAAAGGAAATTATTCCTGCATGGGGACATGTGTCAAGTGCATTGTAACAGTGCTGCCTCCTTGGTTTATATGGTGTCCCCTCCTTCCGTCCAGTTTTGTAGGCTGAGGATTTAAGTGTCATCTTTTATACTTTGTCCTTCCAGTCCATTTCTAGACCATTCAGTGTTCCTGAATATTACCTCTGAAATCCATTCTAGCATGTTGTGGGTGCACTCATTTTCTCTTTTCCAACCATCCCTGCTTTGTCAGTTAGTGTTTCACAGTGACTTCCTAACTGGTTTACCCACCATTCACTTGTGCTCCTGTCTAGCATTTGGTCCACATTATAGTCAAAGTGATATTTTCAGATTAACTAGTATATCAAGTGAGCCCCAGATTTAAACCCCTTCAATAGCTTTCATTGCTCTAAGTACCAGGACCAAAGTCCTGTTCTAGACCCATTTACTTCTCCAGACAATCTGTTACTATTCTCCTCTCCTTCAAGAGAAGGAGAGCCCCTCCATCAAGACTGCATTTTATCTCCCATCTCTTCTCTTGGTTCATTCTTTTCCTTCACCTTATATCTCAAGTGCCAGTTCCTCAGAGAAGTCTGTGTAACTACCGAGACCCTGCCTCTGGAATCAATCTTTATCTGTGTGTCTGTCTGTCTATCTATCCCTTATTTATCCTATATGCACATGTTCAGTGGACTGACTCATTGTACTTCAGAGCCTTTATTTCCATTTGTAAATTTATGTTTATTTGCGTCCACCATCCCCACCACTAGACTGTAAATTCCATAAGAACATTGGTTGTATCTATTTAACTTTATATATTCAATATCTAATTCAATATCTAACCCATGTGGGTTCTCATGAATATTTGTAGAATAAGTTAGAGTGTTTTGCTGTGCTTTGAATGTTGATCAAGAAGACTTAACCACTGGAAAATTATTGGATTCCAAGAAAGTGAAGTATTTTACCATTTCTCAACAAATAGTCTTCAGTGATGCAGAAAGGAAAAGGAAGACATATTTCTTGAAGATCAAAAGAAATTAAAAGGGATACGAGGAGATAAATTAAGCACATAAAAATGAAACCCTCCCTTCAGCTACTCTTATATTTGAGAGAAAGTGCAATTAAAGAAGGAAATCTAGACCCAGTTGTCAGTGGTTGCTTTTATGTATTCTTATTTTTTTAAGCCAATTAGTAATTAAAAACAGTTTCGGAGCAGTTCAGGACACACTGGAAAGTCCAGATGGCAAAGTGATATTTAACTTTTTAAATTTATTTTATTGAAGTATAATTGATTTACAATGTTGTGTTAATTGTGTAATCTGTGTAAAGCAAAGTGATTCCATTGTACATACCATTTAGCTCTGACTACTAAAGTAAGCCCTAGCTCATACTCTTCCCAAACCTCCCTTCGTTCTCTGGACCATCACAGTGCCTTGAGTTATTCTTAGGGTCAAACTTTAAACCAATGCTTTGCTTTTAAGTTTTTTCTATGGTTTCTTGCAAACCTTGCACGAAATTCATGATGTGTAATGAATTAAAAGAATAACCCTGAGCAGTTAAGATGTTGGAGAATCCCAGCTTACTAGCTAATCCATTCTCTCTCCCTCTCTTTCTTTCTCTGAATGATGAAATTTTTACCAGGACCAAACTAAGAGCTATACCAATTTAGATTCTAAAACAGAGAAGTGAGGTGGACGAAGAACAGACATTTAGACTTTGCATTAAATAAGATCTGGGCTGATTAACAGGAATAATTTGAATTAAGTGTAATATCAAAATTGTCTTGAATGTAAAATATTAGTGACTGCATTTCACCACAAATCACTCATAAATTCCTTTCTTGCTAAATTGGGATTTTTTTAGTTTTAGTTTAATTGGGATTTTCTAGAAGGGTAGAAATTTTACCTTTAAGTTGGCTCTAACAAATGCTACAAGAAAAAAAAATCTTTATATGAGAAGAGATCTACTGTAATTTTTTTTTTAATGAGTAGATCAGAGCAGTAAATAAATATCTGCTTTAAAAAGTAAATATTCTCAGTCTTTTATTCTAATTTATGAGAAACATTTTTTGTATTTCTAAACACTTGGTCACTTTTCTTGGTTCCAACTGAAATGTGTACTCAGCTTTCCTCTTTCATGGGCCTCATGTCTTCTAAAGGCCTGATGGAGGTGTTCTGGGTGGTGGTGACCTTTCCTGTCTGTCCTGCGCTCCCTGCTGTCTCCCACCCTGTAACTGGATGTTTTTGCCCAGGGCTTTCTCTGATGGACAGTCCATTTGGGCACTGGGGGTGAGCACTCCCAGAAGCAGCCTGCAGCCCGTGCTGTCCGGGAGTTAACACTCGGTTCCTTAGCCCCAGCTGGCCACAGCGTCCGCAGAGGGCCCCAGTGACAAAGGCCTGTCATCTAAGTGCTCACTGCTATGTACCACTGCCTCACTGCCCCCCTTCCCTTCTCACTTCTGTTGCCCACCAGTATTTTCCGAATAAATTACTTGTGTTAGAATCCTTGTCTTGGCTTTAGATTTTTCTGTGAAAGGGAATGACTTTGGATTTCTGTAAGAAGGTCTACTTCTGAAAGAACAATCCAAACGGAGAGAGCAGGCTTGGTATTCTTGAGAAGCTGAGATTAAATTGAGATTTGAGGCTTAAGGCTAGGCTTATCAGACTATTATGTCCAACTAATTGTTAAAATATTGAAGTACTTTTATATCAGTTAGTAAAGAGCTGCTTCTCCAAAGTCTCTAGAGGACTTGGCCACTGCCCTGGTACGAGTTTCTGCCCGTGATTCCACAAATGAGGGTCAACAAAGACCACGACAGGAGATTCCAAGACCCTCGTCTTGTGTTACAGACACCAGCTGTTCTAGGTGATCTGTGTGCCTGCCGTGTGGGTTACTAAATATTTTAGTATTATTTGTGATTATTTTGGTACCTGCCCAACCCAGATTCAAAGTACATTTCTTCTGAGGACTTCCCTCGTGGTACAGTGAGTGGCTCAGACTCCATGGTGCCAATGCAAGAGTCCCAGGAACTCAATCCCCACCTGTCACAACTAAGAGTCCTCATGCTGCGACTAAAAAATAAATACAGAAATAAAATCCCACATGCCACAGGGAGGATCCTGTGTGCCACCCCAGAGACCTGATGCAACTAAATAAGTAAATAATCAATAAAATAACTATTAAAATGGAAATATGGTTTAAAAAAATAAAAAGAGATTTCTTCCTTTGCTTACTGTGTAGAGAAGACGTTGAAGTTCTATTTCCCTACCTCAATATTTATTACTTCTCTGAATAGACATCCTTGGCTCTTGGTGTTCCACCATATTTGCTAGATTTTTAGGGATGTGGATAGAGGAGAGAAATAGGAGAATGAAGGATGGGGAAAACAATCAATACCTGATTAACTTCTGGGAAATTGTGTCAGCATTTCAAGTTGAACTGCCCTTACAAAAAATAGGATGCCAACTAGAATACAATGGATTGGACTTTGCTGGGATTACATTTCTGCCTCTGCTTTGTTTTATAAATTTAAAAAGTTCATTAGGAAAGAAATGTAAGGCCAACCCCCCCCCCACCACAACCACCACACACATACATGTGCAATTGCATAGTGAATACTTGCTCTTTGACCAAGTGAGTGTGGTAGACTAAATTCCAGGTGCATAGCCAGATGCCAGAGCCACTCCCTGCCACCACACACGTACATGTGCAGTTCCATAGTGAATACTTGCTCTTTGACCGGCTGAGTGTGGTAGACTAAATTCCAGGTGCATAGCCAGACGCCACTCCCCGCATCGCCACCCCCAGGCAGCAGACATTTCACATGTGGCCCAGCACTCCCAGTTCCCCATCCAGGTTGTAAGTTTTATACCTGGAAAAGCATTTTCAAGCTGATTTCATAGTGATTATGTGTTAATCACCTTGGGGAGTTACTAAGAATCCAGGATAATCTTGGGTTGGTAAGCAAGGAGCATGTGTCTAAAGAAAGCTCCTCCTGAGCTGCACACTCATAGATGCAATGACCCCCAAAAACAGTCCTATTTGCATCCATAACTGCCTTCTGTGGTGTGGGGCTGAAGCTTCAGCAGCTGAGCTTTGTGCCCAGTTCCCAAGTGGAGGCCATAGTTATGTCAGATATCAGGACCAGGGTGATTTTATAACCTGTGTGCATTCAATAGTTTCTCATGACACACACAGTAATCACAACTCAAAAGGCACACTCGTTACAAGTACAAAAAAGGCAATTTCAGGGTTCCTTTGGGTTTTGCTGTAAGGCAGAATGTGGACAGTTTCTCACTGTTTAGATTTGCCATTGAAGTTTTAGTGGAATGCCAAAAATCTCAGTTAGCGAATGTTGGTCCATGAGGGCAACACAACTGCAAGTTCAAAGTGAAATAACTTCCTGAAATAAAACAAGAATCTGATGCCTAGAAATCTTGTTTTAAGATCCACAGAGTTCTCAGTCTTTGAATGCTTTTTATTAAAATAACAAAACAACCGGACTTTCCTAGGGACTCTGCTCTCCCACTGCAGGTACAGCAGGTTCAATCCCTGGTCTGGGAACTAAGATCTTGCATGCCCAGAGGTGCAGCCAAAAAATAAAATTTAAAAAAAATCAACCCCCTCAAAAAAAAACAACTCCAGATTCTTATACAGGTGTACTTTCTGCCATGTGCCTGCTTCTGATATTTGCACACATAAACAATGAAACATTTGTTTTTCTAATCTTGTGTGCATAATGTTTTTCTTATTCTTGTGTGCAACTATTGATAGCATTTGGGAATGTAGAAATATTTTAAAAACAAAAAAATTAGCGAATGAATCTAGAGAAAAATAGGAGCCTTAATAAAATCATTTACTACCCACCCCCCAAAAAAAAATTATTCTACAACTATATATTCACTAAAGTGGCTTAAATTTTTAAAGGTACTAACAAGATTCAGTTCAGTCGCTCAGTCCTGTCTGACTCTTTGCGACGCCATGAACTGTAGCACACCAGGCCTCCCTGTCCATCACCAACTCCCAGAGTTTCCCCAAACCCATGTCCATCGAGTCAGTGATGCCATCCAGCCATCTCATCTTCTGTCGTCCTCTTCTCCTCCTGCCTTCAATCTTTCCCAGCATCAGGGTCTTTTCAAATGAGTCAGCTCTTCACATCAGGCGGCCAAAGTACTGGAGTCTCAGCTTCAACATCAGTCCTTCCAATGAATATTCAGGACTGATTTCCTTTAGGATGGACTGGTTGGACCTCCTTGCAGTCCAAGGGGCTCTCAAGAGTCTTCTCCATCACCACAGTTCAAAAGCATCAATTCTTCGGTGCTCAGCTTTCTTTATAGTCTAACTCTCACATCCATACACGACTGCTGGAAAAGCTATAGCCTTGCCTAGATGGACCTTTGTTGACAAAGTAATGTCTCTGCTTTTGAATATGCTGTCTAGGTTGATCATAACTTTCCTTCCAAGGAGTAAGTGTCTTTTAAGTTCATGGCTGCAATCACCATCTGCAGTGATTTTGGAGCCCAAGAAAATAAAGTCAGCCACTGTTTCCCATCTATTTGCCATGAAGTGATGGGACCAGATGCCATGATCCTCATTTTTTGAATGTTGAGTTTTAAGCCAGCTCTTTCACTCTCCTCTTTCACTTTCATCAAGAGGCTCTTTAGTTCTTCTTCACTCTCTGCCATAAGTGTGATGTCATTTGCCTATCTGAGGTTATTGATATTTCTCCTGGCAATCTTAATTCCAGCTTGTGCTTCATCCAGCCCCATGTTTCTCATGATGTACTCTGCATAAAAGTTAAATAAGCAGGGTGACAATACACAGCCTTGACATACTTCTTTCCCAATTTGGAACCAGTCTGTTATTCCATGTGCAGTTCCAGCTGTTGCTTCTTGACCTGCCTACAGAATTCTCAGGAGGCAAGTAAGGTGGTCTGGTATTCCCATCTCTTGAAGAAATTTTCACAGTTTGTTGTGATCTACACAGTACATTGGACTGTGAAGAAAGCTGAGTGCCGAAGAATTGATGCTTTTGAACTGTGGTGATGGAGAAGACTCTTGAGAGTC
Organism: Bison bison bison; assembly: GCF_000754665.1. Taxonomy (NCBI): domain Eukaryota; kingdom Metazoa; phylum Chordata; class Mammalia; order Artiodactyla; family Bovidae; genus Bison; species Bison bison. Next base: position 4,328,905 of record NW_011494602.1, on the reverse strand, counting down.
CCTTGGACTGCAAGGAGATCCACCCAGTCCATTCTGAAGAAGATCAGCCCTGGGTGTTCTTTGGAAAGAATGATGCTAAAGCTGAAACTCCAGTACTTTGGCCACCTCATGTGAAGAGTTGACTCATTGGAAAAGACTCTGATGCTGGGAGGGATTGGGGGCAGGAGGAGAAAGGGACAACAGAGGATGAGATGGCTGGATGGCATCACTGACTCGATGGATGTGAGTTTGAGTGAACTCTGGGAGTTAGTGATGGACAGGGAGGCCTGGCGTGCTGTGATTCATGGGGTCGCAAAGAGCTGGACATGACTGAGTGACTGAACTGAACACAGTACATTATCTGTATATCAATCACATCTCAATAAAGGAATGCTAAGGCAATGGCAACCCACTCCAGTACTCTCACCTGGAAAATCCCATCGACAGAGGAGCCTGGTAGGCTACAGTCCATGGGGTCGAGAAGAATCAGACATGACTCAGCGACTTCACTTTCATTTTTCACTTTCATGCATTGGAGGAGGAAATGGCACCCCACTCCAGTGTTTTTGCCTGGAGAATTCCAGGGACAGGGGAGGCTGGTGGGCTGCCATCTATGGGGTCGCACAGAGTCGGACACAACTGAAGCGACTTAGCAGCAGCAGCAGCAACATTAACTAAAGATATTGCCCAGCTTCTGAGTTCCTGATTAACAATACTGATATTATCTGTTTTGGGTTTTTTTCTACTTTAGCTTGGAAGCTAAATTCAAATTCAGCCTATGGTATGATCTAATTCATGTGAAATTACTGGGGTCAGTACTGTTCTATTTAAAGAAACTCTCCAGAAAATTGAAACTTACCCTGTCAATGGCCAAGTTAAAAAAAAAAAAAAATCAGTTTCTTGGTAAAATCTGTGATTGCTTTTATTTTGTTCCCTTTTAAAATAGGGCCTCATATTGAATATCTAAAGTTGCATTGAGAAAAATTTTCCCACATTTTAATATCCTTCAAAGTAGCCAGATGAGTAAATTCTACACACTGACATTTCATACATCAGAAAGATTTCCAATATGTGGAATATAGCACAATTCCGTTTACTTGTGTCTTTCTCTAGTCCTATTGCCCTATTGCTTGATATTAATGAATAGGCAGAATTGTTTATGATTTGAAAAAAGCAAAATGATTAAACTGGGAGAAGAGAGATGGATGTGATCACAGGGTCAGGTTGAAGGAAGCTGACAGGTACCCAAGAGATTAGACACATTAACTAAAAGAATTTTTCTTTTTTTCCTTAAAAAAAAAAAGGAAACCTTATTGAAGTATAGTTGATTTATAATGTAGTGTTAATTTCAAGTGTACAGAAAAATGATTGACTTATTTTTTTTTGATTGACTTATTTATATACATATATCCACTCATTTTTAGACTCTCCTCCCATATTGGCCATTACAGAGCGTTCAGTAGAGTTCCCTGTGCTATAATTAAATCCTTGCATGCGTGCCTGCTAACTTCCTTCGGTTGTGCCCCACTCTTTGTGACCCTATGGACTGTAGCCCACCAGGCTCCTCCGTCCATGGGAGTCTGCAGGCAAGAATACTGGAGTGGGTTGCCATGCCCTCCTGCAGAGAACTTCTCCAGACTCAGGATCGAACCTGAGTCTCCTGCACTTCCTGCATTGCAGGCAGATTCTTGAGCCACCAGGGAAGCCCAGCAGACCCTTAGTAGTTATCTCTTATATATAGTAGTGTGTATAAGTCAATCCCAGTCTTCCCAGTTTTCCCTCTCCTGTTTACCTCCTGTAACCATAAGTTTGTTTTCTACATCTGTAACTCTATTTCTGTTTTGTAGATTTGTTCATTTGTACTCCTTTCTTAGATTCCACATATAAGCAATATTATGTGGTATTTATCTTTTTCTGTCTGACATACTTCACTCAGTATGACAATCTCTAGGACCATCCATATTGCTACAAATGGCATTATGTTGTTCTTTTTTATGGCTAAGTATATGTGTACCAAATCTTCTTTATCCATCCCTCAGTTGGTAGACATTTAGGTTGCTTCCATGTCCTGGCTATTGTAAATACAGCTGCAATGAACACTGGGGTGCATGTAACTTTTCCAATTATACTTTTCTCCAGATACATGCCCAGGATTAGATTGCTGGATCATATGGTAGCTCTATTTTTGGTTTTTTAAGTAACTTCTATACTGTTCTCCATAGTGGCTATACCAGTTTACATTCCAAGCAACAATGTAGGAAGGTTCCCTTTTCTCTACATCCCCTCCAGCATTTATTGTTTGTAGATTTTTTGATGATGGTCATTCTGACCAGTGTGAGGTGATACCTCACGTACTTTAGATTTGCATTTCTCTAATAGCAACCTAGATAGCATATTCAAAAGCAGAGACATTACTTTGCCAACAAAGATTCGTCTAATCAAGGCTATGGTTTTTCCTGTGGTCATGTATGAATGTGAGAGTTGGACTGTGAAGAAGGCTGAGCGCTGAAGAATTGATGCTTTTGAACTGTGGTGTTGGAGAAGACTCTTGAGAGTCCCTTGGACTGCAAGGAGATCCAACCAGTCCATTCTGAAGAAGATCAGCCCTGGGATTTCTTTGGAAGGAATGATGCAAAAGCTGAAACTCCAGTATTTTGGCCACCTCACGCGAAGAGTTGA
>NW_011494602.1:4309137-4326147 GCF_000754665.1 Bison bison bison | reverse complement strand
GGCTGGATGGCATCACTGACTCAATAGATATGAGTCTGAGTGAACTCCGGGAGTTGGTGATGGACAGGGAAGCCTGGCGTGCTGCTATTCATGGGGTCACAAAGAGTCGGACACGACTGAGCAACTGAACTGAACTGAACTGAACTGAATAACATCTTTTCATGTGTTTTTTAGCCATCTGTATGTCTTCTTTGGATAAATTTCTATTTAGATCTTCTGCCCAGTTTTGATTGGTTTGTTTGTTTTTTAATATTGAGCTGCATGAGCTATTTATATGTATTGGAAATTAATCCCTTTTTGGCTGCTTTGTTTGCAAATATTTTCTCCCATTCAGAGGGTTTTCTTTTCATTTTATGGTTTCCTTTGCTGTGCAAAAGCTTTTATGTTTAATTAGGTCCCATTTGTTTTTATTTTTATTTTCATTAATAGTCTCTTCAATACATGGTGCTGGGTAAACTAGATAGCTACATGTAAAAGAATGAAATTTACTCCCTAATACCACACACACAAAAAAGCTCAAAATAGATCAAAGACCTAAAAATAAGGCCAGAAACTATAAAACTCTTAGAGGGAAACATAGGCAGAACACTCTTTGACATAAATCACAGAAAGATCTTTAATTCAAAGAATTTTTCAATCATAACATTAACCTAGATGTTTTGGTTATTATCAGATAGACCTTTGATCATGCAAAGATGGGGTGCTCAGCATATCCACAGACACTCATGGTCACTGATTAAAATTCTATTTATTTAAAATTCAGTCATATGACTGACTCACTGTTCTTTCATGTAATTTTAGTCAGGTCTAGAAATTACTCAAAAAATTCTTTCTGAAAATAATATGCTAATTTTTGATGGAAAAGAGAAAGTTGGATTTATCTTTATTGGTAAGAATTGTCTGAGTTGTCAGTAACTGATTATTTGGGGCAGACATGGAAATTATAGTCTATTCCCCTCCAACTTGAGCAATTTTCTGATGCTTGTAATGAAGCCCTGACAACCAATAGCTCCTGTAGCATTTATGATGACAGCGGGCACCTTAACCTACCCTAATATACACACTGGATCCAAACTTACCATTAAAGCAAATTGTTTCCACTTGCTTTTAACTTGTCACATTTGAGAGAAACACTTAAAAATTAAAATACAGCCAGAAATTTATAGAAAATGCAAGTGTGTGACCTTGCCAGAGAAGTCTTAAGACCAAGTAGGAGGGAGAAAGTATGTCTTAGAAGTACTTACATTGTAAAAGCTGCCTCAAACAGCTAAAGCTAAGTTCTTACATTCAGTGAGATGCCACCCTCCAGGTGGTGGTGGATGGTCAGACTGTGAGTTGGTGTTTACCTCATGCTTCTGAATTATATGATGTAAGTTGAGAAGAAGGGGAAAAAAGAGGGGATGTGTGTCCAGATTGTATCAGACCTGCCTCTTTTACTTCAAAGCTCATACCACTGGCTTGACATCATAATCCTCTGCTTGACCTGCCGTGTCAATCCAATTCAACCCTATTAAAAAGGTTAAAACTGACTGGAAAAGGTCAGTTTTCATTTCAATCCCAGAGAAAGTGAAGTCGCTCAGTTGCGTCCAACTCTTTGCGACCCTGTGGACTGTAGCCCACCAGGCTTCTCCATCCATGGGATTCTCCAGGCAAGAATACTGGAGCGCGTTGCCATTTCCTTCTCCAAGGGATCTTCTTGACCCGGGGATCGAACCCAGGTCTCCCGCATTGCAGGCAGATGCTTTAACCTCTAAGCCACCAGGGAAGACTTCAATCCCAAAGAAAGGCAATGCCAAAGAATGCTCAGACTACCACACAATTGTGTTCATCTCACATACTAGCAAAGTAATGCTCAAAATTCTCCAAGCCAGGCTTCAACAGTATGTGAACCGTGAACTTGCAGATATTCAAGCTGGATTTAGAAAAGGCAACCAGAGATCAAATTGCCAACATCTGTTGGATCATTGAAAAAGCAAGAGAGTTCCAGAAAAACATCTATTTCTGCTTTTTTGACTATGCCAAAGTCTTTGACTGGATCACAGTAAACTGTGGAAAAGTCTGAAAGTGATGCGAATAGCAGACCACCTGACCTGCCTCTGAGAAATCTGTATGCAAATTAGGAAGCAACAGTTAGAACTGGACATGGAACAACAGACTGGTTCCAAATAGGAAAAGGAGTCTGCCAAGGCTGTATATTGTCACCCTGCTTATGTAACTTATATGCAGAGTACATCATGAGAAATGCTGGGCTGGATAAAGCACAAGCTGGAATCAAGATTGCTGGGAGAAATATCACTAACCTCAGATATGCAGATGACACCACCTTTATGGCAGAAAGTGAAGAGGAACTAAAAAACCTCTTGATGAAAGTAAAAGAGGAGAGTGAAAAAATTGGCTTAAAACTCAACATTCAGAAAACTAAGATCATAGCATCTGGTCCCATCACTTCATGGCAAATAGATGGGGAAACAGTAGAAACAGTGACAGACTTTGTTTTCTTGGGCTACAAATTCACTGCAGATGGTGATTTCAGCCATGAAATTAAAAGACACTTGCTCCTTGGAAGAAAAGCTATGACCAACGTAGACAGAATATCAAAAAGCAGAGACATTACTTTGCCAACGAAGGTCCATCTAGTCAAAGCGATAGTTTTTCCAGTAGTCATCTGTGGACTTGAGAGTTGGACTATAAAAAAAGCTGAGTGCCAAAGCATTGATGATTTTGAACCTGGTGTTGGAGATGGCTCTTGAGAGTCCCTTGGACTGCAGCCAGTCTCCCTTGGAGATCCAACCAGTCCATCCTACAGGAAATCAGTCCTGAATATTCATTGGAAGGACTGATGCTAAAGCTGAAACTCCAAAATTTTGGCTACCTGATGCAAAGAACTGACAAATTTGAAAAGACCCTGATGCTGGGAAAGATTGAAGGCAGTAGGAGAAGGGGATGACAGAGAATGACACAGTTGGATGGCATCACTGACTCAATGGACATGAGTCTGAGTAAACTCCGGTAGTTGGTGATGGACAGGGAGGCCTGGCGTCCTGCAGTCCATAGGGTCGCAAAGTCAGACACGACTGAGACACTGAACTGAACTGTACTGAATAACCCTATTAAAAGTATAAAGTTATAAATGTGAGGTTTAGTGATAAAGTCAGCAAAAATAGAAGACTGGGAACTCCAAGGGTCCTCCACAGAAACACCAATAAAACTAGTAAAACTTATCATAATCAAACATGAAAAATGGTCAAAGATTTAAAGGAACCAAGCAAAAGGTAAATCAAGGCAAACGCCACTTAGACACTATATGAGAGCTCTGTGACATTTAACCTAGCCTTGCCCCATACCCTCCTCAGGAAGTGGCTGCAGTCTGATGGCTGCTGGACGGCAGGTGTTCTTTCCTTCCTGTTCCCTCGGGGCTCACCAGCTCACCATCTGCGACGGCTGCAGTTGCTGATGACTGTGCCATCTTTGGTTTACTGATATGGCAGGCAATCATCCATTTCTCAAGGCAAAAAGTAAAGTGGTAGTTTCCATGGGCTGTTGAGGAGAATGAGGAGTTATTGCTTAATGAGGACAGAGTTGTGGTTTGCGAAAATAAAAAAGTTCTGGAGATGCTGATAGTGATGATAGCACAGCACAACAATATGAGTTCACTTAATGCCACTGGACCATATACTTTAAAATGGTTAAAATGGGAAATTTTAATATGTATATTTTACCATGGTTTATATAATTCACTAAACAAAGAAACAATTCCAGCCCATAACAAGCAGCAACAACAAACACTGAGAAGGGGAAAGAATCTGATTTTCAGAGTCATCACATAATATTCAAAATACTTAGTTTTCAACAAAGAGTTATGAGGGAGGCATGCAAAGAAACGAGAACATCTGACCATTCACAGGAAAAAAAGAAATTACCTGGAATTCTTCTCAAGAAAGAGCAGATGTTGAACATATTAGAAAAAGACTTTAAATCAACTCTTAAATATGCTCAAAAATATAAAAGCAACCAGGGTCAAAAAAAGAGCTAACTAATCATACACTTTTTCCCATCCAATCTTGGCCATGTGCCTATGTTTTATCCAAATCATACATTTTGCAGTTTCAAATTCTGCAAGAGTATCTTTAAGTAAGCCACAGGATGGTCTTCTTTTCACTGTGTTCATTGAGGAATGACAATAAGAATAAACTCTCATATCAGCAGGATAATTAGGGTTTTTCATTAGAAAGAGCTTAATGGTCAGTAGAGTTAAGCTGTCCAAGAGATGAATGTGCGGATTAATCAAGTTATGGGAAGACATGAGCAGAGTCCTGTCTAAGAGGCCAAGTGATGGGGAAATTGCCATGGAGAGACGACCTGGGATTTGTCAAGGATGGTTTCAGGTAGAGTGTTGAACACTGTGGGTAGAAATTATTTGCCTATTCATGTATCATTTAGTTAGAGAGCCTTCTGTGTATACTTTACCATCTTGTTGTGGTGTGTGACTATATCTTCTAGCCTAAAGTAATGGAACTAGATTTACATTTTCTATTGTAAAATTTGGTATCTTTAACTTAGAACATAATATGATTGTGACTCATGTAAATAAGATTTGTATTGAGCAGTGGAATGATGTATAATTCTGGGACCCTCATTCTTAGTCTCGGAGAAGGCGATGGTACCCCACTCCAATACTCTTGCCTGGAAAATCCTATGGATGGAGGAGCCTGGAAGGCTGCAGTCCATGGGGTCGCAAAGAGTTGGACACGACTGAACGACTTCACTTTCACTTTTCACTTTCCTGCATTGGAGAAGGAAATGGCAACCCACTCCAGTGTTCTTGCCTGGAGAATCCCAGGGATAGGGGAGCCTGATGGGCTGCCATCTATGGGGTCACACAGAGTCAGACATGACTAAAGTGACTTAGCAGCAGCAGCAGCAGCATTCTTAGTCTGTACTTCTAAGACAGTTGGGACATAAGCAGTTTGAAAATATGTCTATTAGTTAGCTCAAGTTGGCACCAAGCCCACATAACAATGGAAACTAGAAATCTAATAGGTTTGACATTTCAGGTAGATGTCCAAGAACACTTTCTGTTCTGTCATGTTGAAATAACTACTAAGGCTTAATTCTGTCAATAAAAGTAAAGTGTTTTTTTTGTTTTTTTTTTTACATTTTTCCTCTACTCATTACCTTTTGTTTGTGTACATAAACTTGTTTCAGTGCCTCAATTTGCACAAAGATTAACTTTCATTAACAGATGCAATTAGAGACTGTAGTTTATAGAATAAACATGCTTTATATTGTAACCAAATTAACATCGAGTCATCAATTAAGAAATCCCTTAAAGAAAGTCAAGTCTACAGTTAATGGAATTTTTTGTATAAAATGAAGAACATTCACTACAGTCAACACACATGAGCTAATATGTCATCCCCCACACACATACTGCGTCACTTGAAATTATAGAGCTAAGTCAATTTGATATCCTTGCAGCAAGAAATTCTCCCTGGTACGAGATAAAACAAAGTCTTAGCATGCTTTCTGATTTCCTTTTAGCAGATTTTCCCCTGGGTGAAGAAAGATGGAGGGGAGGGAGATCTTTGCTCAGTTAGCTCTTAGCCTGTTTAACCACACTCCATCATAGCTAAATGAGGAAGGGCTGCCTGAGTGGGACACATAAATTAAACCCGCATTCTACACACACCTTGAACCGTGTCCTTTTATAGCAGTAGTGCTCAACCATGGCTGCACGTTGGAATCACCTTGGGTGCCTTAAAAGCTTTAATGTCCAGCCCCACTCCAGGATCTTGATGTACTTGGGATGAAGTGAAATCCAGGGACTAGGAATCTGAAAAGTTATTCAGTGATCCAAATGTATGGTCGTGTTTGAGAACTTCTGCTTTATAGAAAGCAGTGCTTTATCTGTGGCCTGGTAAAGCAAGGGTGTATCTGAGAGTTTGGGAAAGGAAAGATAATTGTTTCAATAAGAGCAAAAAAGCAGACTAAGTGCCCCTGCTCATTGAAATAGTTTTTGCTTTTGCTGCATATTTAAGCAAAGACCATGCCAAAGCAATCTCGTTTGCTCTGGCTGCATTAATTTGTATGAAGCCAACTCTCCCAACAGAATGGTATGCAGTCTTTTAGCCAAATTGTACACCGACTCCTCTGTGGACAGGAAATAGCTCTTCAAAGAAAAGGGTGGCATTTTTAATAAGCATAACATGGATTTAAATTAGGCAACATTGGGGGGATAATCTTAATATTAGAAATCCCTGAAATGAAGTAATTTCTAAAATATTTCTAATCTCAAATGACTAAGTTTGGGTGACACTCTATTTTTACTAACTAAAATAAATTCTAAATCAGGAAAAGTACAGCATGGAGATCTGGATTGTTAAAGTAAACATCCTCTCACCTTTATGAGAGACACATTGCTGGCCAATCTGTGGACCATGAATGACATTTCCTCTCCCACTTGCCTGAAACTGCACCTTCCTGGTGGCTTATAATGTAGACCTCTGAGGCTGACAGCCAAAAAAAAAGGAGTGTACATAATATATTAAACCACAAGGTAGGAAGGCAGATAATTTGTAAATGATTTTCAGTTGTAACTGTCCTTCTGTGAATTGGAAAATAAGACTTGCATTCACTCAATGAATTGAAACTTTGCTTAAGAATTAGAAAGCAAGTACTTGATTTTCTTAAAATAGTATGGGAAGGGGTGGTACAACTTTATCAAAGAAAGAAGACAAATCGAGTTAAAAGATCTCATTTGAAGAATAACAAGTTTCCATCTGTAAGGGTTTGGACTTGGCTTGAGCAGAAGGAATAAAGGCTCTTTCACTTCCCTCCCCCCACTTTCAGGCTCCCATTGGGGTGTCTCATTGTCCAAACTCAAAGGAAAGCCACAGATTGAAGGCTGGTGGCTATATGTCATTGAGGTCTCTCTCCTGGAGCCCATAGCAGGATGAGGAAGACTGGAAAGTAGGTCTGAATGAGCACACATATATACACAAATATACAGTGTATTTGCTCAACCAATACCCTTTCCCTCCTTTTTTTCAGTAATATTCACGGTGGCAATGTAATCAGCTGAAACACTAGGTTTGGTTGTGTGACTAATTTATGATCAAATGATGTAGGCAAGAGCATAAGGTAGGACTTTAAAGTTTTTTCCAACAGGGTATGTCTACCAAGGCCAGGTTGTCCCCTTTGTCCTCCCTGCCTTTGTTTTTCCTGATGCCCATAGGACAGAGGTAAAGGTTGAAGCTCCAACTCCCATTTTGGACCATGAAGCGACTTTGCAGTCAGAAGTCATTGCTAAGGATGGTAGAGCCGAAATTTACAAGGAATTTGTATGCCTACTGAATGAAGCCACCACATCAGCCTGGATCCCAATGCTGGGTTTGCTTCATAAGAAGGAAAATCAGTTCTTATATATTAAAAGAAAACAAAAACAAACTCAACAGTTCCAAAGTTTCACCTCATTTTTTGCTATCAACTACATAACTTAAATAAAGAATCAGCCTGCAAGGCAGGAGACGCCAGAGACATGCGTTCAATCCCTGGGTTAGGAAGATCCCCTGGAGAAGGTTACGGCAACCCATTCTAGTATTCTTGCCGGGAAAATCCCATGGACGGAGGAGCCTGGCAGGTTATGGTCCATGGGGTTGCAAAAGAGTCAGACACAATTGAAGTGACTTAGCACACACACACAGAATTTAGATATGACATAGATATTTTTAAATAATTCCTTTTTTAATTTTTATATTAGTTTTAAACCTCCAAATTGGTTCCAATTTTACACAGTATATTTGACAACCTTACAGTAGCCACTGTCTACTTGTGAGCTGTATTTCTTTGAGAAATGTACCTCAAACCAGCCTGTACCTCATTCATAGATGGAGACATCATTATATATAAAGAATGTTTGGACTCAGCAGGAGAAGGCAAGGGTGGGATGATTTGAGAGAATAGCATTGAAATATAAAATAGATGACCAGTGTGAGTTCCCTGCATGATGCAGGGCATCCAAAGCTGGTGCTCTGGGATGACCTAGAGGGATGGGGTAGGAAGGAGGGAGGTTCAGGACACATGTATACCTATGGCCCATTCATGTTGATGTATGGCAAAACCCATCACAATATTGTAAATTATCCTCCAATTACAATAAATAAGTTTAAAAATATATGCCAAGTGAATGGGTGAACCCACACTTACAGTGTTTTTTTAGTCTATGAATCAAGTGCATACTTCACCTAAAAGTTGCTTTTTATTAATAAACAGGACAACAGATATCCCAGTGCTTTCAAAGTCAAACAGGGCTGAGAAATAATGGAATAATGTGTGGTTTATCTTTGGAAATGTGAAACATAATGTTTCTCCAGAATCATGTGACTATGAGTGAGATGGTGATCATTATTTAAATATCACCAAAAAATATAACGTTTCCATTGGACACCTTTTAAGCAGTTGAAGTTCCCGTAGAATATATTTTAGCTTTGTTGTGCTTGCTTGATAATCATAGCATGAAATTTAATAAACAGGCATTATTGAGTTTCCTTGGACTATTCCCAGTGATGTAACATAAATTTAGTGCACAATTAGCTATGATATGTGACTATATAGTACTTAAGGGTGCTGGAGCCTGTTTTAGAGTTTCTGGATCTCAGGTACCTAGCTTGAGCTATCTTGAGAGTATAATTCACTTCTGATTTTTAAAAACCACACATTCAGGAAACATCACATCTATATAGAAGATCCTTTCTGTGATCCAGTCAGAATATGCTGATACTCCAGTTTTGATAGTATCAGTTGTACTTGGGGATTCCTCAGATTACTCTGCAACAGACAGTTTAGATTTGCCAGGAGAGCTGGAGCAGGAACAGCACTTGGGACTCTGCCTCTGCATCAGGTAACTTGATCAGACCACATCTAGTTTTTCACAATGAGGGTATTATTGGTATTTGGAGCCATTATGTGATATGGACCTAGGAATTTGCCTCATAAACATTGGAAGGGAGTAGACTTTTCAGCCAGCTAAGCTAATATAGGTTTCCAGGAAGCCTCTTGACTGATGTGTTCTGAATCTTGAGCTCTGATTAGGATGGACCAAACCGGGGATCAAGTATTTCAGTTACAAGATAAAGAGGACTGTTAAAGCAGTGGCTCTGGTGGAGGTCTGTGGTGATTTCATTCAGTCTCCCCCTCTCTCTTGAACCCTTTCACTCAATTATACTAACAGCTTTTAGCTTAAGTTATTCAGACATCCCAATCTTTACACCTCATTTTGGCCTTGTAGAAAGCCCGAGTCCTGAGCACATGATGTTCATAAGTGCAATATTCTACAACAATGTTAAGATCTGGATGGAACATCTCTCTAAATTATAACGGCAAAATCTTCCTTACAGGTTTCATACATTTTGAGTGAGTATTGTGATTCTATAAGCCTGTAACATCACTAGTATACATCAGAAACAATTTCATTATGCTTTGAAATAAGTTAACCAATAATCATTATTAGTAGGTGGTACATGCTCCTATTCGCCTCAAAAGCAACAAGTGCTGAAATGCCCATTGAAGTTGTAAAAATTTCTTTAAAAATATTATTTAGAAGTTGTGGCTTAGCAATCAAAGACATGACTTTGAAGTAAATGACTTTAAAGGGAATTTAAGATCAGTTGAATTATGGATCTCATACTGAAATATCCAAAGAAGTTAGAAGTTCTAAAATGCAGTATTTGGAAAGGATACACATGTATAGCTGTGATATTGTCTTAGCAACAGACTATCTTTTGAAAGAAGAATTTCTTTTTATGTTATGAATCCTTAGAACAGTAGGTCATATATACCTGGATAATATACTCTTCATAAAATCTGTAAAACACCATCTAAATTCCAGATGAACTTCAAATAGCACAAACCAAATATATTCTGGAAAAAAGTGCATTGTGGTTGTTGGAAAACTTTAAAATATGAAAAGTTCCCATTACTCTTGCTATTTTACCTCTGAGAATTTCCTAGCCAAAGCTCTATTTGAACTGAGGTCAAAAACCAGTTACTATGTGGGCTTTTCTTACAGGATAAATTTAATGAAAGGGCCTAGTTATTGCAACAGATGCTGCCTTCCTTTCAAAAGATTTCCTTAAAGCATGACGATTGAAGCCTAGGGAGAAAGAAATTTGTACTTATCAAAAACTCTAAGAATTCCCCCAGAGGGGAAAAACAAACAAACAAACAAATCCCAAAGCTACAATATAACAAATAAATATTCCTTTTAGATTAAAAATCATAACAAATCATTAGCTATTTTTACTTCTTTTTCTTTAATGTGTTTTAAGAAATTTTAAATAGCGAATGTACATTGTACAAGTACTTCTGTTTATTTCTAAAGAAAAGTGAACTGCTTCATTTTGAATTTGAGGAGTTCTAATGTAGAGTAGGGAAGATTTTATATTCTCTGTAAGTATTAAGTTATTATACCATAGTAAATCTCACCTGATGCGTGTCTTAAGTTGCATACCCTAGAGAGAGACAGACTGGGAGAAGGTTTTGAGCACAGAATTTATTTGGAAGGTGATGTCAATAAGCACCAATATAGGAGTGAGAAATGATGCAGGAAAGGGAAAGCAGCCAACATGATGTGAATCATCAAGAAACTGACAATATGGACAACTGGAACTCAGTCCCACTGGGGTGCTCTGAGTGAGAATGTAAAGACTTGGCCTCACTGTTTTCCACATGAAGGAGAGGAAGCTGGGGTAGTTATATGCTAACTCCTATCAGATTTTGAATGATGGATGCTTCTGCTTTGTGTAAGGGCACTTGAATCAAGCACTTCATGCTCGTCCCATTCTTGGATCAAGTGAGCACCAGCAACAAATCTCTTAAGCAAAGAGCTTCTGTTGTTTTCTGGGAAAGTCATTTATCTGGGTACATGGGAGTGATGAGAACTCAGAAGATATCACTAGGATACTGATAGCATTGGCCGCAGTGAGTTTGAAAAGCTAACTATAAATTCCAACTATGAAGTGACAAATGTTTCCCAAAGGAATAAATATCAATGATAAAATATATATGAGAAATTAAAATATACAAGAAATCAAATATTAAATGCATTTAAATTTTTTTAAAAAGTGAAATTGTGACAAAGTCCAATACAAGCAGAATGCTGATGGTATTAAATATTTAAATCATTTTTATGTAAGGTGTTAGAAAGTGTTCTAGTTTCATTCTTTTACAAGTGGTTGACCAGTTTTCCCAGCACCACTTGTTAAAGAGATTGTCTTTAATCCATTGTATATTCTTGCCTCCTTTGTCAAAGATAAGGTGTCCATATGTGTGTGGATTTATCTCTGGGCTTTCTATTTTGTTCCATTGATCAATATTTCTGTCTTTGTGCCAGTACCATACTGTCTTGATAACTGTGGCTTTGTAATAGAGTCTGAAGTCAGGTAGGTTGATTCCTCCAGTTCCATTCTTCTTTCTCAAGATAGCTTTGGCTATTCGAGGTTTTTTGTATTTCCAGACAAATTGTGAAACTATTTGTTCTAGCTCTGTGAAGAATACCGTTGGTAGCTTGATAGGGATTGCATTGAATCTATAAATTGCTTTGGGTAGTATACTCATTTTCACTATATTTATTCTTCTGATCCATGAACATGGTATATTTCTCCATCTATTAGTGTCCTCTTTGATTTCTTTCACCAGTGTTTTATACTTTTCTATATATAGGTCTTTAGTTTCTTTAGGTAGATATATTCCTAGGTATTTTATTCTTTCCGTTGCAATGGTGAATGGAATTGTTTCCTTAATTTCTCTTTCAGTTTTCTCATTATTAGTGTATAGGAATGCAAGGGATTTCTGAGTGTTGATTTTATATCCTGCAGCTTTACTATAATCATTGATTAGTTCTAGTAATTTTCTGGTGGAGTCTTTAGGGTTTTCTATGTAAAGGATCATGTCATCTGCAAACAGTGAGAGTTTTACTTCTTCTTTTCCAATTTGGATTCCTTTTATTTCTTTTTCTGCTCTGATTGCTGTGGCCAAAACTTCCAAAACTATGTTGAATAGTAATGGTGAAAGTGGGCTCTAAACATAAGACCAGAAACTATAAAACTCCTAGAGGAGAACATAGGCAAAACACTCTCTGACATACATTACAGCAGGATCCTCTATGACCCACCTCCCAGAATATTGGAAATAAAAGCAAAAATAAACAAATGGGACCTAATTAAACTCAAAAGCTTCTGCACAACAAAGGAAACTATTAGCAAGGTGAAAAGGCAGCCCTCAGAATGGGAGAAAATAATAGCAAATGAAGCAACTGACAAACAACTAATCTCAAAAATATACAAGCAACTCCTACAGCTCAACTCCAGAAAAATAAATGACCCAATCATAAAATGGGCCAAAGAACTAAATAGACATTTCTCCAAAGAAGACATACAGATGGCTAACAAACACATGAAAAGATGCTCAACATCACTCATTATCAGAGAAACGCAAATCAAAACCACTATGAGATACCATTTCACGCCAGTCAGAATGGCTGCGATCCAAAAGTCTACAAATAATAAATGCTGGAGAGGGTGTGGAGAAAAGGGAACTCTCTTACACTGTTGGTGGGAATGCAAACTAGTACAGCTACTATGGAGAACAGTGTGGAAATTCCTTAAAAAACTGGAAATAGAACTGCCTTATGATCCAGCAATCCCACTGCTGGGCATACACACTGAGGAAACCAGAAGGGAAAGAGACACGTGTACCCCAATGTTCATCGCAGCACTGTTTATAATAGCCAGGACATGGAAGCAACCTGGATGCCCATCAGCAGATGAATGGATAAGAAAGCTGTGGTACATATACACAATGGAGTATTACTCAGCCATTAAAAAGAATACATTTGAATCGGTTCTAATGAGATGGATAAAACTGGAACCTATTATACAGAGTTAAGTAAGCCAGAAAGAAAAACACCAATACAGTATACTAACGCATATATATGGAATTTAGAAAGATGGTAACAATAACCCTGTGTATGAGACAGCAAAAGAGACACCGATGTATAGATCAGTCTTATGGACTCTGTGGGAGAGGGAGAAGGTGGGGAGATTTGGGAGAATAGCATTGAAACATGTATAATATCATGTATGAAACAAGTCACCAGTCCAGATTCGATGCACGGTACTGGATGCTTGGGGCTGGTGCACTGGGACGACCCAGAGGGAGGGGAGGGGAGGGGAAGGAGGAGGAAGGAGGGTTCAGGATGGGGAATGCAGGTATACCTGTAGCAGATTCATTTCGATATTTGGCAAAACTAATACAATATTGTAAAGTTTAAAAATAAAATTAAAAAGAAAAGAAAAAAATTTTTTTTTAAATAAATCATTTTTAAGAGCAATTTGGCATTGTCTTTCAAAAGGAAAAACAATTTACATACATTATGACCTAATAATTAAATTTCTGAGTAAAAAGCATTAAGAAATTAAATTCAGTTCAGTCACTCAGTTGTGTCCGACTCTTTGTGACCCATGGACTGCAGCATGCCAGGCCTCCCTGTCTATCACCAACTCCCAGAGCTTACTCAAACCCATGTCCATTGAGTCAGAGATGCCATCCAACCATCTCATCCTCTGTCATTCCCTTTTCCTCCCACCTTCAATCTTTCCCAGCATCAAAGTCTTTTCCAATGAGTCAACTCTTCACATCAGGTAGCCAAAGTATTGGAGTTTCAGCTTTAGCATCAGTCCTTCCAATGAGTATTCAGGACTAGCATCAGTCCTTCCAATGAGTATTCAGGACTGATTTCCTTTAGGAGTGACTAGTTGGATCTCCTTGCTGTCCAAGGGACTCTCAAGTGTCTTCTCCAACACCACAGTTCAAACACATCAATTCTTCAGCACTCAGCTTTCTTTATAGTTCAACTCTCACATCCATACATGGCCACTGGAAAAACCATAGCCTTGACTAGACGGACCTTTGTTGGCAAAGTAATGTCTCTGCTTTTCAATATGCTGTCTAGGTTGGTCATAGCTTTTCTTCCAAGGAGCAAGCATCTTTTAATTTCATGGCTGCAGTCACCATCTGCAGTGATTTCAAAGCTCAAAAAAAGTAGTCTCTCACTGTTTCCATTGTTTTCCCATCTATTTGCTATGAAGTGATGGGACCGGATGGTGTGATCTTAGTTTTCTGAATGTTGAGTTTTAGGCCAACTTTTTCACTTTCCTCTTTCACTTTCATCAAGAGGCTCTTTTGTTCCTCTTTGCTTTCTGCCATAAGGGTGCTGTCATCTGCATATCTGAGGTTATTGATATTACTCTCAGCAATCTTGATTTCAGCTTGTGCTTCATCCAGCCCAGTATTTCACATGATGTACTCTGCATAGACGTTAAATAAGCAGGGTGACAATATACAGCCTTGACATACCCCTTTCCTGATTTGGAACCAGTCTGTTGTTCCATGTCCAGTTCTAATTATTGCTTCTTGACTTGCATACAGATTTCTCAGGAGGCAGTTCAGGTGGTCTGGTGTTCCCATCTTTTTAAGAGTTTTTCACAGTTTGTTGTGATCCACACAAAGTCTTTGGCATAGTCAATAAAGCAAAAGTAGATGTTTTTTCTGGAACTCTCTTGCTTTTTTGATGATCCAGCAGGTGTTGGCAATTTGATCTCTGGTTCCTCTGCCTTTTATAAATCCAGCTTCCATCTGGAAGCCCATGGTTCATGTACTGTTGAAGCCTGGCTTGGAGAATTTTGAGAAGAAATTAAAGCATAAGTGATAATACCCTATGCGTCTGAAAAATGGACAAATGGTTAAGTTATAGTGTATGCAATCAGTGGATATTTATATAATCAACAAGACTATGGTTGTGAAGATAAGAATTAGCATGAAAGTCAATATTTATGCTATAACAATAACTAGAAGAAAATTATATGAAGCTATATGTGCATTCTGGTTACAACTATCTTACCTTTTAACAGCTTTAAAATTTACTGGAAGAAAATATACCCAAACTGCTAATGGTAATTAGAATTTAGTGCCATTGTCAGGTACAGTGTTTTATTTGCAAGTAATAGAAAATCCAATTTGTACTTGCTTGAGCAGTGAATGAGTGAACCCAGTGCCCTGTGTAACTGGAAAGCCCATGGTTGGGCTTCAGGCTTGATCCAGCATGTCAGTCAGTTTGTTGAATCTAGTTGGTTACTTTCTCTTCACTCTGCCTTCTGGAATGTCTGCTTTCACATGCAAGCAGGCTCTTCTCTTGGTTGTCACTCTGATACCAGCAGAAACTAGAACTAGATGCTGCTTTGGTCATGTTGAGGCTCAGAAGAGGACTTCTCTTCCTCAAGCATTGAACAAAATGCCAAAGTTCTGAGTTATATGCCCACCACTGGGTTATATGTGAGAGCTGGACCATAAAGAAGGCTGAGCATCAACGAATTGATGCTTTCAAACTGTGGTGTTGGAGAATACTCTTCAAAGTCCCTTTGACTACAAGGAGATCCAACCAGTCCATCCTAAAGGAAATCAACCCTGAATATTCATTGGAAGGACTAATGCTAAACCTGAAATTCCAATACTTTGGCCACCTGATGCAAAGAGTTGACTTATTGGAAAAGATCCTGATGCTGGGAAAGACTGAGTCCAGGAGGAGAAGGGGATGACAGAGGATGAGATGGTTGGATGGCATTATCGACTCAAATGAACATGAGTTTGAGCAAACTCTGGGAGATGGTGAAGGACAGGGAAGCCTGCCGTGCTGCAGTCCATGGGTCACAAAGAGTCAGACAGGCCTGAGTGACTGAACAACAACATGGCCATCACTGAATCAAAAGTATGGCCAGATGATAAGACTGACTTTAAGGCAATCAGGGCACTGCTCTACTACTGTAGATGGGCTGATTCCATTCAAAATTGGTGGCTATTACACAGTGAGCATAAGTGCTGAGGAAACAATGCCAGTACCTACTATGGTATGCAAATATACATGTATACATGTAGGTACATATATGCACAGATATAGACACACATACACACCCATCTCCAGAGGAAGCACAACTGAGCCACCAAGCTGATTCATTTGTTCATACACATTTAGTATATACATATTCACTAAGTACCAATCTGATTCCAGATACTATTCTAGCTACTACATACACAGCATTCGATGAGACAAGTAAGCTCCCTGATCTCATGGAGCTGATATCGCCATGGGAGAAAACCAACAATAAACAAATAAACAAGACACACGATGTGAAGGAATTAAAGAAAGATGCCTGTTAGAGTAACAAGATGAATTTTTTTCTGTTTGGAAAGGTTGGTTAAAGGACTCTTGAGGAGAAAACGTTTAAGTTGAGATGTGCATGAAGAGAAGAGCTTTCCAGGCAAACAAAGTCATGGTATAGATCAAGAAGGTCCATTAGTATTTTTTTTTATCTTTTTATTTGTATTGGGGTGTAGGCGATTAACAATGTTGTGATAGTTTCAGGTGCACAGCAAAGCCACTCAGCCATACACATACATGTATTCATTCTCCCCCAAACTCCCCACCCATCCAGGCTGCCACATAGCATTTAGCCAAGTTCCCTGTGCACAGGGACTTTGTTGTTTATCCATTTTAAATATAGCAGTGTAAGAAGGCCTGTTAGCATAAGAGGCCTTCCCTGGTGGCTCAGATGGTTGCAGTAGAGAATCTATCTGCAATGCAGGAGACCCTGAATTGGAACCCTGGGTTGGGAAGGTATCCCCTGGAGAAGGGGATGACTACTCATTCCAGTATTCTTGCATGGAGAATTCCATGGAAAGAGGAACCTGGAAAGCTACAGTCCATGGAGATGCAAAGTGTTGAACACAACTGAGCAACTATATCTTATCTGATCTCTTATCTTAAAGTTCAAAAGAAACACAAATGTAAAGAACAGACTTTTGGACTCTGTGGGAGAAGGTGAGGGTGGGATGATTTGAGAGAATAGCATTGAAACATGTATATTCAGTTCACTTCAGTTCAGTCACTCGGTTGTGTCC
>NW_011494602.1:4283176-4309037 GCF_000754665.1 Bison bison bison | reverse complement strand
GACTCTCAAGAGTCTTCTCCAACACCACAGCTCAAAAGCATCAATTCTTCAGCACTCAGCTTTCTTCAGTCCAACTATCACATCCATACATGACCATTGGAAAAACCATAGCCTTGACTAGACGGACCCTTGTTGGCAAAGTAATGTCTCTGCTTTTGAATATGCTATCTAGGTTGGTCATAACTTTTCTTTCAAGGAGTAAGCGTCTTTTAATTTCATGGCTGCAGTCACCATCTGCAGTGATTTTGGAGCCTAAAAAAAAAAAAGTCTGACACTGTTTCCACTGTTTCCCCATATATTTCCCATGAAGTGATGGGACCAGATCCCATGATCTTCATTTTCTGAATGTTAAGCTTTAAGCCAATTTTTTCACTCTCCACTTTTACTTTCATCAAGAGGCTTTTTAGTCTTCACTTTCTGCCATAGGGTAATGTCATCTGCATATCTGAGGTTATTGATATTTCTCCCGGCAATCTTGATTCCAGCTTGTGCTTCTTCCAGCCCAGCGTTTCTCATGATGTACTCTGCATAGAAGTTAAATAAGCATGTATATTACCATATGTGAAATAGATCACCAGTCCAGGTTCAGTGCATGAGACAGGGTGCTCAGGGCTGGTGCACTGGGATGACCCAGAGGGATGGGATGGGGAGGGAGATGGGAGGGGGGTTCAGGATGGGGAACACATGTGCACCCATGGCTAATTCATGTCAGTGTATGGCAAAACTACTACAATATTGTAAAGTACTTACCCTCCAATTAATTTTTTTTTTTTTTTTAATGCAAAGGATCCTGAGATTCTGGAGAAACGACAGTCCTGTGAAACAAAGATATGGGGTATGAAAAAGAGTGTGGGCTGAGAAGAGTTTGGAGCAGTTCATAGATACCAGATTATGTAGAACTTTGGAAAGCATAGTAATTTCATCTGAGTTTCATGCAAAGAACAGTGAGACATACTGGAGTATATTTAGCAGGGAAGGGCAAATCTCTGTATGTCTTTAAAAGGTCTCTTGAACCTATTGCAAATTTTGTATATCTTTTCTAAACCATTGGACAGACTATTTCTAAATATAATTTTTTATATTTTAAAACAAATATATGTATGGATGCTTACATATACATCTGTTTTTCAAAGTGGTTGTACCAGTTTACACTTCCATCAGTAACAAAAAGAATTCCCAATTAGTCACATTCTAATTCATGAGTGTTAGACTCTGGCCACATGATCCTTATGATCCCTCTGTAAAAAGATCAACATCTAAATGGTTTCACTTTGAGTTTGTGAAATCAAGCCTTGCTCCAAGCTAATCAAGCCTTGCTCCAAGCTCCCAAAATCATGAGTTCTTTTTTTCTTTTTCTTTTTTTTTTTTTAAATTTCGCTTATTGTTTCTGTCCGAGTGGAACTCTGGAGTATCAGTGGGTGATTACAGCGATATTTGCTGTCATGACTTTCAGGGAATGATCAAAGGTAGACAAGGCAAAAAGCCAAGAATTCCACTCCTTTTTAAGCCTGTTTTTTCATGATAATTGAGCACTTATACTTTGCTGTCTGTAGTTGATGATCATCATTTAGTGGGCAAAAGAAGAGTAAAATAAATGTGAACATTTTAAATTTTCCTCTAAGACTTTGTTTTTATAGTCTGATTCATGTTTGAAGCATATATTAATAGATCTCAGAAATTAATAGCAATCAGTGTACACAGCAAATGCTAAGGTTAAGACTAGGGAATCTTCAGATCATAGAATGTCAGAGTCAATAGAAAATAGAAAAATAAACATTTATGATCCTGAATTATTTTTCACTGCAAAACACTTAGTAGTGGAAAGTATCTTAGTTTGTTGCAGGTCCTAAGTCAGGGATTTGACTGGAAATAGTTTATTCTGAAGGAATTCTCAAGAAATAACCCTGGAGGTTTGGGAAAGTGAAACGGGGAAGTGAGACAGGGAAGGAATATAGTCAGTAAAGGATGTGTTATTGAGCTAGTTACCACCGTGGGCAACCAGAATCAATCCCACTGGAAACTGGAAACTGGGATTGAGTACAAGCTCAGGTTTCCCACCTGAGATGCAAGGGAGCTAGAGTATTTATCCACAGACTTCCTTTAGTCACTGGTTGAGGGTGTTTATGCTGCTGCTGCTGCTGCTAAGTCGCTTCAGTTGTGTCCGACTCTGTGCGACCCCAGAGATGGCAGCCCACCAGGCTCCCCGTCCCTGGGATTCTCCAGGCAAGAACAATGGAGTGGGTTGCCATTTCCTTCTCCAATGCAGGAAAGTGAAAAGTAAAAGTGAAGTCGCTCAGTCATGTCTGACTCTTAGCGACCCCATGGACTGCAGCCTACCAGGCTCCTCCATCCATGGGATTTTCCAGGCAAGAGTACTGGAGTGGGGTGCCATTGCCTTCTCCAGAGGGTGTTTCTAGGGAATATTAATTCTGTGGCACTTCCAGGCTGCTAGAAACTAAGCAGTCTCTGGACACAGAAAAATCACTCCATCCAAAAAGATACAAAGGCTGGCAGTTGAGGTCAAGTCTAAACACACAATAAAATGATAATGGGGGAATGATCAGGATGCCAGCAGAGGTTTGGTGGAAGGAGACACATGGAAGTTAAAACAGAGTTCCTCCAGTGCTTGTTGCTAGTAGTCCAGATGAGGCTCCCATGACCCCATTGGAAATCAGCCACCGAGGGACTTCTTTGGTGGTGCAGTGGCCAAGAATCCACCTGCCAATGTTGGGGATGCAGGTTCAATCCTTGGTCATGGAACAGGATCCCTCATGCCACAAGGAAACCAGGCCTGTACACTACAAATGGAGAGCCCATGCCACAGCTACTGAGCCCACAGGTTACAATTAGGGAAGCCCGTGCACCACAATGAGAGAGAGCTCACACACTGCAATGAAGACCCAGTACAGGGAAAAAAAAGTCAGCCACTGAGTCTAAATCACTGATCAACATATTGAGGTCATAGTGACACTTAGTGACTTGCTCCAAGATGCACAGATGTGATAGAGAAATCAGACATCCTGATTTTTAATATATGAGTCTTATGGAAATCAGTGAATTGTGCATCTTCAAATATTTAGAGAGGAAGAAATTAGCTGTCTTGGACTTTCAAGTGAAGCATTCAACGTGGGAACTGCTTAACATATGTTTAGTCCCAAGCAGAGTCAGAAGCAGACACGGAGACCTGAGTAGACAGCATCAGGACCCCATGGGGAGTTCTCCGTTCTCCTCTTACCATGAAAGCTGATTATTGTGCCCACAGCATGTATCTGGGAATAGATAGATTTCCTGTGACTGCCATGTTTTTGTTCTTGACTCTGACATAAATTGGGCAAAGAAAATTTATAAGAAGTGGGGCTAACATTCCTTTTGTCTTTTGAACTAGACCTGGACCAAGTGGTGACCCCATCTTAGCACTGTATCTGGAAATAAATTCTCCTGGATTGGTGTTTTGGTCATCACTTTGGTGGACGGAACTGATTGACCATAAGTGGGGAAACTCTTGGTTGTTTCTCAACTCACCTGAGTGCTCACAGAGGGGCTCATGTTCATCTGCACATGAGGATTTCAGTTTGAAATTTTGAAATTACAAATTAAAGCTGGATTTCAGGTGGAATTCTGACCCGTAATCATCTTGGTTTGATTTGCCTTTCCCCCAACATTGTATATGAGTTGGTGTTCAACCCACCTTCAGAAATGGTCCGTGCTATGTTTTATCTCTTTATTTTACACCAATAACAAGTTTAGAGATGTACATCAAACACCATTTGAAACCGATTGATCAAATTGAGTGAGGACCAAGTCTTCCTGCTTCATGGGGGATACCCATACTTCAAATATATGCATATTAACTAGGTCATTAACAGACTAGACTAATTTATACAATACAATAAAAATATCATCCCAGTTAAAATCACACATGCTCACATATATTCAGGGGCAGAATGCTTTTTTTAAAAAAAAAAATTGTTTAAGAAATATAATTGCTTTAATTGTATAAATTACTTCACAATTGTAATATTTGAAAAACATCTGATTGTTGGGGATTTCTGTCTAATTTTCATGAAAGGCAAGTAGCTTAGCTTGTCCTCCTGAAGCACTTAACCTGATTTCATATCTTAATTTTCAAAAATGCTATTTAGGGGTTCAAAGACTGTGCCAGACTGTTAAAGGCTTTCCTATGAACCTATCTTCATTACTGATGCAATTCCTCTGTCTGGGATGAGCAGAGTATAAAGCAATAAAAAAGACACCAAGGAGAATAAAAGAACTCTCTCTGACTAGATATTCTTAATTTTAAAACAGAGATTAATAATCTCTTTTCTCAGTTTTAGCAAAAGGTTTGGAAACAACATAACACTGACATACTTTCAAACAGTATTTCCAGACAATAATTTAAATTTATAGTTTCCCAGTTTTTCATGTAAGTATATGTATATTTACTTTCATAAGTATATATGTATACACATAGACACATATCGAAGAAGGCAATGGCACCCCACTCCAGTACTCTTGCCTGGAAAATCCCATGGATGCAGGAGCCTGGAAGGCTGCAGTCCATGGGGTCACTGAGAGTTGGACACGACTGAGTGACTTCACTTTCACTTTTCACTCCCATGCATTGGAGAAGGAAATGGCAACCCACTCCAGTGTTCTTGCCTGGAGAATTCCAGGGAAGGGGGAGGCTGGTGGGCTGCCGTCTATGGGGTCGCACAGAGTCAGACACGACTGAAGTGACTTAGTAGTAGTAGTAGTAGACACATGTATATGTGTGTATATATATATACACACACACTTAAATAATGGAAATTCATTTTAGAAATATTTGTATAACATGGATATATAAGGCTTAGAAAGAATTCACTACTCATTTTTCCTGGTAATATTTTTAGGCATTCACTCATTTTTAACTTTATCTAGCCAAACTAAAATTGAATGTGGGATCATGTTTCCTGCCATTTCTTGTTTTAATTTTTTAAGTGGTAGTCCTCAATGAACTACATAATATTCTATAAACCTCCTAAATTTCTGAGATTTTAAAAGCTATGTGTGATGGTGAATGATACCTCTAGTTGAGATGAAGACCAAACAGAGGTCACTATAGGAAGTAAATAATATTGCAGAATTGATCTTAATTCTATAAGATCAAGTCATGGAAAGAAAGTAGAGAACCCTAACAGAGGAGATGGAGATAAAGAATGAATGGTAAAATAAATTCTGTTAAGGAAATACCAGCAATCAAATCATGTGTTATATGTAGATGTATCACAGATAAATATTTTTCAGTCTTGAAGGCAACACATTCAGTCATAAGACAGTTTCACATATTCTTTGATGACCTTCTAGCAAAAGAAAAAATTAATTAAAATTATCTTATGATACAGTGTCCTAGTTTAGTATCTAAAGAGTCTGATGAGAGCTGGTATTTTTAAAAAAAAAAAAAAAGCTTAAAAAATAAATTTAAAAGACTAAAAGTAATCAAAGAGGACACTAATAGATGGAGAAATATACCATGTTCATGGATCGGAAGAATCAATATAGTGAAAATGAGTATACTACCCAAAGCAATCTATAGATTCAATTCAATTCCTATCAAGCTACCAACGGTATTTTGCACAGAGCTAGAACAAATAATTTCACAATTTGTATGGAAATACAAAAAACCTCGATTAGCCAAAGCAATCTTGAGAAAGAATGGAACTGGAGGAATCAATCTGCCTGACTTCAGGCTCTACTACAAAGCCACAGTCATCAAGACAGTATGGTACTGGCACAAAGACAGAAATATAGATCAATGGAACAAAAGAGAAAGCCCAGAGATAAACCCACGCACCTATGGACACCTTATCTTTGACAAAGGAGGCAAGAATATACAATGGATTAAAGACAATCTCTTTAACAATTGGTGCTGGGAAAACTGGTCAACCACTTGTAAAAGAATGAAACTAGAACACTTTCTAACACCATACACAAAAATAAACTCAAAATGGATTAAAGATCTAAACGTAAGACCAGAAACTATAAAACTCCTAGAGGAGAACATAGGCAAAACACTCTCTGACATACATCACAGCAGGATCCTCTATGACCCTCCTCCCAGAATATTGGAAATAAAAGCAAAATTAAACACATGGGACCTAATTAAAATTAAAAAATTTTGCTCAACAAAGGAAATTATAATCAAGGTGAAAAGACAGCGTTCAGAATGGGAGAAAATAATAGCAAATGAAGCAACTGACAAACAACTAATCTCAAAAATATACAAGCAACTCCTACAGCTCAATTCCAGAAAAATAAACGACCCAATAAAAAAATGGGCCATAGAACTAAATAGACATTTCTCCAAAGAAGACATACAGATGGCTAACAAACACATGAAAAGATGCTCAACATCACTCATTATCAGAGAAATGCAAATCAAAACCACTATGAGGTACCATTTCACACCAGTCAGAATGGCTGCAATCCAAAAGTCTACAAATAATAAATGCTGGAGAGGGTGTGGAGAAAAGGGAACCCTCTTACACTGTTGGTGGGAATGCAAACTAGTACAGCCACTATGGAGACCAGTGTGGAGATTCCTTAAAAAACTGGAAATAGAACTGCTTTATGACCCAGCAATCCCACGGCTGAGCATACACACTGAGGAAACCAGAATTGAAAGAGACACGTGTACCCCAATGTTCATCACAGCACTGTTTATAATAGCCAGGACAGGGAAGCAACCTAGATGTCCATCAGCAGATGAATGGATAAGAAAGCTATGGTACATATACACAATGGAGTATTACTCAACCATTAAAAAGAATACATTTGAATCAGTTCTAATGAGGTGGATGAAACTGGAGCCTATTATACAGAGTGAAGTAAGCCAGAAAGAAAAACACCAATACAGTATACTAACGCATATATATGGAATTTAGAAAGATGATAATGATAACCCTGTATGCGAGACAGCAAAAGAGACACATGTATAGAACAGTCTTTTGGACTCTGTGGGAGAGGGAGAGGGAGAGGGTGGAATTATTTGGGAGAATGGCATTGAAACGTGTATAATATCATATAGGAAACGAATCGCCAGTCCAGGTTTGATGCAGGATACAGGATTCTTGGGGCTGGTGCACTGGGATGACCCAGAGGGATGGTACAGGGAGGGAGGTGGGAGGGGGGTTCAGGATGGAGAACATGTGTACACCTGTGGCAGATTCATGTTGATGTATGGCAAAACCAATACAATATCATAAAGTAATTAACCTCCAATTAAAATAAATAAATTTAAATTACAAAAAAGACTAAAAGTAAATGCATATACAGAAAACCATGCTAATTCTCTTCTCTAAACTAATTTATAGGTTATTAATTACTTGTGGCTTCTTCCCTGTGTCGTTTTTGTTTGATTTTGTTTTCAAAGTTAAAATGCCAAGGAGCTCATTATTGCTAACTGTATTTAACTGCCCTGTGAAAACCACTTGTGCTTTTATATATACCAGATTCTCATTACAACTGGGTCCATGCAGTGTGGGCTGTGGGGCCTCTGCCTTTGTGATCACTTCTTAAAAATTTGCTCCAGCAACTAATAAACCTGGTCCTCTAGGCCATAGAGAGCTCTTTCATCTCTTTATTCTAATAAAACTTAATAACAACTATAATCTTAACCTTTGTAAGCCTTTGTAATTTACTTTGGTGTACTCATTTCTTTGTCTTCACTGATGAATAGCTTAGTCAAGGCAAGGACAATGCCAACATTGTGCATGTGTGTGTGTTGTGTTTTCCAGAGGCTAGTCCAGTGCTTGGTATATATTATATCTGCCATTAATATTTTTGCTGAATGAACCAACTTTCTTTGGATGGACTTGAGACAGGCACTTCTATATAATACTTTTTTCTCTCCAGGATGATTAAAGCAATATTTCGGTGAAGGTTGTACATGATCAGAACTGAATAGTCTTCAGTCTGTTGAAGCACAGAGTGAAGGGAACAAAGATATTGACCCATAAAAATTAATCAACAAGAAATAACTTCTCCTAAATAAGCAATGGAAACAAAGGATGTGTTGACTGATCAAAAGGATCATGATTAGAAGTTATGATAGAGAACATATTTAAGTTATTTATAAGAGAAGTAAATATATTACAAAGTTGTATGCAAATTTGTTCCAACCAGTATTGTTTAAAGGACTATCCAGAGTGTAGAAATGAAATTAAATTCTTAGGTAAAATATCCCTTTCTTACTCTTCAGTTTTCTCTAGGTTTTTAAACAGTACACTTTTCTTCTATGTCCATTACCAGTCAGGGTCATCAAAAAAAGAACCCAACTGTGACCTGGATTCCTGAGAAATAAATCACAATTTCATGCAATGAAGCTCTTGATTCAAACTGTTTTTTAAGCAATGATTCAAGCTCTCTTTAAGCCTCTCATATATAATCACAAGTGAGTAGATCAATAATAAAATGGAGCAGTCACAACATCTTGATAGGAATAAATATTAGTTCAGTGCAATTAATTTAATAAACATATGTCTGCATTCCCAAGCATTCATGACAGATGGTAGAATATTAATCTAGTTTGTTTTCAGAGCACCTATTTTCCTTTAGATATTCTTGCTGCTGTTTGCTTTGTTGGGAGATTGATTGCTTTCCTGGCCCCAGCTCGTCACTGTGATGTGCTCCTCATCCTACAGCCATGCCCTTAGACATGTAACTTTATAATTGCCTTCTGCTCTGACTTCAAGCTCAACCAATGTGATTCACAGTGGCAAGTGAAGTGGTGGCTAATGTGAAATTCACAGACAGGAATTCATAGTGCAGTCAGGCTTACTCTTAGAGTTGCCCTCAGATGCCATAAGAAGAACTTGCCCAGGCTAACCTGCTCGAAGAGGAAGCACGTGGAGCAGAGCTGGTACCCACAGCTGTCTCAGCCAAGACTAGCCTAAGTCAGCTGACAGCACTTCTACCTGCAGGCATGTGAGCATACCGGGTTGGGACCAGCAGAACCACACAACCCACACACAGAAGTGAGAACCAAAGAGCTGCCTATTGTTTTAAGCCATTATTTGTTGGGTCAGTTCATTCCATGGCATTAATATGATAATTCCTACCTGATACAATTTGATTTCTCAATATGCAAATATATAATTAATTGTCACTTGTTAATTATAAGTATAAAAGCACCTGGGCAATGAACAGAAATTCTTAAAATATGTCCATGATTCTATTTTAAGGATATGGTATCAAATTAAAGTAAAAAATGGAATAGATTTTTTTTTGTAAGTTCTGAGACTGTTCAAACTGTGATCTCTTCATTTTTTTCCCATAACAAGAATTGAACAAATACAGAGGAATGCACCTGGCCTGCTCTTGAATTCTCTAGAATTATATGAAGCTTTTCCAATTGCTGGTATGACAGTAGACTTTAGTAATGCTCTGGAAGGCAGTTTCCTCAGCTGCATGGAACAGAATGGGACAATAAATGCTTATTATTTCTCACTATTCTACAGGTTGACTAGGCAGATCTAATCTGAAGTAGCATCTTGCCAGTCAGCAATGACCTCACTCACATGCCTAGGCTCTCAGCTAGGATAGCTGAGACCTCTTGCCAAGAAATCTTTTGTCTTCCAGTGGGCCAGCTTGAGTTTGTTCCGATGGTAGCAGAGGCACTCCCAGCAGCAAGGGAGGATGTGACCAATGGTCAGGAACTTTTAAAACCTCTGTTAGCATCACATTCAGTGCTGTCCCATTGGCCAAACCCAGAGTTAGTCGTTGGGGTAGGAGAGACATGAGGGAAGGGAGCCTTGCATGGTCATTGTTACAGAGGGCAGAATCATGACAGCCATTTTGTAGATAATCTACTTACATCACACTTGTATCTTCTTGATGGGGGACTAGAACCCTACATGCCTATATGTCCTTCCTACATTCTGGCTCATGGAAGATGATCCCACCCCTGTTTTACAATGTAGGTTTTACTATTCATAGTTATGGTGAGACCAACAGATCAGAAGACAGCTGCCACTGGAAAGCCAGTTTGCTACTCATAGTGCCTGAAAGGAGGGCACACACCATGGCACTATTGGCCTTATGGAGAAGCAGCAGGGTCAGTCAGAAGGAGAAAGAAGAAAAGGGAAGATGTAGACAAGAGCCATTACTGTGGCTTCTCCTAGAAGGAATGGGCGATGTGGGGTCAGCAGGCCAAGGATTGGCTGGTTTGAATAATTTCAGTGGGAGCTGGGGTGTAAGTGTTAGCCCTGGGTGATCAGGGAAGGGAGTAGAAGGGCCCAAGAGAGGAAGTGGGGTGGGCTGGGGGTGTGGCTCTGAATTGGTTGGTTTGTATATGAACCTTCAGCATGAACTGTTTACTCTTCTTGGTAAACTATCTACTGGCCTGGAAGGGGCCAGGAAGTTAACCCTGGAAGGGGCACTCCCTTGAGTGTCATCAAGGCCTGAGGAGATGCCAAACATCAGAAAAGTAGAAAATAAAAAGGCTTGGTTAATACAACCCCCATTTGAAAATTATATTCCTAAAGCAATAATATATTACTGTTCTGAGAGAGTTCAGTAAGTCTCAACTTTATTTCATAAAATCATGTAAACTGGCCCCCTGGTGATACAATGACCACAGCATTCTCAAAATATTTTTAAAGGATTTCTCAGCCCCATTTGACTTCTGGCTATCCTGTCTTTTTTCTGTGATTTTTTTTTCCCCCCGCTGTGTTCAACATTAACACAGGCCTATCTTAGCATTCTGCTAAATGTGTATGAAAAATATATGACATACTCTCTGAATGGACAAAAATGTTTCAGGGGAAGCTATCTCAGATAAGTAGATGGCAGGTCAGCTAAATACACTTTAATGATGATTTATTTAGTACCTGCTATGTGCCAGGCACTATGATAAATGCTGCGGGATTTTAATCAAATGGCACTTAGACTCTCAAGGGGCTCACAATTTACTGAGCACAAATTATAGGAAAACAAATGATTGAGCTACAGTTAGAAGTCAACTCTGTTGAAATGAGTTACAAACAGCTTCAGATAGATCTTCAAGGATGAATTTGATGCTTGGGTGTGGGTAACATCTCAGGCAGTGGGAACTGTATATTCAAAGCCACAGAAGTAGAAATGAGCTAGTCATAAGGAGCTAAAAACACTTCCTGTATGACCAGAACCTGGATGCCTATGGAAAAGTGGTGAGAAATTAGGCTAAGCAGGAAGTTCAGGATCAAGGAGGGCCTTAAATGCTGTACTAAGGAATTTACCCCACCAACAGTAAGGGACAATTTATGAGTTTTAATCAGAAAAATAATATGAAAAAGCTTCATTTTTTAAAGGTTTTAGGGGCTCTACTATAGAGGATCCTGTACTCACTTAGGGTAGGGACTCTATCTGTCTTTTCCACATCTGTTCCCCAGCACCTAATGAAGCGCCTGGTCCTTAGTACACACTCATGCAGTTGAGACCACTGTGCTAATTACGTGTCCCAAATGCTTTCCTGCATTTCCCAGTTTTCCTTGCAGTTAAATTGGAGCCTTGTAATTAGCTCTGGCCAATGACTGTTAACAGAAGTGATCTGGTGACCATTTGGATATGGAAGGTGAAGATAAGAGATGAACCTAGAATGACTCTCAAAATCTTGCTTGGATCATTCAGAAATGATTATGAGGAATAAGTTTGGGGATAAAGATAATTGGCTCCATTTTGGATATCTTGAGTTCAAATAACTTTTCATCAGAATAGAGCTAAATGTTACAATGCATAATATAGACAATTACTATGGGCAATCAGAAAGAACAATATTAAAACATATAGCACTTTATGGGGAATGCTAGAGTGGCCTACCAGCCAAGGTTGCCTGTCCAGGATTGAGGAGTTTCCTGGGATGCAAGAGAAAGTTTCTGTGCCAAAACTGAGATAGCCCAGGTAAACAAGGATGGTTGGTCACCCTTAGGTCTGCTTTGCAAGACCACCTGAATTCAGAAATCTGGATTAGAGAGATCTAGACTCTTCCAAACTTCTGTATCTCAGCTACCATTCAGTTCCAAAGACCATGAATCTTGATTTGGCAAGATAAGGAATAAAATGTGAATGCTGTAAGCCAGAGTCATGCTGGTACCAACTCACATCAGCTCACAAGAGCTAATTCTGCTCATTTCTTCCCAATTCCATATTTAGGGAGTCAGGCTGATAGGTCAGAATTGGCTATGCTGGTAGAATTCCTATGCTAGAAATTGGCAAATAGTACTACAAATCAGGGCCACCCAAGGACTGGGTTTTAAATGTTTACGAGCACACCACTGCCCAAAGCTGAGTTGAAAAAGTGTGGCAGACGTTGCATGATGGGCTCAGTCATTGGAGGTGCAGCTGGTGCTCCACACCATCCCTTTCCTAAGGCAGTGCGTCTGTCCTCCAGATGCTGTGTGTCCTGGCTGCCAACAACTCTTAGCCACCCCCTTCATCTGAGAACTATCCTCAGCTGATGGGAGCTGCCTTGCCTGGAAATGCATGGATGGTAATATCCTGCACCCAGTGGTGGCCTGTAGCCAAAGACTGACTCATAGCAGTAGCATCCAAGGTCAGCCCTCCTGCCACAAGTTGGGACAACACTGTGGTACCCTGTGTGTGCCAGTGCTCCCTCTGGGATCATGCTGAGACTAGTCACAGATGAAATCACATCCTTGCCCACCTGCTTCCCCTTCCCCATCTTGCTTTTCTTATTTCCTTATGTGTTTTTTTCCCAAGAGTCTCTTTTAAAAAATCACTGGCTTAAGAGTTCCCATCTTGACCTGGAGATTTTCATACTCAGTGAAGTAAGGCAGACTGAGAAAGACAAATATCATATGATATCACTTATATATAAAATCTTTTAAAAAGGATACAAATGAACCCATTTACAAAACAGAAATAGAGCCACAGACATAGAAAACAAACTTATGGTTACCAAAGGGGAAAGAGGCACGGAATAAATTAGGAGTCTGGGATTAACATATGTAACTCCTATATATAAAACAGATAACCAACAAGGACCTACTGTATAGCACAGGGAACTCTAATCAATATTTTGTAATAACCTAGAAGGGAAAAGAATCTGAAAAACAGCATAAGAGACTCCCCATTTTAGGCTCTGCTTTTAGGGAACATGACTTATCATACCCAGTCCAGAAGAACCTCCATTGAATGAGCATATGATCCCTGGTATATCTCATGTGCTAACTAATGAATTGTCTAGAGAACTTTTGATCTTCATCCTTCCTTTGAGCAAAGAGCATCCCTTTGATTCTTGAGCTTTCTGGAATCTCATTTGTAATTCTCCCTCCTTCCTTTGTACATATCTAGTAGTAACCTCAAAATGTTTTTGAGGGGAGTTTTCAATTTTGCATTTTGAACTTTGGATCCTCCTTTGTTTAACCAAGTTGAGAGAAGGAGAAATGAAACTCCAGTGTATTAGCATGACATTTAAGGTAGAGCAATTTAGAGGCAATAGGCAATCATGTGGAGCAGCCATTAAGGGCTGAATTATACCATCTGTAGCTACTTAACATGCTGAACCATTCCTCTCCGTCTGGAAAAATCATAAAAAGGGGCCTGTCAGCACTATGAGTCACTGCTAAGAAGCTTATGCATCCTCACACCTGCATTTAAATGAGTGTTTCCGGGGCAAAATACAAAAACCTTAGAGAAATTAAATGAAGCACTTTAGCAGTGAAAAATAATATTAGTTTCCATCTGTATTTGTAAATGAACTGCAGGAAGAACACTTCTGGAATTAGCTTATTAATAAGAATCATTTTGAATACTTTCTAAAAAGTAACACGTATTTTTAAAACATGGATAGATTGTATAAGGATTATAAACAAGTGGCAAAATTTGATGATATCCAAAATATGAAGGAATAGTAACTGGCAGGATGCCTTGATCCATTCCAAATAGGAATTCTATAAATATGGAAATACATAAATCATATCAGCAGTAGGATTCAGAACCAGAAATTGTGAATATCTCATCTTTAGTTTCCTCTTTCTTAAATTTTGGATGGAGGAACCTGGTAGGTGACAGTCCATGGGGTCGCAAAGAGTTGGACACGACTGAGCGACTTCACCTTCTTAAATTTTATATTTTATTAGGGTATAACTTACATTGAGTATAGGGACTAAATCTTAGCGGTATGTCTTGATAAATTTATAGACACATACATACACACAGTCATCACTTACATAGAGATAGAACATTTCTAGTACTCCAGAAAGCTCCCTCAATTATCTCCCCACCAAAAGCAACCACCATCTGACCTTACACTGTAGATTTTCCTAGATTGTCATTTATCTGTGGAATAATCGTTTCCCTTAATACTAGGACTAGTAAGTCATAGTGACCTTTCATTGCCTATTTCAAACATCTCTTTCATCCACCATTATCTCAAGACTCATTAGCCTTTTGCTACTTGGAAGAGCGCACCCTCTCATCAGCCCCACTGGGCACCCTTACCCATGTGATAGTCACAGTCTCAATGTGATCCTTGGAGATTTTGCCCAGTTTCTGGAGCAAAACACATCCCAGACTCTTAGCACTTCTGTTCTGGATGCATATCTGCAAGTTGTAGGACCCAAATCTAGATCCTTTCAGGATCTCTTAGCTGCCAGAGGTAAGTCACACTCAAGCCAGTGCCACCGTACCATCATATGAGCAAGGGCCATAAGGGATAGACTCCATTGCCACTCCTCAAGTTTACTAACTTAAATATGCACACCTCAGAAGACGTCACTGTTTGACTCCTCCTTAGACCAGCCTCTTGCAGAATTGTTCAGGATGAGATGGAGTGGCAAAAAACTACAACCTCTTCTCTTTGCATTGTGCTGTATACTCATTTCACTCCGTTACAACCCAGCAGTGTCTAATTTCTGGTATACCATGTTGGTTCATGTCTCCACACCTTTAATCATATTGTACATCTTTTTAGAACTACCAAGTTTTTACCTTTCTTGACTTCAGTTCTTTTCCTTTCCCTCCAGTCTTGGGTGAATTGTCACAACCTAGAATGCCAAGTTTTTGCCTTTTCATACTGTTCCTGGGCTTCTCAAGGCAAGAATACTAAAGTGGTTTGCCATTCCCTTCTCCAGTGGACCACATTTTGTCAGAACTCTCTACCATGACCCGTCCGTCTTGGGTGGCCCTACATGGCATGGCTCATGGTTTCATTGAATTAGACAAGGCTGTGGTCCATGTGATCAGATTGGTTAGTTTCCTGTGATTGTGGTTTCCAGTCTGTCTGCCCTCTGATGGAGAAGGATGAGAAGTGCATGAAAGCTTCCTGATGGGAGAGACTGACTGAGGGGGAAACTGGGTGTTGTTCTGATGGACGGGGCCATGCTCAGTAAATCTTTAATCCAATTTTCTATTGATGGATGGGGCTGTGTTCCCTCTCTGTTGCTTGACCTGAGGCCAAACTATGGTGGAGGTAATGAAGATAATGGCACCTCCTTCAACAGGTCCCATGCATGCACTGCTGCACTCAGTGCCCCTGACCCTGCAGCAGGCCACTGCTGACCCACACCTCTGCCAAAGACTCCTGGACACTCACGGGCAAGTCTGGGTCAGTCTCCTGTGTGGTCACTGCTCCTTTCTCCTGTGTCCTGGTGCTCACAAGGTTTTGTTTGTGCCCTCCAAGAGTCTATTTCCCCAGTCCTGTGTAAGTTCTGCTGGCTCTATGGTGGGGTTAATAGCAACCTCCTCCAAGAGAGCTTATGCCATACCCTTGCAGGTCTGTTGCACCCAGAGCCCCTGCAGCAGGCCACTGCTGACCTGTACCTCCACAGGAGGCACTCAGACACACTTTTGGCTCAGTCTTTGTGGGTTGGGCGTGCGTTTTTGCCTTCCCAGCTCTGAGCAGCTCAGATGACCAGGTGCTTGGTGAGCGCACTGTCCCAGGTGGGCCGTGTGTCTTAATCACTTGCTGGGTCCTGGCCACTCAGTTTCTCAGTGTGCCGCAAGAGCACCATCTCCGATGTGCTGTATGTCTCCTCTGGGGAGTGATCTCAGGCTGTATCCTCCTGGATGATATCAACCATCCAGGATCTCAGGAATATGTGGTTAGCAGCTGGGAGCCTGCTCACAGTTGGCTGGAAGATACCTTCTCTGGGGCTGAGATTATAGCAGTCCCTTGTCTTCTGACTCTGGCTGTCATAAGCCTGCGTCTCTGCGGGGAGGGGCAGTACCCAGCCGGCTAGCTCTCCTTTGGTAGTCACTCAGTCCTTTGTTCTGTGAGTGGGCCAGGCTGCCCATTAAGTTGTTACGTTAGAGTCTTTCACAGGAAATTTCTCTTTTCGGCAGTTGTGGTTAGCTGTGTGTTATGTTGTTTTTTTGTTTTTTCTTCCAGTTATGTTGCCTCCTGAGATTCCAAAACTCCCCACAGACCTGCCTGTTAGAGGGTTTCCTACTGTGTGGAAACTTCTCCTTCACAACTCCCTCCCCAGGACAGGTTTCCGACTCTCTCTTGTCTCTCTTTCTGTCTTTTATATTTTGTCCTACCTCCTTTCGAAGAGAATGGGCTGCCTTTCTGGTTGCCTGGTGTACTCTGTAAGTGTTCAGAAGTTGTTTTGTGGAAGTTGCTCAGCATTCAAATAATCTTTTGATGAATTTATGGGGGAGAAAGTAGTCTCCCCATCCTATTCCTCCATCTTGGTATGAAAAGGTAAAAAGGTATGACATTGAAAGATGAACTCCGTTGGCCTGTAGGGGCTCCATAAACTACTGGAGAAGAGTGGAGAAATAACTCCAGAAAGAATGAAGATAAGGAGCCAAAGAAAAAACAACACCCAGTTGTGGATGTGACAGGTGATGGAAGTAAAGTCCAATGTTGTAAAGAGCAATACTGCATAGGAACCTGGAATGTCAGGTCCATGAATCAAGGCAAATTGGAAGTGGTCAAACAGGAGATGGCAAGAGTGAATGTCGACATTCTAGGAATCAGCAAACTAAAATGGACTAGAATGGGTGAATTGAACTCAGATGACCATTATGTCTTCTACTGTGGGCAGGAATCCCTTAGAAGAAATGGAGTAGCCATCCCAGTCAACAAAAGAATCCAAAATACAATACTTGGATGAAATCTCAAAAATGACAGAATGATCTCTGTTCATTTCCAAGGCAAACCATTCAATATCTCAGTAATCCAAGTCTACACCCCAACCAGTAATGCTGAAGAAGCTGAAGCTGAATGGTTCTATGAAGACATACAAAATCTTATAGAATGTTCATACTACCACACAATTGCATTCATCTCACATGCTAGTAAACTAATGCTCAAAATTCTCCAAGCCAGGCTTCAGCAGTACATGAACCGTGAACTTCCAGATGTCCAAGCTGGATTATAAAAGGCAGAGGAACCAGAGATCCAACATCCGCTGGATCATCAAAAAAGAAAGAGAGTTCCAGAAAAATATCTACTTCTGCTTTATTAACTATGCCAAAGCCTTTGGCTGTGTGAATCACAACAAACTGTGGAAAATTCTTCAAGAGATGGGAATACCAGATCCCCTGACCTGCCTCTTGAGAAATCTGTATGCAGGTCAAGAAGCAACAGTTAGAACTGGACGTGGAACAACAGACTAGTTCCAAATCGGGAAAGGAGTACGTCAAGGTAGTATACTGTCACCCTGGTTATTTGACTTATATACAGAGTACATCATGAGAAATGCTAGGCTGGAGGAAGCATGAACTGGTATCAGGATTGCCAGGAGAAATATCAATAACCTCAGATATGCAGAGGACACCACCCTTATGGCAGAAAGTGAAGAACTAAAGAGCCTCTTGATGAAAGTAAAAGAGGAGAGTGAAAAAGTTGGCTTAAACCTCAACATTGAGAAAACTAAGATCATGACATCCAGTCCCATCACTTCATAGCAAATAGACAGCAAAACAGTGGAAACAGTGACAGACTTTATTTTCTTGGGCTCCCAAATCACTGCAGATGATGACTGCAGTGGTGAAATTAAAAGACGCTTGCTTTTAAAAGCTTGGAAGAAAAGCTATGACCAACCTAGAGAGCCTATTAAAAAGCAGAGACATTACTCTACCAACAAAGGTCCATCTAGTCAAAGCTTTGATTTTTCCAATAGTCATGTATGGATGTGAGAGTTGGACTATTAAGAAAGCTGAGCGCCGAAGAATTGATGCCTTTGAACTTCGTGTTGGAGACTTTTGACAGTCCCTTGGACTACAAAGATATCCAACCAGTTACTCCTAAAGGAAATCAGTCCTGAATATTCATTGGAAGGACGGATGCCATAGCTGAAACTCTGGCCACCTGATGCAAAGAACTGACTCATGGGAAAAGACCCTGATGCTGGGAAAGATTGAAGCTGGGAGGAAAGGGATGACAGAGGATGAGATTGTTGGATGGCATCACTGACTAGATGGACATGAGTTTGAGTAAGCTCCAGGAGTTGGTGATGGACAGGGAGGCCTGTCGTGCTGCAGTCTATGGAGTGGCAAAAAGTCAGACACAAGTGAGCAAGTGAACTGAACTGACCTGAGAATGCCAAGCTAAGTCCTTATCCTCTGAGTCCTCATGCTATTTTTTTTAAGTATTACTTCCACTGTTTCCCAAACTTGAGGCAACCCTGCTCCTTAACATCTCCTGCTCCTTGACAGCTCCATGTGTTCAATATTCTCCATTCTTTAAATTCAAATTTGGACACTACCTCTTATTTCCAGTTCCTATCGAATCAAATTTATTGCTTCTTCTCTATGCAAATTTAACAGTTTGTTGATACTTCTTCATGGTTTTCACATTTTATATTTCCTGCCAAATTGTAAAAACTCCTTGAGAGAAGGAACCATGTCTTATTCAATACTGTATTTCAATCCACTCTAGCACCCAGCTCAGCACCCCCAGATTCAATTAACCCCCCCTGCCGAATGCATGCAGACCTAGTGAAGAAACATGCCTTATTGATTAATTACATCAATTAAACTGGGTCAAAGACATTTTATGATATTGTTTCCACTGTCTGACTTTTAGAAAAGCAGTATGACTTACAGAATTGACATGTCCTTGATGTCACAGAAGATATGTCTGAAGAGTCTACTTTCTGGATCATTTCACCAATCTCAGTCTTTGACTTTTATTCTAGGCACATTTTTTCACAAAGAAAACATGTTAAACAACTAAATGTAATGATGGAAGATTTCTTATCAATATGAAACACAGTAGAAAAGGAAATTTGCCTTTAAAAGCAGATGATGGGCCAGTGGCTAGGCCAGGCTTGCTAATTTCCCTACTCCCTGATGGCCTTGTATAGTCTAATACTCACCATGACAAATCCCAATGTGCCATAGACCCTAGTGATCATTGTCAAATAGGAAAAACTTGTAATATTAAATTTGCAGGTTTGACAGGTCTCCTTTTCACATTTGTTGTTGCAATATTTGTTTTGATGAAAATTAGATTAAGAGCAATTTAAGTTTCCCTCTATACCTTGTGAGTCCAGAAATCCAGAACCATGATATTAACTCAAAACTCTGAGCTATAAACACGGAGACCCTTATATAAATACACTGTGGAATCTTTGAGACATATGTCTTCAGCATCACATGGTATGTTTTAGTTTAAGAGTTCATAAAAGTGTAGAGGATGAGCTCTCAGAAGTTATATAATGATGATATTTTTATTAAATTTGCAGGCCTAAAAATATCTTTTAGTAGATGAAAGTATTTTTACTTCAAAAAAGCATTATATAGTTTGTAAAACTGTGCCAAAATCTTAAGAACAAAAAGTGATCTGCTGTCTTTGCTATTTTAGAAGACTAATGTCAAAGCTATAAAATATAAAAACTGTTGGGAACTCCAAAAGGGAAATGATGAAGGATCCACTTAGCTCTGAGCATTACCAATAGAGAATTCTCCTAGGGCTTATACTAAATGAGTTGGGTTATTATTAATTGATAGAAACTAAAACAATTGTCTGACCATGCACAGCACTGTTCTTACTGTGTACCCTGCCAGGGACTCTCTCGAGAGGGAGTGTGTTAGTTTAATTCTATTCTTTCTTATATAATAATATCATTATGGTTCAAGTAAGGGGGAATTCCAATAAGAATGTATTCCAGGGACTTCACTGAAGATCCAATGGTTAAGACTCCACACTTCCAATATAGGGGGTATAGATTTGATTCCTGGTTGGGGAAATAAGATCCTGTGTGACTGAAAAAAAATATATATATATATATATATATTCCAGCCCATCCAAGGGAGAACTCCATGGCATTCCAAGGAGTTAGGAAAAAACAAACATGAAGTAGCAAAATAAACCTGGGAGCAGAGACACCCCTTATTGAAGACCTCGGAAGTGTTTTGTTTTTCCATTTTCTAATTTTTCTTTCTATTTTTGAGAGTACTTGCACTCATCCTGCAAGCTTGAATGGGGGAGAAATAACATAGCTGTACATTTTCACCATTGTGTCCCATGGCGTGTTGCAGTCCATGGAGTTGGGAAGAGTTGGACACAACTGGGCGACTGAACAACAACGACGACGCTTGTCACCATTGTGTCCCAGTTAATAACACTCTTACCTGAGGTTGTAAATTTTCCAAATTAGTCGAGTAGTAATACAGAATTGCTTATACTGGCATTTGTGTAGGTAACATAATAATTAAAACCCAAGAAACAAGTTGCACATGAAGTCAGAGGTCCTGAGTTCTAGTTTTCCCAAGCAGGGTGGCCATGGACTAATTATTAAACATTGTTAAATGTTCCAGTCCATGACTGTAAAACAGAAATGTTGAATCAGGTGACTTTTCAAGTCACTTTTAAAATTGTAAGATTTCACATTACCACTTCTATATCCACTAAAATAATTTCAAAAAAAAAATCAATTGAAACCAATTGATTTTTTTTTTTTTGAAATTATTTTAGTGGATATAGAAGTGGTAACCAAGTTTGCTTGTCCTTTTGGACAAAATTCCTTCTAGTCAAAGCTATGGTTTTTCCAGTAGTCAAGTATGGGTGTGAGAGTTGGACCATAAAGAAGGCTAAGTACCAAAGAATTGATGCTTTTAAATTGTGGTGTTGGAGCAGACTCTTGAGACTCCCTTGGACAGCAAGGAGATCCAACCAGTTGATCCTAAAGGAAATCAATCCTGAATATTCTTTAGAAGGACTGATGCTGAAGCTTAAGGTCCAATACTTTGGCCATTTGATGTGAAGAACTGACTCATTGGAAAAGACCCTGATGCTGGGAAAGATTGAAGGCAGGAGGAGAAGGGGATGACAGAGGTCGAGATGGTTGGATGGCATCACCGACTCAATGGACATGAGTTTGAGCGAGCTCCAGGAGATGGTGAAGGACAGGGAAGCCTGGTGTGCTACATTCCCTGGGGTCATAAAGTGTCAGACTTGACTGAGCAACCAAACAACAACAATGGGGCAAAGCCAAACTCACCCAGGGGGTCATTTCTAAACCAGAAGACCCTGAGCTAGTTTCCTTTGTATCAGAGTAAAGTGGAGGCATCCATATTTGTTGGAAAGCTTTTAGATGTTGATGGAGAGCCAAGTTTGAAATGACAAGTCATCTAAACCTCCTTATGTTAACTGGTGTGATCTCCCCTTACTTTGAGACAAGGTTTGTTCTGAAAAACTCGTTAGTTTCATGGTTCTATTTATGTCTCTCACCCTCCTTCCCTTTTTCCAGCTCTACCACCATTGCTACTACTATTTAATCTCCTATAACTGCATGAGTTCTACTTTAAGGAGACTTGAAGTTCATCTAATTTCACATTCTTAAAAACACATTTTAGGGACTTCCCTGCCAGTCCAGTGGCTAAGATGTTCCCTTCTAATGCAAGGTGTATGTGTTCATTCCCTGGTCAAGGAATTAAGATCCCATATGCCTCACAGCCAAAACAAATGAAAAAATAGAAGCAGTATTGTAACAAATTCAATGAAGATTTAAAAAATGGTCCACATAAAATTTTTTTTTAATTGTAAACACGTTTTCAAGTGGGGCATCACCTTTTCTAAGATAAGAATTCAATTTGTCTGATGAAACTGGTTTGAAAACTGATCATAAAAAACAAAGCACAGTTTTCTAATATCCATATGGATGTTCTATATAAAGGACAGTGTTTGACACCAAATTTTGAAGCTTTTTTTTTTTTTTTTTCATTAGAAAAGGCAAGTTTGACTGGCAAATCCCAGAAGAAGGCTTCTTAAGTTAAAGGAGGTATATAAACTACAAAATGGCATTTAAAGAGGGTTGGAGATACTAATTAAAATGGGTTTACTGAAATGCCAGGAATAGCATCACTTCTGAAAATTGAATTAAACACTGAATGTCAATGGTGAATTAACATGAATAGACTTATCTATCCCTGTCCAAAAGTATTTTATCCACAAAATATGTAATACACAACCATTAATCAGAGGTCATGGATTCTAGCTGAAACCAGATCAAAATTTTTAGAATTCTAATAGATGAATGCATTCAGGTCAAAGAATATTAACAGAAAAGCTTCCATTACTGAAAGGGCAAACAGAGAGAGTCTTTAAAGAAGCTTAGAAATTATGCTTAATTGTTCTCTTGATCTATTGTTCTTGATGATTTAGAAAACCTGTGCGCTGTGAGTTACACTACATTAATTACAGTAGTGTCAAATATGTAGGCTTTTCTTTTTTAAAAAGAGCTTAATTTCTATGGCTTCTAAAAGTGAACTGAACAGTTTAAAGCTGGTATCTCAGTTGAGATCTTTCCTTGCTCTTCCCAAGCAGTAGAATTTTTCTAAAGGCTTGCCTATTAGAGAACCGGGCTCCAAAAAACAGTTAAATCCCCCTTTAGAGGCCCAGCATATAGCTTTTGTTTTGTTTTTTGTCCATAGCACACTTTGGTTTCAAACACCCCAGATACATAAAACTCACTGTTAAAGCACTACATTGTTTGTATTGTAGGATCATTGGAACTGTATTAAGAACTCTGAAACCATAAAGAATGAAAGATTTATTGTCTATGGAAAAACAGGATAAGTGCTCTAGCAAGAACCCACTCCAGTGTTCTTGCCTGGAGAATCCCAGGGACAGAGGAGCCTGGTAGGCTGCCATCTATGGGGTCGCACAGAGTTGGACACGACTGAGGCGACTTAGCAGCAGCAGCAGCAGCTCTAGCAAGAAAGAAACTTTGATTTTCACTTATTTTGAAAAACTGAAATATTCCAGATGCTTTTGTTTATTTTTTATTATTTTTGCTCATTGACTTAACTCACTATGAAAGGAACTTGTCAGTAAAAATACATTTCAAGAATCAAGTGCCCTTTTTTTTTGGTATACATTCCTCTAAATCTATGATTAAGCCCAATGTTTAAGGTTTTCAAAGTGGCTCTAGTCCAAAATCAAGTTAACATTTGCACTTTTCCTGAAGTGGAACTCCCAAGATAGCTTTTGAGCTATCCCTGATGGTGGGTTTTAGCATCACCAACTGGCTCCAACTGGGCCATTTGCTCTCTCTACGAAGAGGAGGGAGTCTTAAAAACTGAAACAAGAGTCAAAGTTTGTCAGTTCAACTGTTTCTGAATTCATACATCAGTGGTTATCAAATTTTGATCCCAAGACCAGCATCCTCTAGGAAATTCTTAGAAATGCAAGATCTCAGGTCTCACCTTATTGAATCACACTCCTGGGATGGGGATCAGCAATGTGTATTAACAAACCCTGTAAGTGATTCTGATGCATATATAAGTTTGAGAGCCACTTTTGCACTAATAGATACTTGTTTCAACTTGATACTAACCAATAATTCCATCGTTTAGAATTAGCAGCTTTTGCTTTTTTTTTAATTTTAATATTTTATTTAACCTAGCATATCCAAAATATCATTTCAGCATGTAACTATTTTTTAAATAATTAGTGGATATTTTATATTCTTTTTTATACTCTTTTCAAAATCCAGTGTGTATTTTTTAAATTTTTTTTATTGAAGGATAGTTGCATTATAGAATTTTGCTGTTGTCTGTCAAACCACAGCAAGAATCAGCTGTAGGTATACATATATCCCCTCCCTTTTGAACTTCCTTCCCTTCTCCCTCCCCATCCCACCTCTCTAAGTTGATACAGAGCCCCTGTTTGAGTTTCCTGAGCCATATAGCAAATTCCTGTTGGCCATCTATTTTACATATGGTAATGTAAGTTTCTATGTTACTCTCTCCATACATCTCAACCTCTCCTCCCCTCTCCCCATGTCCATAAGTCTATTCTCTATGTCTGTTTCTCCATTGCTGCCCTGTCAATAAATTCTTCAGTACCATTTTTCTAGATTCTGTATATATGAGTTAGAATACGATATTTATCTTTCTCTTTCTGACTTACTTCACTCTGTATAATAGGTTCTCGGTTCATCCCCCTCATTAGAACTGACTCAAATGTGTTCCTTTTTATGGCTGAGTAATATTCAATTGTGTATATGTACCATGACTTCTTTATCCACTCATCTGTCGTTCGACATCTAGGTTGCTTCCATGTTCTAGCTATTGCAAATAGTGCTGCAGTGAACAAAGGGATACATGTGTCTCTTTCAGTTTTGGTTTCCTCAGGACCATCTA
Organism: Bison bison bison; assembly: GCF_000754665.1. Classification (NCBI taxonomy): domain Eukaryota; kingdom Metazoa; phylum Chordata; class Mammalia; order Artiodactyla; family Bovidae; genus Bison; species Bison bison. The sequence continues at coordinate 4,284,461 of NW_011494602.1, read as the reverse complement.
TGTTGGACAAGTAAAAGTGACCAATTTCAACTACTTAGAACACTAGGTTTTATTCTGGGGTCCTGAAAATGTTTTAGAGCTAATTAGAGGTTAACAGTTGTGTAACGTTGCAAATGTACTAAATATCACTGGATGCTTCACCTTAAAAAATGGTTAATTTTGTTACATGACTCTTACCACAGTTTTTAAAAGATACAATAAAAATGAAAGCACTTTGAAATGCAACTGCTCAGTTATGCCAATCTAGACCATAAACCTAGAGATGAAAAAATTCTCTAACCCATAATCATTTGATATGGGATATATCATAATTTTAATATTTTTTATAGATACATGATACAGTTTAAATGCATGATTACTAAAGTTTTCTGAGTATACAGTAGAACATAGAGTATTCATAAAACTAATTTGAGTGCTGGCCATGGAAATTTTCTTACTAGAATTTCTTCATGAGTCAAACAGGATTTTGAACTATAAACAGAACAAGGGAAATTTTTTGTTGCCTATCATTGTTAGCATGAGGATTAGAAAAGAGGCAGAAAGGATAAAAATGAGCCTTTAAAAATTTAATTTCAGAAAATGTTCTACAGGACCCCCCTTCTGATACTATAAAGTAATTATATAAACAGTTATATATATTCCATGAGTAGAGTTTTATTCCTTATGGAATCTACTTGTTTTAATTTTTAGTATTCTTTTTTTTAATTTATTTTATTTTATTTTTAAACTTTACATAATTGTATTAGTTTTGCCAAATATCAAAATGAATCCACCACAGGTATACATGTGTTCCCCATCCTGAACCCTCCTCCCTCCTCCCTCCCCATACCATCCCTCTGGGTCATCCCAGTGCACTAGCCCCAAGCATCAAGTATCGTGCATTGAACCTGGACTGGCATCTCGTTTCATACATGATATTTTACATGTTTCAATGCCATTCTCCCAAATCTTCCCACCCTCTCCCTCTCCCACAAAGTCCATAAGACTGTTCTATACATCAGTGTCTCTTTTGCTGTCTCATATACAGGGTTATCATTACCATCTTTCTAAATTCCATATATATGCATTAGTATACTGTATTGGTGTTTTTCCTTCTGGCTTACTTCACTCTGTATAATAGGCTCCAGTTTCATCCACCTCATTAGAACTGATTCAAATGTATTCTTTTTAATGGCTGAGTAATACTCCATTGTGTATATGTACCACGGCTTTCTTATCCATTCATCTGCTGATGAACATCTAGGTTGCTTCCATGTCCTGGCTATTATAAACAGTGCTGCGATGA
>NW_011494602.1:4282308-4283076 GCF_000754665.1 Bison bison bison | reverse complement strand
TGTGTATATGTACCACGGCTTTCTTATCCATTCATCTGCTGATGAACATCTAGGTTGCTTCCATGTCCTGGCTATTATAAACAGTGCTGCGATGAACATTGGGGTACACGTGTCTCTTTCCCTTCTGGTTTCCTCAGTGTGTATGCCCAGCAGTGGGATTGCTGGATCATAAGGCAGTTCTATTTCCAGTTTTTTAAGGAATCTCCACACTGTTCTCCATAGTGGCTGTACTAGTTTGCATTCTGGCACAAAGACAGAAATATAGATCAATGGAACAAAATAGAAAGCCCAGAGATAAATCCATGCACATATGGACACCTTATCTTTGACAAAGGAGGCAAGAATATACAATGGATTAAAGACAATCTCTTTAACAAGTGGTGCTGGGAAATCTGGTCAACCATTTGTAAAAGAATGAAACTAGAACACTTTCTAATACCATATACAAAAATAAACTCAAAATGGATTAAAGATCTCAACGTAAGACCAGAAACTATAAAACTCCTAGAGGAGAACATAGGCAAAACACTCTCTGACATACATCACAGCAGGATCCTCTATGACCCACCTCCCAGAATATTGGAAATAAAAGCAAAAATAAACAAATGGGACCTAATTAAACTTAAAAGCTTCTACACATCAAAGGAAACTATTAGCAAGGTGAAAAGACAGCCTTCAGAATGAGAGAAAATAATAGCAAATGAAGCAACCGACAAACAACTAATCTCAAAAATATACAAGCAACTCCTACAGCTCAACTCCAGAAAA
>NW_011494602.1:4275291-4282208 GCF_000754665.1 Bison bison bison | reverse complement strand
ACATTCTCCAAAGAAGACATACAGATGGCTAACAAACACAGCATGAAAAAGATGCTCAACATCACTCATTATCAGAGAAATGCAAATCAAAACCACTATGAGGTACCATTTCACACCAGTCAGAATGGCTGCAATCCAAAAGTCTACAAATAATAAATGCTGGAGAGGGTGTGGAGAAAAGGGAACCCTCTTACACTGTTGGTGGGAATTTTTAGTATTCTTTTCCATAGTGATTTATCACAGCATCCTGAATATAGTTCACTCACTGTGCTGTAGAGTAGGACCTTGTTGTTTATTGTCTTTAAGGACTCTTATATAGATGTTATCTTTTATGATATGCTCTCAGAGTGTCCCCTACAGTTATGCATCATAAAATTCTTCAAGTATTGTCTTTTGTGCGTAAAGAATTTGTTATAGCTACTGGACATATATTAGTTTTATTAGGATATTTTTTCAGTAAATAAAAAAAAATCTTATGAAGATTCACTTAGAGTGAAAAACAAAGATTAAGTCTTAAATTAACATTTTATTATATAGACCTCCCAACTATCTATTTATCTATCTCTAATATAAAAATATATTTTATATTAGAAATATTATAATTTATATATTAGAAATATTATAGAGACAAATATAAAAAATAGAAAACAATTTTCCTGAATCGTAACAACTAAGAAATAACATCCACTGTATCTTGTGAGCACAGAGCACACATGCACACACAGATACAGTTAATAATGCACAACATATTCCAGTTTGAAACCTGTTTTCCCCTTAGCATATCATATTTCCCTTGACAGGAAGTGTTCTTCCATATTATGAGTACCACTTTAAAGGCTGCCTAGTATTCCAGCCTACAGATGTAATTTACTAGATTAATTGATTAATTGTCCACAAGTGAATATAATCATTGTATCACTGTGAACTAATATCCTTAGTTGTCATTGTTCAGTTGCTAAGTCATTGCCAACTCTTTGTGACCCCCCAGGCTACAGCATGCCAATCTCCTGTGTCCTCCACTGTCTCCCGGAATTTGTTCAAATTCATGTGCATTGAGTCAGTAATGTTATCTAACCATCTCTGTTTCTGCCACCGCTTTCTCCTTCTGTCCTCAGTCTTTCCCAGCATCCGGGCCTTTTCCAGTGAGTCAGCTCTTCACATCAGGTGGCCAAAGTGTTGGAGCTTCAGCTTCAGCAATAGTTCTTCCAATGATTATTCAGAGTTGATTTCCTTTAGGACTGACTGGTTTGATCTTGCAGTCCAAGGGACTCTCAAGATTCTTCTCCAGCACCACAGTTCGAAAGCATCAATTCTTTGGCACTCAGCCTTCTTTATGGTCCAGCTCTCATATCCATACATGACTACTGGAAAAACCTTAGCTTTGACTGTAAGGACCTTTGTAGGCAAAGTGATGTGTCTGCTTTTTAATACAGTGTCTATCTGTCTAGGTTTGTCATAGCATCCTTATACCTACATTTTTGTGCTTTTACTGAGTATTTTTCCACTGTATTGATATGTAAGGTCTCTGTTTACACTAAAAAATATCAACCTTTCTCTTTATCTGTCAAATATTTGTTCCCATTTTTTCCAATATTGTTTTTAATATTGTCTTCCTATCTGAATATTATATGAAAATATGTCTGATGCAGAATAAGCACTTGATCAGCATTAGATTACCACTACTGCTATGAGAAGTAATATTTAATTATTATTGCCCTCTCCAGCTCAAAATGCTACTATTCTTTCTAAGACATTTATATATTCAGAAGTCAGTGGTCTGTTTTTGTTTATGCTAGCTTTGTCAAGCTTTTAATAAGGAACTTGGTAATTTCATTTTTATTTCTAATTATTGATGTAAAATTGATTTTACATTACATTTGACAGAATTCCTCTCAAACTTGTATGAGCCCTGAACCTTTCTTTAAGAAGTTGAAAACCATTTCAGAGTTTTCTTTGATTTGGAGATCTGTTAAAAATTTTCTTTTCTTTTAGATCAGCTTTGGTAAATAAGATTTTTGTCTAGAATGAGTTGCTAGAAACATGCCCAAAGGTATCTATCACTAAGGAAGTTTTTCTAACAGTCTATTCAGGCGATATTGGTCCTGTCTCCTAAATTTATCCTTTTTATGTAATCTCAGTCTCAGTAAATGGCAACACCTTCATCCCTATTAGAAGGCTCCCTGGAAACCTCCCTAATTCCTTTCTTCAGCACCACCTGCCACTGTGACTATATCCCATCCCTCAATAAGGCCTGTCGCCTCTTGTCCAGATCACATCCAAAATGACTCCACTGCCGTCCCTACTCCACGTTAATCCAACCACCATGAAATAGACTGAAATAGCTTCCTAATTGGCCCTCCTGTTTCCAGCTTTTCACATGGCAAAGTGAATTTCCAAAAGTGTAAATCAAATCACGTCAACCCCCTGCATTAAGCTTAACAGCTTTCCTGTGTTCCATACAAATGGACTTCCATACAAATCCAAACTCCATCCTGACAAGAGCCCACATGATGGCCCAGCCCAATTAACCTCACCATAGATTACTGTGCCCTTCTCCTGCTGTATTCCAGCCTTTTTGATCTTTATGTTCCTTGCATAAGCCAGTGCTTTCCCACCTCAGAGCACCGCCACTGCCTACAATATCATTTTCCAGACTTTTGTGTGGCTCCTTCTTCTGCAGTCTGGGCTTTGCTATGGAGCCCTCATTTGTCACTCCATCTAAAATTGGCCCTGTAACCTCAATCTACTCGCTATTTCACCTTGTCTCACTTTATTTTCTTCATAGAGTTATCTCTTTCTGGAATTTTCTTATTCATTTAGTTGTTTGTCCATTGCTCTTCTATACTATAAACATTATATGTGTTGTTTACATGTCTCTGGCACATGTTTGCCTTCAATAATATGCGTTGAATGAATGAATGAATGAATGCAGTCAGGATGATAAAACGTGAGTGAATTTGAGAGACTGAAGAATGAGAATATTTTTAAAATAGATATAAATGTGACTAGAAAATATGTATGTCAAGCTGTAGACTTAAAATGAATGCACTCTGTACTCTTTAATGTGCGTAGGTTCTCTCTTAAAATAAATTCATGAATATTTCCTTAAAATAGAGAAAGCACAAAGCATAAGTAACATGCCCAACTCAGAAGATTCCATTTTCGCATACTCTAAGACCTAATACCCTCCTGTACAGTGTCACAAACCTCCTTCCATAGTTCTTCAGGCACTCTGTCTATCAGATCTAATCCCTTGAATCTATTTGTCACTTCCACTGTAAGGGATTTGATTTAGCTCATACCTGAATGGTCTGGTGGTTTTCCCTACTTTCTTGAATTTAAGCCTGAATTTGGCAATAAGGAGTTCATGATCTGAACCACAATCAGCTCCTGGTCTTGTTTTTGCTGACTGTATACAGCTTCTCCATCTTTGGCTGCAAAGAATTTCATTAGTTGGATTTCGGTATCAACCATCTGGTGATGTCCATGGTTCAGTCTTTTCTTGTGTTGTTGGAAGAGGGTGTTGGAAGAATATTCATGACCAGTGTGTTCTCTTGGCAAAACTCTATTAGCCTTTGCCCTGCTTCTTTCTATACTCCAAGGCCAAACTTGCCTGTTATTCCAGGTACCTCTTGACTTCCTACATTTGCATTCCATTCCGCTATAATGAAAAGGACATCTTTTGGGGGTATTCTTTCTAGAAGGTCTTTTAGGTCCTCATAGAACTGTTCAACTTAAGCTTCTTCAGCATTACTGGTAGAGGCATAGACTTGTATTACTGTGATATTGAATGGTTTACCTTGGAAATGAACAGAGATCATTCTGTCATTTTTGAGATTGTACCCAAGTACTGCATTTCGGACTTTTTTGTTAACAGTGATGGCTACTCCATTTCTTCTAAGGGATTCTTGCCCACAGTAGTAGATATAATGGTCATCTGAGCTAAATTCACCCATTCCAGTCCATTTTAGTTCACTGATTCCTAAAATGCAAATGTTCACACTTGCCATTTCCTATTTGACCACTTCCAATTTATCTTGATTCGTGGACCTAACGTTTCAGGTTCCTATGCAACATTGCTCTTTACAGCCTTGGACTTTACTTCCATCACCATTCACATCAACAACTGGGTGGTTTTTTTTGTTTTTTGGTTTTTGGTTTTTTTTTACTTTGGCTCTGTCTTTTCATTCTCTCTGGAGTTTTCAGACCATCTCCAAGGTAAAGAAATGCAAAAGGGCAAATTGGTTGTCTGATGAGGCATTACAAATAGCTTAGGAAAGAAGATAAGCTAAAGGCAAAGGAGAAAAGGAAAGATATACCCAACTGAATGCAGAGTCCCAAATAATAGCAGGGAGAGATAGAAAACATTCCTCAGTGATCAGTGCAAAGAAATAAAGGAAAACAATAGAATGGGAAAGACTAGAGGTCTCTTCAAGAAAATTAGAGTTACCAAGGGAACATTTCATGCAAAGATGGGCACACTAAAAGACAGAAATAGTATGGACCTAACAGAAGCAGAAGATATTAAGAAGAGGGGCAAGAATACACAGAAGAACTATGCAAAAAGATCTTCATGAACCAGATAATCACGATGATGTGGTCACTCACCTAGAGTTAGATATCCTGGAATTGTGAAGTCAAGTGGGCCTTAGGAAACATTACTAAGAACAAAGCTAGTAGAGGTGATGGAATTCCAGTTGAGCTATTTCAAATCCTAAAACATGATGCTGTGAAAGTGCTGCACTCAAGATGCCAGCAAATCTGGAAAGCTCAACTGTGGCACAGGACTGGAAAAGGTCAGTATTCATTCCAATCCCAAAGAAAGGCAGTGCCAAAGAATGCTCAAACTACCGCACAATTGCACTCATCCACGTGCTGCTGCTGCTAAGTTGCTTCAGTCATGTCCGACTCTATGCGACCCCATAGACGGCAGCCCACTAGGCTCCACTGTCCCTGGGATTCTCCAGGCAAGAACATTGGAGTGGGTTGCCATTTCCTTCTCCAATGCATGAAAGTGAAAAGTGAAAGTGAAGTCGCTCAGTCGTGTCTGACTCTTAGCGACCCCATGGACTGCAGCCTACCAGGCTCCTCCGCCCATGGGATTTTCCAAGCAAGAGTACTGGAGTGGGTTGCCATTGCCTTCTCCGCATCCACATGCTAGCAAACTAATACTCAACATTCTCCAAGCCAGGCTTCAACAGTACGTGAACTGTGAACTTCCAGATGTTGAGCCAGATTTATAAAAGGCAGAGGACCCAGAGATCAAATTGCCAACATCCACTGGATCATTGAAAGAGCAAGAGAGTTCCAGAAAAACATCTACTTCTGCTAAAGCCTTTGACTGTGTGGATCACAACAAATGGTGGAAAATTCTTCAAGAGATGGGAATACCAGACCACTTGACCTGCGTCCTGAGAAATCTGTATGCAAGTCAGGAAGCAACAGTTAGAACCAGACATGGAACAACAGACTGGTTCCAAATTGGGAAAAGAGTATGTCAAGGCTGTATATTGTCACCTTACTTATTTAACTTATATGCAGAATACATCATGCAAAATGCCAGACTGGATGAAGCACAAGCTGGAATCAAGATTGCCGGGAGAAATATCAATAACCTCAGATATGCAGATGTCACCACCCTTATGGCCGAAAGTGAAGAGGAACTAAAGAGCCTCTTGATGAAAGTGAAAGAGGAGAGGGAAAAAGTTGACTTAAAACTCAACATTCAGAAAACTAGATCATGGCATCTGGTCCCATCACTTCATGGCAAATAGATGGGGAAACATTGGAAACAGTGAGAGACTTTATTTGGGTGGGCTCCAAAATCACTGCAGATAGTGACTGATCCATTAAATTAAAAGACACTTGTTCCTTGGAAGAACAGCTATGATCAACCTAGATAGCATATTAAAAAGCAGAGACATCACTTTGCCAACAAACGTCCATCTAGTCAAAGCTATTGTTTTTCCAGTAGTCATGTATGGATGTGAGAGTTGGACTATAAAGAAAGCTGAGCACTGAAAATGGATGTTTTTGAACTGTGGTGTTGGAAAAGACTCTTGAGAGTCCCTTGGACTGCAAGGATTTCCAACCAGTCAATCCTAAAGAGTATCAGTTCTGAATATTCATTGGAAGGACTGATGTTGAAGTTGAAACTCCAATACTTTGGCCACCTGATATGCAGAACTGACTCATTGGAAGATACCCTGATGCTGGGAATGATTGAAGGTGGGAGGAGAAGGGGATGACAGAGGATGAGATGGTTGGATGGCATCACCAACTCGATGGACAGAGTTTGAGTAAGCTCCAGGAGTTGGTGATGGACAGGGAAGACTGACGTGCTGCAGTCCATGGGGTCACAAAGAGTCAGACACGGCTCAGTGACTGAACTGTACTGAAGACCTGATATTTTTTTTTTATTTTATTTTTAAACTTTACAATATTGTATTAGTTTTGCCAAATATCGAAATGAATCCGCCACAGGTATACCTGTGTTCCCCATCCTGAACCCTCCTCCCTCCTCCCTCCCCATACCCTCCCTCTGGGTCATCCCAGTGCACCAGCCCCAAGCATCCAGTATCGTGCATCGAACCTGGACTGGCGACTCGTTTCAAACATGATATTATACATGTTTCAATGCCATTCTCCCAAATCTCCCCACCCTCTCCCTCTCCCACAGAGTCCATAAGACTGATCTATACATCAGTGTCTGTCTCTTTTGCTGTCTCATACACAGGGTTATTGTTACCATCTTTCTAATTTCCATATATATGCGTTAGTATACTGTATTAGTGTTTTTCTTTCTGGCTTACTTCACTCTGTATAATAGGTTCCAGTTTCATCCATCTCATTAGAACTGATTCAAATGTATTCTTTTTAATGGCTGAGTAATACTCCATTGTGTATATATACCACAG
>NW_011494602.1:4254108-4275191 GCF_000754665.1 Bison bison bison | reverse complement strand
GCTATTATAAACAGTGCTGCGATGAACACTGGGGTACACGTGTCTCTTTCCCTTCTGGTTTCCTCAGTGTGTATGCCCAGCAGTGGGATTGCTGGATCATAAGGCAGTTCTATTTCCAGTTTTTTAAGGAATCTCCACACTGTTCTCCATAGTGGCTGTACTAGTTTGCATTCCCACCAACAGTGTAAGAGAGTTCCCTTTTCTCCACACCCTCTCCAGCATTTATTGCTTGTAGACTTATGGATGGCAGCCATTCTGACTGGAGTGAAATGCTACCTCATAGTGGTTTTGATTTGCATTTCTCTGATAATGAGTGATGTTGAGCATCTTTTCATGTGTTTGTTAGCCATCTGTATGTCTTCTTTGGAGAAATGTCTATTTAGTTCTTTGGCCCATTTTTTGATTGGATCATTTATTTTTCTGGAGTTGAGCTGTAAGAGTTGCTTGTATATTTTTGAGATTAGTTGTTTGTCAGTTGCTTCATTTGCTATTATTTTCTCCCATTCTGAAGCCTGCCTTTTCACCTTGCTAATAGTTTCCTTTGTTGTGCAGAAGATTTTAAGTTTAATTAGGTCCCATTTGTTTATTTTTGCTTTTATTTCCAATATTCTGGGAGGTGGGTCATATAGCACATGCAAAATAAATATTTCTCTGAGAATAAGCTTGTGGATTTTGTGAAGATTTGGGGTTCTACAATAAGGTTGATAAACAAAATTCCTCACCTTACTCAGGTAGTAAATGGGCCTCAAAATATAATCATCTCTAGCTTAAAATAAAAGGATATACCCACAGACAAACTTGTTTCAGCCCCAAAAGGACTTTATCATGCTCACCTTAAATTAGATAGCTCTATATTATCATGCGACATTTGCTAAATATCCAAGTGAAATATTTTCCTGATGTTTAGAAAGTGATACTTTGATTAGTAGAGTGGTTGTTGCATGAGACACTAATGCTTTTCATATGACACTTCAAAAACACAGTTTATAAAAACATAAATATGAGTCATTTGGCATAGGGAAATGCACACTGTAGAAACTCAAATATTTTCTGAATAAATAAGTAAATGAGGGTTAAAAATTTTTTAAACTAGAGGTAGTTATTTGGGGTTCCAAACAAAGCTTTGTTTTATTTAAAGATTCAAATATTTGAATGAATTCAATTTTCACTTAATCATAATTGTTGATCAATTGTACAAGAGTGGTGAACTGTATATTTGTTCCTAAAATGTTTTGAAATATAAATAGATACCCTAATCTTTTAAATATACCCTAAAGAACTGACCTCAGCATTCCTAGGACTTTTAAGTTTAGGGAAATTTAAATACCTTTCTCTGATTCCCTTCCCAAAGAGAGAAACTTTATTGGTTGATAAGTGTTCTTTTCCTCCAACTTTTTTGCATTTTTTCATTCATTTACAGAGCAGGCTGGGCAGTAGAACAAAAACAATGTTAGTTACTGGGGATTAGATTCCCAGTAGATAGACATCAGATCAGAGCAGATCAGATCAGATCAGTCGCTCAGTCGTGTCCAACTCTTTGCGACCCCATGAATCGCAGCATGCCAGGCATCCCTGTCCATCACCAACTCCCGGAGTTCACTGAGACTCACGTCCATCGACTCAGTGATGCCATCCAGCCATCTCATCCTCTGTATTCCCCTTCTCCTCCTGCCCCCAATAGGCTGTGACTATATATTTCCCAAAGAATTTAGTCCTAGTTTGAACATTTTTATCTGTGGCTTAGAGCTTAAGAATGAGGAGATGGACAGTTTAGAAGCTCCTCAGCATTTGAAAAAGTGGGAATGGTGAGGATTAGCCTAAAGGAGTTGTCATTGAGCCAGGCTAACAGTATACATTAAAATTCTAAAGTAATTAGCCTCCAATTAAAATAAATAAATTTATATTTTAAAAATAAAATAAATTAATTTTTTTTAAAAAGCTGTGGTTGTTATAAATGCTGACCACAAGGCATCTTCCTAGTTAGCCTCCATTGTTTTAAGCATCTTCTTTCCCTTCAATTCACTATTAGTCCAAGAAAACTCTTCAGTTACCAAGAATAACTATATTTTGACGCCTTCTCCAAAAACACTAAATTCCATATTTACTCATGTCTTCTGTCTGAGACATAGAGCCGATTTTTTCACAGCATAGTGGAGGTACACAGATACTTTAGGGGGCACCTGGGTGAACATTTGTATTCTCACACCAATTAATTCACCCCAAGAATATTCTCACCATTATAAAACATGAACAATTGCACCCTTTCCTGTGCTCATGAACAATCGCACCCTTTCCTGCCTCCAACCAGACCCTGATAATTATTAATCTACTTTCTTTCACTATAGATTTGACTATTTTAGGGATTTAATGTCAGAGAAGGCAATGGCATCCCACTCCAGTACTCTTGCCTGGAAAATCCCATGCACGGAGGAGCCTGATGGGCTACAGTCCATGGGGTCGCTAAGAGTCGGACACGACTGAGCGACTTCCCTTTCACTTTTCACTTTCATGCGTTGGAGAAGGGAATGGCAACCCACTCCAGTGTTCTTGCCTGGAGAATCCCAGGGACGGGGGAGCCTGGTAGGCTGCCGTCTATGGGGTTGCACAGAGTCGGACACGACTAAAGTGACTTAGCAGCAGCAGAGATTTAATGTAAACAGAATCATACAATACATGGTCTTTCATGACCTGATTCTTTAGCTTAGCATAATATTTTCAAGATTCACCCATACTGTGCTGTGTAAAATACTTTGTTGCTGTTCATTGCAGTATACTATTTCACTGTGGAGACAGACCAGCAGATGGACATTTACTTTGTTTCTACTTCTTAGCTGTTTTGAATGTTGCTACTATGAGTTTTCATGTACAAGATTTTGTACATGTTTTTATTTCACTTGGATGACTACATAGGAGTGGAATTGCAGGATCACATGATCGTGTTATGTTTAGCAACTTGAGGAACTGCAAAGCTATTTTCAGTGACTGCAGGATTTTCCATGGCCCCAGCAGTGTGTCTATCAAATTTCTTATCATAGAGAATTTACAAATATTTTCTCTCCATCTATCACTTTTTACTTTTATGGTGTTCTTTGAAGCACAAAGTTTTCAGTTCTGATGAAATCCAAATTATCTCTTTTTTCTTTTGTTGCTTGTGCTCTCAGTGTCTAAGAAACCAGAGCTGAATCAAGGATTACATAGATTTTTCTTCTAAGATTTTTGTAGCTTTATCTTTTACATTTCAGTCCAGTTCAGTCACTCAGCGATGTCCAACTCTTTGCGAACCCATGGACTGCAGCACACTAGGCTTCTTTGTCCATCACCAACTACTACAGCTTGCTCAAACTCATGTCCATTGAGTTGGTGATGCCATCCAACCATCTCATCCTCTGTCCTCCCCTTCTCCTCCTGCCTTCAGTCTTTCCCAGACTCACTGAGTCTTTTCCAGTGAGTCAGTTCTTCACATCAGGTGGCCAAAGTATTGGAGTTTCAGCTACAGCATCAATCTTTCCAATGAATATTCAGGACTAATTTCCTTTAAGATGGACTGGTTGGATCTCCTTAGGACTCTCAAGAGTCTTTTCCAACACCACAGTTCAAAAGCATCAATTCTTTGGCACTGAGCATTCTTTATAGTCCAACTCTCACATCCATACATGAATACTGGAAAGACCATAGCTTGGACTGGATGAACCTTTGTTGGCAAAGTAATGTCTCTGCTTTTTAGTATGCTGCCTAGGTTGATCATAGCTTTTTTTCCAAGAAGCAAGTGTCTTTTAAATTCATGGCTGCAGTCACCATCTGCAGTGATTTTTGATTTAGTGATTTTACATTTAGATCTCTGAGTTATTTTGAGTTAATATTTTTTAATATAGTGTAAGTTTTAGGTACAACTTCATTATGAGCATGATAATAAGTTTCATTTTAAAATACTGTATTTTAATTTAAGAAATTTGACAACCAAAAAAGACAAAACCTTAAATGAAAGCTAAACTATAAGCATCTAAGAAATATATAATATTTTTAAGCTTTATAGAAAAATCAGTCTATGTTCCATATCACTGAGGGAATTTATACCTAAATTTTTACTTTAATTTTAATTTATAGAGGGCTGTGGCAGAATATAACCCTCTATATTCTTGAGAAACCTGTACGAAGGTCAGGAAGCAAGTTAGAACTGGACATGGAACAACAGACTGGTTCCAAATAGGAAAAGGAGTACGTCAAGGCTGTATATTGTCTCCCTGCTTATTTAACATATATGCAGAGTACATCATGAGAATCGCTGGGCTGGAAGAAGCACAAGCTGGAATCAAGATTGCCAGGAGAAATATCAATAACCTGAGATATGCAGATGACACCACCCTTATGGCAGAAAGTGAAGAGGAACTAAAAGTCCTCTTGATGAAAGTGAAAGTGGAGAGTGAAAAAGTTGGCTTAAAGCTCAACATTCAGAAAACGAAGTTCATGGCATCTGGTCCCATCACTTCATGGAAATTAGATGTGGAAACAGTGGAAACAGTGTCAGGCTTTATTTTGGGGGACTCCAAAATCACTGCAGATGGTATTTGCAGCCATGAAATTAAAAGATGCATGCTCCTTGGAAGGAAAGTTATGACTGACCTAGATAGCATATTAAAAAGCAGAGACATTACTTTGCCAACAAAGGTCCATCTAGTCAAGGCTATGGTTTTTCCAGTGGTCATGTACGGATGTGAGAGTTGGACTATGAAGAAAGCTGAGCGCCGAAGAATTGATGCTTTTGAACTGTGGTGTTGGAGAAGACTCTTGAGAGTCCCTTGGACTGCAAGAATATCCAACCAGTCCATTCTAAAGGAGATCAGTCCTGGGATTTCTTTTGAAGGACTTATGCTAAAGCTGAAACTCCAATACATTGGACACCTCATGCGAAGTGTTGATTCATTGGAAAAGACTGATGCTGGAGGGTTTAGGGGCAGGAGGAGAAGTGGACGACAGAGAATGAGATGGCTGGATGGCATCACTGACTTGATGGACATGAGTTTGAGTGAACTCTGGGAGTTGGTGATGGACAGGGAGGCCTGGCATGCTGCAATTCATGGGGTCGCGAAGAGTCAGACATGACTGAATGACTGAACTGAACTGATGGTGGAATAGGGAAGTACATATATATATTTGTGTGTGTGTGTGTGTGAACCTGTGTATTAGTGCATAATTTTATTTTAAAGTAAAAGCCCTTGTGTTTTAAAGGTTAGGAGAATATGTATGCAAGATGTCCTCATCAGACTCTATCTTCTTGAGTTATTAGTTATGAAATAAAGAAAGAGTTCCATGTACTCATTTCATTCACATCAAGTTACCTTGTTGTCTATCTGATAATGTTAGAAGCCTCTATTAAGGCTTTATTTTAATAATAAAATTATGAGTTCCTCAATTCCTAAAAACATAATTTCCATATATTTTTCACTTGTAGAAGCTATAAAAACAACTTTTTAATGAGGACTAGGATTACCATGAAAGCTAATAACATGAACTGGAAGTAATTTTATTGGTCAAACACAGCGTAAGGAGTTTTATTGGCTGCGTGTGCAGAAAGCACTGACCCTTTGATCAGCATTCCAAGTATTTCTACTGCTGTTTTCAGAACAGTTCCTTAGCATTATTCATGTGTCTGCGAACTCTTAAGAGCTATAGTCTTGAGACAACTTTTTTTCTGTTGATAAACCAACCAGCTTTATACATGTGGAATCTAGAAAAAAATGGCATACATGATCTGATTTGCAAAGCACAATTAGAGACACTGATGTAGAGAACAAATATGTGGATACCAAGGGAGAAATAGTGGGGATGGGAGGAGTTGGGGGATTGGGATTGGCACATATACACTACTACGGATAAAATAGATCTGAGAACAGACTGTACAGCAAGGGGACGCTACTCAATGCGCTGTAGTGACCTGGATGGACAGAAGTCCAAAGGGAGGGGTGTGTGTATACAGTTGATTCATTTAGCTGAACAATAGAAATGAATGCAACAGTGTAAAGTGACTGTACTCCAGTAAAAATTAATTTAAAAAGAAGATAAACCAACCAGCTTTAAAGCTGGTTTTAACTTCCTTAAATATAGTCGGTGGCCTTCTTCAGTCCTCCCAAAACATTTCTCCCATTACATGCTAAACGTCTATGTACATTTCTCCTCTACCTGATTATCAGAATCTTGAGAGCAAAGAGTATGCCGTGATACTAACATAGCACTAATACAGAGCAAACTCCGGGAGATGGTGAAGGAAGGGAAGCCTGGGGAGCTGCAGTCCCTGGGGTTGCAAAGAGTTGGACATGACTGAGTGACTGAACAACAAAAGTATAGGGAAGGAAAATAGAAGCAAAAAGTTTGTTAAATTAATGGAGAGAGTACAACTGAAAGAATACCTCAAAAAAGCATTTTTGTGATTAAAGCTCTCAGAATATTGATTTGTACATAGGTGAATCAGTTCTTATACTAACGGTCACCAGAAGTAAATATTCACAGTTTTCCTGGGATTCTGTGATATAAAGATACAAAAAGCAGTTTTGAAGAAGGCTGACCAGAAGGCCTCATCTTTGTTGCTCACTGGATGGGCACAGTAGAGAAAAGGTGGTGTGTAGACCAAAGCTAGCTGACCCTCCTCAACCCAGTACCCTGTACATTCCAGGTCCTGTCTCCTCATGGCCTTATTTTCCATAGCCAAGAGCCCTGTCCTCTACTATGACCAAGCGGAGTTCTAGAGTTGGAGGAGAACCATCACCCTCTGCTTATAGATCCTGGAGGCATTACATGGAGCACCCTGTGTTCCCTGAGTGCCCTGGGTTATCACGGACCCACTGAATGCCGCAGCTCTGCAGGTTACCACTGACCCCTCTGCCCCAGTTACAGCTGGGTCTCAGCATCTGTGGACCCCCGTAGCCCGCCCTGTGAGCTTTAAGCCCCTTCCTGGCAAAGCTTCATTATGCAAAAAGGAAACTACCAACTCAATTAATGAAAAAGCCACCCTTCCTTCTGAACAAAGGGCATTTTCTGAGATGATCTGGAGAAAGTTACCTTCTGTTAAAGACCTTCCAGGAAGAACGTGAGGGTCCTACATGGATGGTGCATTCAAGTATGTCAGCCAGACAGGTTAGGGCTTCACAGAGAAGTAGAAGTGAATCTGGATGTGAGGTGGGTGCCTGCAAGGCCATTCTATTTGCTTTCTTTTTAACCATAAAGCAATGAAGCTTGAAACTGTGAATATTGGCTCTACTGCATGTATTAAATATCTAAATATGAGTCTCTTTATTTCTCTAAAAGAAAAAAGATGTTTAAAGGTCTTCAAGTTATGTCCAATACTATGTTGAATTTGTAATCTCTCCTGAACATGATAAAGCTGTGTGCCACACACATAGGAAAAACAGCAGTCATGTAAAATGACCACTATCAAGTATTTTTTTTCAGCATCCCATCTAATGCTTTATTAAAAGCTGTGTATGTGCATACATGTATATATTTCAAGTACTCAGGTATTAGAACATGATTATTGCAGAGCCATTTCAAGGACTTCTAGAAGTATATTCAACAATGATGACATTTGGGTACTGACTTCAGGAACATTAGCTGTATTCATTAAGCAACCCTATGGGTATTGCAATAACCTCAAAGGGGAAATTCAGAATGTATGCTCACAGACTGCTCCCTTCTATACTAATATGTAACCTTCAGTCAATAGCATAAGATTCTCTTACAAAGTCTAACATTTGTGAATCCCCATCTATCAATGGAAAAGAAAATGGTAGCACAAGTTCCCATTTAAAAGAAAACTTGATTTTTAGTTTTTTTAAAAAGCGTTTTCCTCATTTTATTTTTCTTGTTATTACAGTAATGTATTAAGAATGCATGATTCTTGTAAACATTTTCAAATTACAGAAAGGATAGAGAAAAAATAAATTCTTATAAACTGATTATTTCTGTAATATCACACATGACAATATATCAAAAAATAAATGAAAAGACTGAAAGATATGAATATCAGAATCTGAAAATTTTCTATCAAGGAAAAATGCATCATGACAAGCATTTATGACAAATGGCACATTTGGAAAAAAAATATTGCAACATATATACCAGGCAAAGTGTCAATAAAAGCAAAATCTTCTTATAAATTAACCAGAAAGAGAAATATCCTACTAGAATGAGATAACAGCCTGGACAAACAGTTTATACTATAAAAGACATCTGAATAGCCAATACATAGATAGATACTTATCCTCACAAATAATTTTAAAAACAAAATAACAATATATTGTCTTTCTTCCAGTAAACTATCAAAGATGAAATTGCCAACAACCTGTGTTTGAGACCTCATCAGGCATTTATGGAGTTATAAACTAGTAAAAACTTTAGAGAGCATCTAGCAATATGCCTCACAGTACAGATCATGTATTGCAGATACCCGTGACCCTACCTCAAGCAGATCTTCAGTCAAGTACATGATAATGTAGATACAAAGATGTTTGTTAAAGTATTGCTTATAAAAGTAAAACCTATCCAGTGATGAAAGACATACTAAATAAATCATGGTACATTTATATAACGGAATATCGTGGGGTCACTTCCTCAGTGGCTCACTGATAAAGAGCCAACGTGCAATGCAGGAATTCTAGAATTGTCCAGGCAAGAATTCTAGAGTGAGTTCCCATATGCTTTTCCTGGGGATCTTCCAAACCCAGGGATTTAACCCAGGTTTCCTGCATTGCAGGCAGGTTCTTTACTGACCACCAGGGAAGCCCCAAGTATTCAGTACTTGAATACTAATTGTGGCTAGTGCAACCCTACTGGACAGCAGAGACACATAAGAGTGTCGTCAACACAGAAAGTTCTATCAGGCAACACTGATCTAGAAAGGTGCTTTCCGACGTATTTTTAGTGGTTGCTTCAGGCTGGTGGAATTTACAGTTAATTTAGTTTCATTACCCTTTTCTGAATTAGTTGACATTTTATGAGTATGCAACATCTTCACATTCAAAACTTATTTTCATTTGAAAAAAATAGCATCTCACAATGTAGGCCTGAGCACTGCTAATACTGGGTTTGCCAAAAAGTTCATTAGAGTTTTTCTGTAACACATGATGGAAAAGCCCAGACAAACTTCTTGGCCAACTCAATCAGTTCAGTTCAGTTCAGTCACTCAGTCATGTCCGACTCTTTGCAACCCCATGAACCACAGCATGCCAGGCCTCCCTGTCCATCACCAACTCCCAGAGTTCACTCAAACCCATGTCCATTGAGTCGGTGATGCCATCCAACCATCTCTTCCTCTGTCGTCCCCTTCTCCTCCTGACATCAATCTTTCCTAGCATCAGGGTTTTTTCAAATGAGTCAGCTCTTCACATCAGGTGGCCAAAGTATTGGAGTTTCAGCTTTAGCATCATTCCTTCCAAAGAACACCCAGGACTGATCTTCACAATGGACTGGTTGGATCTCCTTGCAGTCCAAGGGACTCTCAAGAGTCTTCTCCAACACCACAGTTCAAAAGCATCAATTCTTCTGTGCTCGGCTTTCTTTATGGTCCAACTCTCACTGGAGAAACCATAGCCTTGATTAGATGGACCTTTCTAGGTAAAGTAATGTCTCTGCTTTATAATATGCTGTCTAGGTTGGTCATAACTTGCCTTCCAAGGAGTAAGTGTCTTCTAGTTTCATGGCTGCAATTACCATCTGCCGTGATTTTGGATCCCAGAAAAATAAAGTCAGCCACTGTTTCCACTGTTTCCCCATCTATTTGCCATGAAGTGATGGGACCAGATGCCATGATCTTAGTTTTCTGAATGTTGAGCTTTAAGCCAACTTCTTCACTCTCCTCTTTCACTTTCATCAAGAGGCTCTTTAGTTCCTCTTCATTTTCTGCCATAAGGGTGGTGTCATCTGCATATCTGAGGTGACTGAGATTTCTCCTGGCAATCTTGATTCCAGCTTGTGCTTCCTTCAGCCCAGCATTTCTCATGATGTACTCTGGATACAAGTTAAATAAGTATGGCAACAATATACAGCCTTGATGTACTCCTTTTCCTATTTGGAAACAGTCTGTTGTTCCATGTCTGGTTCTAACTGTTGCTTCCTGACCTGCATACAAATTTCTCAAGAGGCAAGTCAGGTGGTCTGGTAGTCCTATCTCTTTCAGAATTTTCCACAGTTTATTGTGATCCACACAGTCAAAGGCTTTGGCATAGTCAATAAAGCAGAAATAGATGTTTTTCTGGAACTCTCTTGCTTTTTCGATGATCCAGCAGATGTTGGCAATTTGATCTCTGATTCCTCTGCCTTTTCTAAAACCAGCTTAAACATCTGGAAGTTCATGGTTCACATATTGCTGAAGCCTGGCTTGTAGAATTTTAAGCATCACTTTACTAGCATGTGAGATGAATGCAATTGTGTGGTAGTTTGAGCAATCTTTGGCTTTGCTTTTCTTTGGGATTGGAATGAAAACTGACCTTTTCCATTCCTGTGGCCACTGCTGAGTTTTCCAAATTTGTTGGCATATTGAGTGCAGCACTTTCACCGCATCATGTTTCGGGACTTGAAATAGGTCAACTGGAATTCCATCACCTTCACTAGCTTTGTTCGTAGTGATGCTTCCTAAGGCCCACTTAACTTCACATTCCAGGATGTCTGGCTCTAGGTGAGTGATCACACCATCGTGATTATCTGGGCCATGAAGATCTTTTTTGTACAGTTCTCCTGTGTATCCTTGCCACCTTTTCTTAATATCTTCTTCTTTTGTTAGGTCCCTACCATTTCTGTCCTTTATCAAGCCCATCTTTGCATGAAATGTTCTCTTGGTATCTCTAATTTTCTTGAAGAGATCTCTAGTCTTTCCCATTCTATTATTTTCCTCTATTTCTTTGCATTGATCAGTGAGGAAGGCTTTCTTATCTCTCCTTGTTATCCTTTGGAACTCTGCATTCAAATGGGTATATCTTTCCTTTTTTCCTTTGCTTTCCTCTTCCTTTCTGTTCAAAGCTACTTGTAAGGCCTCCTCAGACAGCCATTTTGCCTTTTTGCATTTCTTTTTCTTGGGGATGGTCTTGTTCCCTGTCTCCTATACAATGTCACAAACTTCCATTCATAGTTCATCAGGCACTCTGTCTATCAGATCTAGTCCCTTAAATCTATTTCTCACTTCCACTGTATAGTCATAAGGGATTTGATTTAGGTCATACCTGAATGGTATAGTGGTTTTCTCCACTTTCTTCAATTTCAGTCTGAATTTTGCAATAAGGAAGTGATGATCTGAGCCACAGTTAGCTCCTGGTCTTGTTTTTGCTGACTGTATAGAGCTTCTCCATCTTTGGCTGCAAAAGATATAATCAATCTGAATTCAGTGTTGACCATCTGGTGATGTCCATGTGTAGAATCTTCTCTTGTGTTGTCAAAAGAGGGTGTTTACTATGACCAGTGCATTCTCTTGTTAGAACTCTATTAGTCTTTGCCCTGCTTCGTTCTGTATTCCAAGGCCAAATTTGCCTGTTACTCCAGGTGTTTCTTGACTTCCTACTTTTGCATTCCAGTCTCCTATAATGAAAAGGACATCTATTTTGGGTGTTAGTTCTAGAATGTCTTGTAGGTCTTCATACAACCATTCAACTTCAGCTTCTTAAGCATTACTAGTCAGGGCATAGACTTGGAAATCCTTGATATTGAATGGTTTGCCTTGGAAATGAACAGAGATCATTATTAATATCATGTGTATAACTTCTTAGAGTTGCTCTTACATATAATATTGAATCATAAATATGACTTCTAAATGCTGCATAAAATTCCATTCTATGTGCTTAAGTGATTTTTGTTTTATATGTTGACTTGAAATACCACTAAATTACTTAAGAGTTTTGCAAATCACTTGGATTTTGTAAAATCAAATTCATAATAAAGACACTAATTCATAGTTCTTTTGTTATAGTTACATAAATATCTAATATATCACACTTTGAAGATGCTTTGTTTATTCTAAATCAGTATTCAAAATGACCCTCTTAAAATATAATGGGCTTAGAAATCAGTATGTTTGATAAAGTGCCTTATAATTCAATCATCTACTTCCACTAACTAAATGTAACAATGCAGAGAAATCTTTGTTAACATCTGTCTTGTGGGGAGACCTATTCAAAATGTGTCACCTCTCTTTAAGCCATTTAAAAATTGTTCTTTAAATGTATATACTTCATTTGGCTTCCTTAGGCTACATTTTGATAAATATAAAATGCTTTTAATGATATGAACCAAAGGAAATAATATATATTTGACAGGTTAAAGAACAATGACCTGAAATCCATGAAAGAGGAGAAAGTAACAAATCCATTTGACATCTTGCTCTGCAGGTTGTTTTGCTGTATTTAGGATCTAATCCAGGGTAAACCTGAAGTCAGGGGCTTTCTTTCTGTAGCCATTCTCTGGTAGAGAGGACTCTGGCAATCAGATTCCTTCACAAGGAGGAATGATCTCCAAGGCACCTCAGACTGGCGTATTAAAAACCCAGTTCATGACCGTACCATCTACTCCCCCCAGACCTAAATTTGTTACTGGTTATTAAACATAGCCATTATCATAAATTCAAAAAGATGAATTTACAAGCAAAGAAATTATATTAAAAACAAAGGTAATAAATGCTCAAAACATTGCTTTCTATGTATTGTGTTGTATTTTGTGATTATCTGTGATCTTGAGGCTATCTGTAGCTCTTATATCTGTGCAGTGAAATATTATATAATAGCGTGCTGCTGTACATCTCTTTCCACGTCTGACTTCAGTGATGTTATTCAGGCAGCTCGCATTTGCTGTGGTGATAGTATTCGCACTATGAAAAGCAGGAAATGCCACAACTGTGGCCCCCACAGGGCTGTGGGAGCTTTCTTCTTGTTTGCTTGCTTGGGTTTTGTTTTTGTTTTTGTTTCTTTTTTACCTTTGAAACCCTTAAACATGTACCAGCATACCATGAGAGGCGACCGATTTCCGCATGCGTGTGTGTTGTTTCTGTTGTGTCCACTCTTTCTGACCCAATGGACTGTAGCCCACCTGGCTCCTCCGTGGAATTCTCCAGGCAAGAATACTGGAGTGGGTTGCCATGCCCTACTCCAGGGGATCTTCCCCACCCGGGGATTGAACAAGCATCTCTTGTCTCCTGCATTGGCCGGCGGGTTCTTTACCACTAGCACCACCTGGAAGCCCACCCTATTCATGGTTCAGTGTAATCTATTTTTGTCCTTAATTGTTGAAATTTGCCAACAATGCTAGGAAATCACTGGACTGAAATGAAACTCTGAAGAAATCTTCCAGTATTGTCTAAAGCATACTTTGCACGAAAAATAGTGAATGGGAATCATTAAAGAAAAAAAAAAAGGAAAGTGCGTGAATCAATCCTCTTGATTCCATTTTATATACTGCTCTATTTTTGAGCCCCCAAGTCAGTTTGCTATGAATTAATCATAAAGCAAATATTTGAATGAATTAATTAGAGAACTCAAGAAGTGGAATAATTTGAGCTAATCCTTGACAATAGGATGGTTTCTCTTGATATGAAACTGGGTTACTTTAAAATTCATTCTAAAACAGTCCATGCATTAAATGTTAATCTTCTTAAGATGATGTCAAAACATTTAGTTTGCCAGTTTCCAAAGGATTTAAAAAATCCCCCAGGGCCTACTTTGATAGTGAAGAGAAAAGATGACTGAAAAGAGTGGGAAGGAGCAGAAAAGATGAAAAAGAGGGTAAGTGATATTTGAGAACAAAGTTAAAGTAAATGACTTTAAAAGTGATCAAACGCTGCTGGTAAAACTGGTCAACCACCTGTAAAAGAATGAAACGAACACTTTCTAACACCATACACAAAAATAAACTCAAAATGTATTAAAAATCTAAATGTAAGACCAGAAACTATAAAACTCTTAGAGGAAAACATAGGCGAAACACTCTCTGACATAAATCACAGCAAGATCCTCTATGACCCGCCTCCCAGAGTAATGGAAATAAAAGCAAAAATAAACAAATGGGACCTAATTAAACTTAAACACTTTTGCACAATGAAGGAAATTATAAACAAGGTGAAAAGACAGCCTTCAGAGTGGGAGATAATAATACCAAATGAAGCAACCAACAAAGAATCTCACAAATATACAAGCAGTTCATGCAGCTCAATACAAGAAAAATAAACGAGCCAATCAAAAAATAGGTCAAAGAACTGAACAGACATTTCTCCAAGGAAGACATACAGATGGCTAACAAATACATGAAAAGATGCTCAACATCACTCATTATCAGAGAAATGCAAATCAAAACCACAATGAGGTATCATCTCACTCCAGTCAGAATGGCTGCTATCAAAAAGTCTACAAACAATAAATGCTGGAGA
This sequence comes from Bison bison bison, assembly GCF_000754665.1. Classification (NCBI taxonomy): domain Eukaryota; kingdom Metazoa; phylum Chordata; class Mammalia; order Artiodactyla; family Bovidae; genus Bison; species Bison bison. The sequence continues at coordinate 4,260,802 of NW_011494602.1, read as the reverse complement.
GGGTGTGGAGAAAAGGGAACTCTCTTACACTGTTGGTGGGAATGCAAACTAGTACAGCCACTATGGAGAGAAGTGTGGAGATTTCTTTAAAAACTGAAAATATATCTGCCATACAACCCAGCAGTCCCGCTGCTGGGCATTCACTCCAAGGAAACCAGAATTGAAAGAGACACGTGTACCCCAATGTTCATCGCAGCACTGTTTACAATAGCTAGGACATGGAAGCAACCTAGATGTCCATCTGCAGACAAATGGATAAGAAAGCTGTGGTACATATACACAATGGACTATTACTCAACCATTAAAAAGAATGCATTTGAATCAGTTCTAATGAGGTGGATGAAACTGGAGCCTATTATACAGAATGAAGTAAGTCAGAAAGCAAAACACCAATACAGTATATTAATGTATATATATGGACTTTAGATGGGCTTCCCTGGTGGCTCAGAGGTTAAAGTGTCTGCCTAGAATTCAGGAGACCCGGGTTTGAGAAAGATGGTAATGATGATGCTATAAGCGAGACAGCAAAAGAGACACAGACGTAAAGGACAGACTTTTGGACTCTGGGGTAAGGCGAGGGAGGGATGATTTGAGAGAATAGCATTGAAACATGTATATTACCATATGTGAAATAGATCGCCAGTCCAAGTTCGATGCATGAGACAGGGTGCTCAGGGCCGGTGCACTGGGATGACCCTGAGCGATGGGATGGGGAGGAAGGTGAGAGGGGGGTTCAGGATGGGGGACACATGTACACCCGTGGCTGATTCATGTCAATGTATGCAAAACCACTACAACATTGTAAAGTAATTAGCCTCCAATTAAAATAAATTAATTAATTTTTAAAAACTGAGTGCAAGTGGACAAGTAAAATGCAAAGAATTGGCTAATAATGTCCTGGGAATACTTAATTGCTTTTTTGTACAATTTTTGTAAAGTTTTGAGAGCTTCAAACTCATTGAATTCTCGTTTCATTCCTGTTTAGAAATGTACTAACAATCTTGGTGATATCATAATGGCATGGAGATATTATTGACCTGCCTAATATTACTGACTAGAAACATTCAAATAACTCTCAAGATAATTGTTTCCTCATTGAAAGTTGCGGTCTTAGAGATGACAACTTTGGGCTTCAGGTAAAATGTTGGGTTATTTTGAAGGATGGATAGCAAAGAGCTTTAGAAAATATTTTCTTACTTTCAAAGAGAAGCATGTGCATAAAAAGGCATATTTAATACAGGACTTGTTTAGATGCTACTAGTTATTTCTTGTAAAAGTAGGCATCAGACCTCCTCCAGACTTTGAATTATAAAGAGCTTTATAGCTCTATGTTCCTGAATTAATAATACATTATTGATCTCTATTCATTATGGAATATAGTTAATTTATCTAGAATAATGGAAAAGAAAAGAGATATGAGTAAAACTAGGATATAAATCTGAAAATTTGAAATATTTTTAGAATCTTTAATAAACACATATTCCATCTATTGGATTGGCCAAAAAGTTCATTTGCGTTTTTCTATAAGGTGCTATGGAAAAATCTGAATAAACATTTTGGCCAACTCAATATATTTGGGTTCTAGATAAATTATCCAATTTACTTCAAACTACTTCAGTTTCCTATAACAAATTGACAGGAAAATTTCTCTCCTATAAACTTCTATGCGTGCATGCTAAGTTGCTTCAGTCATGTCTGACTCTGTGCTACGCTATGGACTGTAGCCTGCCAGGCTCCTCTGTCCATGGGATTCTCCAGGCAGGAACACTGGAGTGGGTTGCTGTGCCCTCCTCAGGGGATCTTCCCAGCCCAGGAATGGAACCTGTGTCTCTTACGTCTCCTGCACTAGTACCACCTGGGGAGCCCCTGAGCTTCCTATTTCTTTAGAATTTTAATAAGGAGAGATAAGGAGGTAAGCAGCTTACAGTCTTTTCACTGCTATTTTTCATGTGATACTTAAGTTTATTATGTCAGTCATCACAAGAAATATATGAATTATTTCTTTACATGTGACACAGTACAGTTGCAGATTTAATTTTGATCACCACACTAATGCTTTAAGGTGAGTAGGCATCATCATCAAGCATATGAGTGAAAATTAAGCTGAAGCTCAGAAAAAATAAGTCGAAGCTGCTTAAACATAGGAGTCAGAAACATAATAGTTGTAGAAGTGTCTTTTAGCACTCTTTAAATTATGCTTCTTGTGGAAGAGCAAGTTAAGGAAAATATAAAAGTTAAGTGTGTGTGTGTTTAAAATATAGGTAGAAGCTGTAAATATATTAATGTAAATATAAATATATGTTTTTCTTGGTAAGTCACAAAGTAGATAAATAAATATATATATTTATAAATAAACATATATATAAATATATATATATTTGTAACTAAATATTTATAAATATTTACATATATTTATCTACTTTGTGACTTACCAAGAAAGACATATATTTATATTTACATGCATATATTTACAGCTTCTACCTTTGTTTAACATGTTCTGGTGCCCTTAAGAAATTAAATTATCCAGTAGATGCCCCCATATTGTATTTCATTTTCAGGCTATTGATTTCTTTTTCAAGTATTGATTTCTTGTTATGTGCTGCCCTGAGCACTTAACATATAATTATTCATTTATTCCTGTAACAAAGAAACTGAATCACAGAAGGGTTAAGAAAACTCAAGAAGTTGCATTACTTTTAACTGGCTTACTCAAAACTCAGTCAGTGAAACAGGATACAATTTCCACAGTCTCCCTCCAACTGTCAGAAGTCCTTAGCATCTATGCTAAGCACTCAGATTTTCCAGAAATGGCAAAGGGAGCATTGTTTGTGTTTGTCATTAGTAGGGAATTTTTGGACCTTCTTTTTTTATATGCTTAATTTAAACTTATGTTCTGAGGTTTCAGAAACCCCGTGGGTGCCCTCTAACTGTGTCAAATAAGGAGGCAGATCCCACAACAAAATAGGAAAAAAAAAAAATCTAACCAATAAAGGACTCATGGCCTAGAGACAACTTAGTAAACATTATCTGCATTCTTTTAACAAACAGGGCTCATTATTCTAAAACTTGGGCACAGTGATATTGAAACTTACCCAGAAGCAGCTCACACACACAAAGCTGAAGGGGACTACATGTCACCTTTCTATGGTGGATTTTAAACAGGAAGGAAGATACGAGGGCTAATTGCCTGATTTGCACAGACCACGAGCCCTCAGGACGTGTGGCTCTTCATGCATTGGAGTAGAAATGACTGTGCATATGAATTTAGCTGAGAGTTAGGTGGTGGCTGCATGTGTCAAAGAAGGCCATGGGGAGAGTTTGAGGAATGAATGACAAGCTGTCTATACTTTAGAATTTTTCAGTTTGACAAATACTGACTAGATGTGGTGGAGGAAACTGACTACTTTTCCCACTGACTTTTCGAAAAAAAAACAACTGCTATATATTTCACGCATTTGACATTCCATAAAGATGATTGACAGGCAGGCCTGGCGTGCTGCAGTTCATGGGGTCGCAAAGAGTCCGACACGACTGAGCGGCTGAACTGAACTGAACTGAAAGATGATTGTGCTAATAATGATTGAACTTCACTGTTTAGCTTCCATTCTTTCTGAACAAGACAAGAGGCGCCATTAGACCATATTTCTTTCCTATTTTAATTTCACATTTGGATTATTTTATATTTTAAGGAGCTGCCTAAAATATCACTACAAAACATGACTTGAATGGATGCCAGTTTATTTAAGTTTGTTCTGCCATCTGAACTATTTGCTCAATTTTTATACCAACTCCATCAAATTGTATTTATATTTATATTTCAACAGTTTGTTAGTCTTTAGCTCAATAAAATAATATCTGGCATCTTCAAGGCACTTTATTTTGGATGGATATGCATAGCCGGGCCAACTAAACTTTCTCTTCACCACTGAAAGATTTCTTTACTCGTACATGGAAGTCTCCCATGTGCGGTGGAGATTGTATGCAACTTCATCCCACTATACCCAAACAAGCTATGATAATGATAATGCCTCTGTAAGATAAGAGGGTTGGTACCGCTCTTTTTCTTTCTAGTATTTGCTGATAGTCACTTTTCTTTGCTATAGTCAGTCTATTCTCACCTAACTCTTCCTTCCATCTAAAAGAAAGCTGAAAATATTCAAGCTCCCCCATTGTCACTTACAGGAAAAAATGGATAAACAACATCCACCTGGGCTTCCCAGGTGGTAGTAGGGGTAAAGACCCCACCTGCCAATGCAGGAGACATAAGAGATGCAGATTCGATCCCTGGGTCGGGAAGATCCCCTGGAGGAGGGCATGGCAACCCACTCCAGTATTCTTTCCTGGAGAATCCTAGGGACAGAGGAGCCTGGGGGTCTACAGTCCATAAGGTTGCAGAGTCAACCACACTGAAGCAACTTGGCGTGCACGCACAGCTCGCACGTACTCCAAGTCTTCCCCTCTGTGGAGGGGGGTGTTCAGGGCTCGGCATTTTGGTGTTCAGTCCATGCACGTGGTGAGTGTTTATCCAAAAAGGCTTGCTGGCTGTGTGAGCTAAAAACTACTGGTACATCCTGAAGAAGAGAATGGTATTCCTCATGACATTTGATTCATTCATCTATTTTTTTTATTTTCCAAAAGTCAAAAATTAAATTCATGACTTTTATGGAAAACCATCCTCAGCATAAGTTTATATCTTTCTTTCACAACAGAGTTAAATAAAGCATAAACATACTAACGTCATTTTAGTTTAATAATTAATCTATCTCTTTCATTTCTGATTGCTGTACTGAGTTTTAATAGACTTTTACATACCTGGCTTTTATGTAAATGATGAATTAAAGTTACATCCATTTAACTGTAATTCGGATTGAAAACGCTGTATTAAGTGATAGGAATGAAATTAGCCTAATATGTAAATTGCCTCCATAAGCCTAACATCCAGTCAAGATGTATTTTATGGGGATAAAAAATGAGTGAGGTATGTTTTCTGCACCAAGAATGTTTTCTTGTGTCAAAATGAAATCTAAAGGTATTGAAAAGATTTTTTATTTTGTGAATATCTGAACTACAAATAGTTTTTCTTTAAAAGTCATATAAATCAAAGAATGAATGTTGAAACTGGAATTTGACTGTTTTAAAAATCATCCTTTAGCTTGTGATGTTCTCTTTTATTAATTTCAACCATGTTGAATGATATAATTATAGTAACACACACTATCTCAGGTGTAGACTAGTCTTGACTTTTTCAGTTGCCTTTTACCTGGAAATGGGAATCATTAATCTGAGCAGTTTAGCTTTCTTTGCAGTAGAACTGAAGTAATTTAATCATGAATCCTGATGATTGAGAGAAAATGAGTTTATTTAGTCAGTCTCTATTTTGTAACTTTTATGGCAACAGAGATGATCCAGCACTTAACTTTAAAAGTACATTTAACTGCCAGGAGTCTTTGTTGGTCTGGCTAATTCCAGCTGTGGAGACATCATGAGGGCTCTTCTCTGGGGAGAGTAGGCCTGAGTGACAGATTCCTAAAACTAGAAATTCCAAGTTCACCTCACCTGATTTTTTTCTGAGCTATACTCTTTCAGGCTCTGCAACAGAGAAATTTAATATTTTTATAGAGTTGTGGAGATAGCTTGTTTTTTTCTTTGTAAAAATTGCAAAGAATGTTTATCATTTCAGAAACTAAGAAATATGTCTGAATCTCGTAGTAACCCATGTAGGTAAATCCTTTTCTGAAAACTGGTCAGGAGAGTCCATCAATGAGAAGCAAGATATAAATTTCCTTAGTAGAATAGGTTCTGGGGAGGGGTTTTATGCAAATTGTCTGTAGATTTTTGTTATTGTTACAGCATAGTTTTATTTTGTTTGTTTTTGAAATGCAGCCACTCATGTCCCCAGATCTGAGAAACAGTCCCCCAGAGACAACCATAGTTTAGACATGCTTATTTTATTTTTTGTTTGTTTTTGTTTATTTGTTTGTTGGCTGTGCTATGCGGATCTTTGTTCCCAAACCAGGGACTGAAACTGGCCGGGCAGTGAAAACGCCAAGTTCTAGCCACTGGTGCCAGGAACTCCCTAGACACGTTTACTTTCAGGCTCTTCCACTTAGAAGTTTCTGCAAACACTGGATGCCTTTGCTCTTTATTCTTCCAGATAATTTCCCTCTTTTGCCTACTCTCCTAGGATTTCCTCTGCGGAAAACAATAGAGGGCAACTTTTGGTACTTGAAAGGATCAATATCTTTTTCAAAAATACCCTTCACATATCAATCTGCTCAGGAATGAAGAATGAGGCTTGAAGCCACCACATCGGATTGAGCTGTTGTGTTCAGAATGAGAAAACTTTTAGAGTTTAGGGGAAAAGAAAAGTGAAGTCATGTCTTCAGGGAGGCATTTCTAATATAATCAAGTTTGGTGTTGATAAAAATGAAATAGATGAAGAAAAGTGTCAGTTTTAAACAGAAATAAAATCATTAAGGATGGAAAAGAAAGATACAGTTTAAAAATTCTGATCCATTTGATGTGCAGAAGCTTTTAAGTTTAATTAGGTCCCATTTGTTTGTTTTTGCTTTTATTTCCAATATTCTGGGAGGTGGGTCATAGAGGATCCTGCTGTGATGTATGTCAGAGAGTGTTTTGCCTATGTTCTCCTCTAGGAGTTTTATAGTTTCTGGTCTTACGTTTAGATCTTTAA
>NW_011494602.1:4212055-4253707 GCF_000754665.1 Bison bison bison | reverse complement strand
TTATTAGTGTATATGAATGCAAGGGATTTCTGTGTGTTGATTTTATATCCTGCAACTTTACTATAATCATTGATTAGTTCTAGTAATTTTCTGGTGGAGTCTTTAGGGTTTTCTATGTAGAGGATCATGTCATCTGCAAATAGTGAGAGTTTTACTTCTTCTTTTCCAATTTGGATTCCTTTTATTTCTTTTTCTGCTCTGATTGCTGTGGCCAAAACTTCCAAAACTATGTTGAATAGTAATGGTGAAAGTGGGCACCCTTGTCTTGTTCCTGACTTTAGAGGAAATGCTTTCAATTTTTCACCATTGAGGATAACTTAAAAGCTTCTGCACATCAAATGAAACTATTAGCAAGGTGAAAAGACAGCCTTCAGAATGGGAGAAAATAATAGCAAATGAAGCAACCGACAAACAACTAATCTCAAAAATATACAAGCAACTCCTACAGCTCAACTCCAGAAAAATAAATGACCCAATCAAAAAATGGGCCAAAGATCTAAATAGACATTTCTCCAAAGAAGACATACAGATGGCTAACAAACACATGAAAAGATGCTCAACATCACTCATTATCAGAGAAATGCAAATCAAAACCACTATGAGGTACCATTTCACGCCAGTCAGAATGGCTGCGATCCAAAAGTCTACAAATAATAAATGCTGGAGAGGGTGTGGAGAAAAGGGAACCCTCTTACACTGTTGGTGGGAATGCAAACTAGTACAGCCACTATGGAGACCAGTGTGGAGATTCCTTAAAAAACTGGAAATAGAACTGCCTTATGATCCAGCAATCCCACTGCTGGGCATACACACTGAGGAAACCAGAAGGGAAAGAGACACGTGTACCCCAATGTTCATCGCAGCACTGTTTATAATAGCCAGGACATGGAAGCAACCTAGATGTCCATCAGCAGATGAATGGATAAGAAAGCTGTGGTACATATACACAATGGAGTATTACTCAGCCATTAAAAAGAATACATTTGAATCAGTTCTAATGAGGTGGATGAAACTGGAGCCTATTATACAGAGTGAAGTAAGCCAGAAGGACAAACACCAGTACAGTATACTAATGCATATATATGGAATTTAGAAAGATGGTAACGATAACCCTGTATACGAGACAGCAAAAGAGACACTGATGTATAGAACAGTCTTATGGACTCTGTGGGAGAGGGAGAGAGTGGGAAGATTTGGGAGAATGGCATTGAAACATGTGAAATGTCATGTATGAAACGAGATGCCAGTCCAGGTTCAATGCACGATGCTGGATGCTTGGGGCTAGTGCACTGGGACGACCCAGAGGGATGGTATGGGGAGGGAGGAGGGAGGAGGGTTCAGGATGGGGAACACATGTATACCTGTGGTGGATTCATTTTGATATTTGGCAAAACTAATACAATTATGTAAGGTTTAAAAATAAAATAAAATTAATTAAAAAAAAAAATAAAATAAAATAAAAATAAAAAATTCTGATCCATCACCAAGAAAGGGTATTAGAAAGAAAGTTGCTTCTTATATATTTAAATGATTTCTCTGTTTACTTTCAGAACTACATGACTCTAAACTAGTGAGGTTTCCCTTGAAAAAATAGTTCCAAATGTCTTGCTTCTCCAGTTCATGCTCAATAATCTTCTTTTCATTTATTGTATAATTGTTAACTGGCTTCCCTGGTGGCTCAGCTGGTAAAGAATCTGCCTGCAATATAGGAGACCTGGGTTCTATCCCTGGGTTGGGAAGATCCCCTGGAGAAGGGAATGGCTACCCACTCCAGAATTCTGGCCTGGAGAATTCCATGGACTGTATAGTCCATGGGGTTACAAAAAGTCATACATGACTGAGCAACTTTCACTTTCATCTCAGATACATAGAGATATAATAATAAATCCTCAAATAACTACCCCTCAAATTCAATCATCACTGTCATTTGCCAGCCTGCATTATCCTTGCAATCCTAGATATCACTTCTAAATACTTCATTACAAAATTTTAGTTACATAAAACCAATAGCTTTTAAAAATATGTATGAACAGTCATTAGTGGGAAAACTTAATGGAAATTCCACAGAGTCATCTTTCTTATAAATTCTGTACCTAACAGTATTGTTAGAGAGAGTGGGAATTCTAGAAGTCTTTCCAGAATTATTTTCTATTCTGGGCACATTCTTTGGATGCTTTCTACTTGCCTATTTCTCAAGGGAAATTCTAATGAATCCATGAATCAACTATTGATCGATTTAATCAATATTCAACTATTGATTTAATAAGTGGGCAAAAGTATTTTTAATGGACATGTGAATCAGGCAGGAAAGTGTATAGAAGGAAGAGAAAATACTCGAGAGAGAAAAGAGCCAGAGGATAGATCACGTGGCTCTCACTGAAAGGAAGGAACGGTACAAAGTCAGAGCCCTTTCATTTCCCCAAATTGTCCCGTTCAATGTAGAAATAAGGATATCAATGAACGCTACAATCACTAGAGATTTATAATTACAAGTTTCAGGTGGTTTCTGAGGATTATAATTTTCTTCAAGTACACACAAAAAAATTTAAGTACTGATCAATGTGCTTTCTCTCTGAACCTCGCCTCAGTGGTGTTCAAAACCTGGATGCAGTTAATTGTTTCACAGAACAGCTGGTATCATTCTTTAATCAGCCTTCAGAAAAAGTTCATTCTTTCTGAACATTTTTCCTTAATCTTACATTAATGGTAAAGTGATAAAAATTTCCCATTTTGCTAGGTTTGTTTGTTTAGCATTTTTTTTACTGTATTCCTTTCCTTTTCTAGGTCACGCAAATTATGTTTTTGTGATAGCGTTTGATCTTTCACAAAGACCTGATGTTCTTGATAAATTATCAACGTGTTAGTCAAACTGAAGTTTCTATTATATTGAGTGCAGCTTTGAAATGAAATTTTCTCTCTTCCTAAATTACCTGAAAGGGTTCCTCTTCATGCAGCCAAACAGAGGAGAAAGTTTATTAAGTAAAGGGAGAATTAATGTCACCAAATAAAATAACTCACCTGGAAAGATATTGCTTTCTTCTTTTTTGTTTGTTTGTTTGTTTTTATAGTTCTCTATTTCTTTACAAGGGTGCTGTGTATAAAAACCTCAGAAAGGAGATCAGAATAACCAGCCTAAGTCATTAAGCTGTGTTGATCCAGCATGTAGCTAAATAAATAAGAGTGTAAGTTATTCCTTGCTCAGAAGCTGGCTGCAAATTTGCTAAGTGATTCATTTGAGGCTAATTTTCTGCATGACCCTCTCATTGTCTTCAGGACCCGTCTTATGGAAGGAAAATAAATTCAGCCAAACCAACAGAGCACTATGGGAGATTTTATTATGAATTCAGAAACTTTGGAAACATCCTTTTCCCAGCAGGTCCAGGTCTCCAAAAGATACATGCTTCTGATTTCCTAAAGAACATCTGCTCTGCAAAGACTGCAGAATTTCTCTATGTCCAAATCCCAGTATTTGTGAGGCTAGAATAGAGATACCAAGGGAACATTTCATACAAAGATGGGCATAATAAAGGACAGAAATGGTATGGACCTAACAGAAGCAGAAGATATTAAGAAGAGGTAGCAAGAATACACAGAAGAACTATACAGAAAAGATCTTAATGACCAATATAAGCATAATGGTCTGATCACTCACCTAGAGCCAGACATCCTGGAGTGTGAAGTCAAGTGGACCTTAGGAAATATCACTAAGAACAAAGCTAGTGGAGGTGATGAAATTCCAGTTGAGCTATTTCAAATCCTAAAAGATGATACTGTTAAAGTGCTGCACTCAGTATGCCAGCAAATTTGGAAAACTCAGCAGGGGCCACAGGACTAGAAAATGTCAGTTTTCATTTCAACTCCAAAGAAGGGCAATGCCAAAGAATGTTCAAACTGCTGCACAATTGCATTCATTTCACATGCTAGCAAAGTAATGCTCAAAATTCTCCAAGCTAAGATTCAACAGTATGTGAGTCAAGAATTTCCAGTTGTTTGAGCTGGATTTAGAAAAAGCAGAGGAACCAGAGATCAAATTGCCAACATCCATTGGATCATAGAAGAAGCAAGAGAATTCCAGAAAAAACATCTACTTCTGCTTCACTGACTGTATACTAAAGCCTTTGACTATATGGATCACAACAAGCTGTGGAAAATTCTTAAAGAGTTGGGAATACCAGACCACCTCACCTGCCTCCTGAGAAACCTGTATGCAGGTCATGAAGCAACAATTAGAACTGGACATGGAACAACGGACTGGTTCCGAGTTGGGAAAGGAGTACGTCAAGGCTGTATATTGTCACACTGCTTATTTAATGTATACTCAGAGTACATCATGCAAAATGCCGGGCTGGATATGTAGAAGCTGAAATCAAGATTGCCAGGGGAAATATCACTAATCTCAGATATGCAGATGATACTACCCTTATGACAGAAAGCAAAGAGGAACTAAAGAGCCTCTTGATGAAAGTGAAAAAAAAGATTGAAAAAGCTGGCTTAAAACTAAGACCATGGCATCCAGTCCCATCACTTCATGGCAAATAGAAGGGGAAACAATGGAAACAGTGACAGACTTTATTTTGGGGGGCTCCAAAATCACTGCAGATGGTGACTGAAGCCATGAAATCAAAAGACGCTTGCTCCGTGGAAGAAAAGCTGTGACAAACCTAGAGAGAGTACTAAAAAGCAGAGACATTACTTTGCTAACAAAAGTCCATCTCGTTTATGGAAGTGAGAGTTGGACCATCAAGTAGCCTGAGAACCGAAGAATTGATGCTTTTGAACTGTGGTGTTGGAGAAGACTCTTGAGAGTCCCTTGGACTGCAAGGAGATCCAACCAGTCCCTCCTAAAGGAGATCGGTCCTGGGTGTTTAGTGGAAGGACTGATGCTGAAGCTGAAACTCCAATACTTTGGTCACGTCATATGAAGAACCGACTCACTAGAAAAGACCCTGATGCTTGGAAAGATAGAAGACAGGAGGAGAAGGAGATAACAGAGGTCGAGATGGTTGGCTGGCATCATGAGTTTGAGCAAGCTCCAGGAGATGGTGAAGGACAGGGAAGCCTGGTGTGCTGCAGTCCATGGGGTCACAAAAAGTGAGGCAAGACTGAGCAGCTGAACAGCAGCAGTCGCCTGTGCTGGAATCTTGTTGCGTCTCACAGCTGTGCTTTCTCCATTGCTGATGCTGGAGGCGGCCCGCGCTGCGCCCTCAGCTAGTTTCCTGACCCAGCCCTAGATGGCATTGCTGTGCTTTGATTCCGCCAGAACCACCTTTTTCATTTAAAATGTGTCCATGAGGAGAGGGATGAGATTTTTGCATTTCAGTTCATGGGTTGATTGGAGGAAATCGAGGGAGAATTGTGACACATAAAAATGTGTTACTGAATGACAGAATGACCTTGACTGCAGAGGTCTTCCTTCCAGTTCTATTGAGATATAACTGACATCACCTTGTGGAAGCTTAGGTGTACAGCATGTTGGTTTGTTACACTCATATGTTGCAAAATGGTTACCAGCAGAGTGTTAGCTAACACCTCCATCACCTCACATAATTATCACTTCTTTTATTCTGGTAAGAGCATTTAAGATCTACTCCCCTCCTATTTTTCAAGTATGTAATATAACATTATCAATATTAATTATAGTCACATGCTGGACAATAGATGTTCACACCTTATATCTGGAAATTTATACCCTTTGACCAACATCTTCCCATTTTTTCCCATCCTCCAGTTCCTGGTAACCACCACTCTATAATCTGTTACTATGACTTCAGAACTTATAGATTACAGCTAAGTGATATCATGCGGTATTTGTCTTTCTCTTTCTGACTTCTTTCACTTACCATGAGACCATGAGGATCATAAATCTTGATCCAGAAATCCTTTCTCCACAACCTTTGGGCAAATTGTTTCACCTCTCTGGACCTTTCTGTGGTGAGAGACTTCAAGTCATACCAATTTCTATTAAGAATAAAAGGCAACTTTGTCCTGAGAGTATCATACTAAGTGAAGTAAGCCACACAGAGAAAGACAAATATCATATGATATTGCTATATGTGGAATCTAAAAATATGATACAAATAAACTTATTTACAACGCAGTCATAGAAAACAAACATGGTTACCAAAGAAGAAAGGAGGGAGGAAGAATAAATTAGGAGCTTGGGATTAACATATACACACTAGATATTCTGTAATAATGTATGAGGGAAAAAAATCTGGAAAAGAATATATACATATGAAAAGTGAAAGTGTTAGTCACTCAGTCATGTCTGACTGTTTGCAACCCATGGACTGTAGCCCATCAGGCTCCTCTGTCCATGGAATTCTCCAGGCAAGAACATGGAGTGGGTTGCCATTTCCTTCTCCAATGCATGAAAGTGAAAAGTGAAAGTGAAGTCGCTCAGTCATGTCCGACTCTTTGCGACCCCATGGACTGCAGCCTATCAGTCCGCTCCATCCATGGGACTTTCCAGGCAAGAGTACTGGAGTGGGGTGCCATTGCCCTCTCCCTCTCTGTCTCTGCTGCTGCTGCTGCTGCTAAGTCGCTTTGGTCGTGTCTGACTCTGTGCGACCCCAGAGACGGCAGCCCACGAGGCCCCACCCCATCCCTGGGATTCTCCAGGCAAGAACACTGGAGTGGATTGCCATTTCCTTCTCCAAAATGTTATATTACATAGGGAAGCTTTACATATGTATATATATATATATATAAACCAAATCACTTTACTATACACCTGAAACTAACACAACATTGTCAATCAACTGTACTTCAATAAAAATTTTAAAATTAAAAAAAAATCAAAGAATAAAAGGAAACTATTTTGGGGGCATTCTAGCTCTAATTCTTCTGAAATTATGCTGCCATGTTGGGATCTCTAGCTGACTAATGTTTTCAATCTTTGTTTATTATCCAGGACCCTAAATTACGTGAACTTCTGGATGTGGGGAACATTGGGCGCCTGGAACATCGCATGATCACAGTGGTGTATGGGCCTGACTTAGTGAACATCTCCCATTTGAACCTCGTGGCTTTCCAAGAAGAAGTGGCCAAGGTATGGTGGATTGAAACCTTTGAAGCTGATCACCTCAATCTGAATTCGTATGATATTATCCTGATTCCTTTGAAAGACTTTGAGTTTTCATCGTATTTATCTTGTGTTAAAATTCCATCTAAAAATCAACTTGCTGCCAATTAGAAGTGTGATTCAAACACTTTCAAATAATGGCGTTGACTTAAAATTATGGATTTTTTCCTTAGAAATTGGGCATTTGATATCATTTCTTTTCAAATGAAAATATAGATGAAACCACATTCCATTTCATCTAAACATCTTATCCCAACTCATTTTCTCTTAGCCTTACCTTCTTCTTTCCATCTGTCTCCTCAAAGGCAGACATTTTCAATACCTATTCAATTTCTTTTACAATGGGCAGCACCTAATCCATGATTATGTACATAGTAACTGCTCAATTAATATGAGAAAGGATGAAAAATTCTTAAAATTTTAAATAAAAATCTTAAATAATAAAAAATATTTATTCAGCCATGTACTAGAAAGATGAATTAGATAAGGATTCTTCATTAAAGAGTTTCTAATTTACTAAGATAGTGGGCCTTTCAGACGAATACAGAAATAATCAGAAGAAAGGCAGGGTATATCAAATAAGAAGCTATGAACTTCTGGGCAACTTGGACTCAAGTAATTTGATGTTTTCTCTAAAACTATTCAATTGCCATTAAAAGAGCTTGAAATGAACATATTGAAGGGAAAGGTTTCTTTTTCCATGATTATAGTTTGTAAGATACTAACGATGGTCCTGGGGCTTCCTTGGTAACTCAGCTGGTAAAGAATCCGCCTGCAATGCAGGAGACCCCGGATTGATTCCTGGGTTGGGGAGATCCACTGGGAAGGCATAGGCTATCCACTCCAGTATTCTTGGGCTTCCTTTGTGGCTCAGCTGGTAAAGAATCCACCTGCAATGTGAGACACCTGGGTTCAATCCCTGGGTTGGAAAGATCCCCCTGGAGAAGGGAAAGGCTACCCACTCCAGTGTTCTGGCCTGGAAAATTCCATGGACCATATAGTCCATGCGGTCACAAAGAGCTGGACATGACTGAGCAACTTTCACTTTCAATGTTGATTCTGACCCTACACACAGTTTCTTTCAAGAGGGGACATGGCTGTAACTATGGCTGATTATTGTTGATGTTTGACAGAAAACAACAAAACTCTGCAAAGCAATTATCCTTCAATTAAAAAATAAATTAAGTGGCAAAAAAAAAGTATATGAATCTAAGTAAAAGTTGAAATCTGCATATCATATCTGTGGCCTTATATAGCTTCTCACATCATGGATGACAACTATGGGGTCATGTCAGGCCAGTGTTCATTGTCTGAGCATTATGATCTATAATTTTTTGACCTTCTGTGCTCTGACATTTTTCTGAGCTACATGCACCAAATAATATGTCCTGACTTCTAATTTATTAGTGATTATTTGTTGTTCAGTCGCTCAGTCATGTCCTACTCTTTGCAACCCCAACCCCATGGACTGCAGCATGCCAGGCTTTCCTGTCCTTCACCATCTCCCAGAGTTTGCTCAGGCTAATGTCATTGAGTCAGTGATGCCATCCAACCATCTCATCCTTATCATCCTCTTCTTCTCTGTCTTCAGTCTTTCTCAGCATCAGGGTCTTTTCTAATGAGTCATCTCTTTGCATCAGGTGGCCAAAGTATTGGAGTTTTAGCTTCAACATCAGTCATTCCAATGAATATTCAGAGTTGATTTCCTTTAGGTTTGATTGGTTTGATCTCCTTGCAGTACAAGGGATTCTCAAGACTCTCTTCCAACACCACAATTCTAAAGCATCAATTACTGATTATGGTAGAGGTTTATTTCCAAAAGTTGCATAATAGCAATTTCAATTCTTACAATGGAATGAATAAAATACTATCTAGTTTTGATACTCTGGAGTCTTGAGAAGCTACTTTTTAAGGCTGTTTTACAAACTCAGTCTATTTTATATCTTCAAGAACTAAGTCACCCATTTACATCTATGGTATAATTTGTGCTTGGAGAGACTTCAGTTCAGTGAAACACTGTGTGGCCGCATTGTACTTGCTTTGCAATCCTTATTCCGGTACCAGCTGGTAATCAGTTGAGTGTATACACTTCACTTCTCAGTATATGTATGTATGATTGGATGGATGAATGAACATAGATAAATAAATACTAAATATTTCTACAATAATTTTAAAATATCACTGCTAGACTACGATCATATTCAGTTCTTAGTAAAATGACCAATTTATAATATTCATTAACTCTCAGTCAGAAGGATTTACTAAATGACAGTAACTTACAGGGAGGCTTTTCCTATGAGTGAATATAGATTTCATATTACAAACCAATCTGCATATTTTATGTCACAATAAACCTTTGTGCACTTATGTTCTAAACATTTTAATTTTCTCCTCTCTGTGGTCTTCTGCTCATTAATTTCCTTTAGAGATTGTGATTAGCAAGCCCTGTAGTATTCCCTGTCAGAACTACATCTATAGACATTTTTCCAGCAGCTACTTGCCTGGTATAATTAATGAAGCTACAGAATATGTTTTGCCTTCCCTGACTGTGATATTCTGTAGGGTATTTTTCCCCCATTGAAATTGTTCATCCAGAAGGTTTAGATTTGCAAACACCATGTGCTCTGAAAACTTAATTTCCACCCTTGTAATTGTCAGTACTCTCTCATAACATCACACCCTCTATTTAGTCTCGGGAGCCAACGTACATAGTGCCTTGTGTAGTGGCCGCACCGAAGGAGACAGTTTGCCTCATTGTATAGAATGCCCAACAGGAACCTGAGCTGCTCTGAAAGCCAGATGTCTCCGGAAGAAATTGTTGACAAAGGGATTCGGACTCATTCATTCATTCAACACGCATTTGTCAGGTGCCTTCTCTGTGCCAGTGTCAGGGACACAGCATTCTGTAGAAAATAGAGAAATCGTGATGATGAAGCACACTGATTGTGGGTCAGATGGAGGTCTGTGTGGAGGGATAAAGCAGAAGAAGAGTGTGATGGTGGAGGAAGGGGAGTATTTCTTGATGGAGTGCTCAGAGAAGGCAAAAATCTGAAGGAAGTTGCTCAACTGCAACAGTATCATCGATTCCTGAGAAATCTGTTAATTAATTTTTTTTGTCAGAACCAGGACTTCAACTTTCCTAAATATATTTTTCCAGATTTTCATGCTTTCTTGTTACATAAATCACTTGAGATTGACTTTTTTATTTATTTTTTTAGACAAGTGACTCCTTTCAAAGATGGATTGGGGAGAAAACTGTATCTTTAAATTTTTCCCTCTGTGGTTGGACTACAGAAGTGGTATCTTTTGTAGTTAAACAACAGTATTCTTCTTGATATGCAGCACAATTTGCCAACCCTGTGTGTCCTAAAGATCAGATCTCTCTGCTCCCTCAAGGGATACCTCCCTTTAATAGACTTGGAAAATAGGGGGTTTGTTTCACCTCTGTCCTCTGAGTCTCACACTTCTTCCTGCATCTCCTACTGCCTTGAGGACCAATGAGCACATCCGTGTTTGTTGTCCCTGACTTCAGCCCCCCTCTCTGGGATGCCCTGATTCCTCCTCAGAGCTACAGAGAGATGGAGGGTATCATCATCCTTCCCTTTACCCTCCACTATTAACTCCCAACAGTCCTCCACACACTCCACACACAGGTATTAATACAGGACTCCTGGCAAAGTTGGAGGTACCAGCAAAGGAAATTAGCAAAGGCAATAGAAGTTGATTTCTTGTTTTGTGGTGTAGGCTTTTGAAGGACTTTATTTTGAGGGATATGGAAGCCACTGGAGGGTTTGGAGCAGGTGATAGACATGATCTGACAACTCTTCAGTCAATGATTGATGGCAAGGGAAGAGACAATAATGGAAGCAGGAAGATCAGTTAAGAAGCTATAGAAATATTTTAATTAGATTGTTAGTGTCTTGAAGGAAGAGGGAGCTTGTAGAGATAAGAAGGGAATCTGAGTATCTATATCTACATCTAGTTAAGGGTACCATCAAGAGCATGAACAATTGTGATTGTATGTTGCATGTAAGAGAAAGAGAAGAATCAAGAATGATGTTAGACTTTTGACCCAACAGACAGAAAGGATGGAAGTACCACGTACTCCATAGGGAGAATTTAAAGTAGAGCACATTTGGTGGTGTACAGCAAGGGTTCAGCTTTGATTATGTTTGGTTTGAGATTATTATTAGATACCCAAGCAGATATGTTGAGTAGGCAGTTAAATATATGAGCCTGGCATTGAATGCATCAATTTGGAAGTCATCCTGTTATAGATAGTATTTAATGAGCCAGGATGAGATCAGCCAGGAAGCAACTGTAGATAGAAAAAATGTTCAAGGCCTGAGTCACTGATACGCCAACTTGAAGAGACTGAGGGGATAAGAGAGAATCAGAAGAAGCAGTCTGACAAGGAGTGGTCAGTGCCCTGGCAGTGAGGCAAGTCTGTGAGTTTAGAAGTCAGGGGAAGACAGAATTTCAAGCAAAGAGTGATCAACAGGGCCAGCTGTTGCTCTCAGGTCAAGTAAGATGACGGCTGACAACTGACTGTCGGATTCAAGGGTATGGAGGTCACTGGTGACCTTGATTAGGGCAACTCCGTGGAATAGTGGAATCAAAAGTCTATTGGAGTGGGCTCTGCAGAAGGAAATGGCAACCCACTCCGGTATTCTTTCCTAGAGGAGCCCAGTGGGCTGCTGTCCACAGGGTCGCACAGAGTCGGAAACAACTGAAGCGACTTAGCAAGCATGCATGCCTTGGAGAAGGAAATGGCAACCCACTCCAGTAATCTTGCCTGGAGAATCCCAGGGATGGAGGAGCTTGGTGGGCTGCCGTCTATGGGGTCACACAGAGTCAGACACGACTGAAGTGACTTGGCGGCAGCAGCTCAGGAATCAGTGGAGAGAAATGAAGAAGACAAAAGAGATTGTTCTTGTGGGAAGTTTTGGTGTAAAAGGTAGGGGAAAGATGAGAAGATTGCTGGAAGAGGGAAGCAAGATCAAGAGATAGTTTTAAGATGGGAGAAACCACAACATGCCTGTATGCTGGTGGCAATGATCCTGTGGACGGTAAAGAATACAAGAGAGTTGGAGAACTGCTGGAGCATGTCCTTAAGTAGGCAAGCATGGCAGGACCTAGTATAGCATTCAGGAAAGTATAGCCTGAGGTCAAGCCTGACCTATCAGTTGTTTTTATATAGTTTTATTGAAACACAACAAACCCATTTCTTTACATATTGTCTATGGCTGCTTTCTCTAGACATAGTTGAGTCATTATGACATAAACCATATGGAGTACAAAGCCTAAAATATTTACTATCTGGTCCTTTGTTACAAAAAAAAATTGTATAAAAAAAAAATTGTGGAATCTGTCTTAGTTCACAAATAGAGGGACTGGGCTCAGACAGGAGCAAGGACACTTGACTGATAAGAGGAGGAAAAGTGGAGTCCATCAGTAGAGATGCTGGTAGGCGGTCCATGTGGTAGAGGGAATGATGGAGGTTTTCTGGTTGCCTCTGTTTTCTCGGTGACAAAGGGAATAGAAGTCAGTAGCTAAGCATAAGTAAGTAAGTATCCTAAGTAACTTTTAAATCCTCAAGGCTTTTTCTGCACCAGTTGGTGAATTTCTTTAAAGAGCTGACTGGTGAGGACTTTGCTAGTGGTCTGGTGGTTAAGACTCCATGCTTTGAGTGCAGGGGATCTGGGTTGAATCCTTGGTCAGAGAACTAAGATCTCACATCCTGCAGAGTAACTAAGCCCACGGGTCACAACTGCTGAGCCTGCACGCTGCAACTAGAGAAGCCAGGTGCTGCAATGAAGACCCAGTGCAGCCAAAATAAATAATTGAAATAAAATTATATATATAAATGATCTTACTGATAAGGTTAATATGGACTGCAAAAGACAGATCATTTACATCAACCCAAAAATCTATATCATGTGAACAAGTTAACCATTCATCAGGTCCATGCAAATTTTTCCATTGGTCAAAGAGTCTGAAGATAAAATAATTTTCTTCTTCCTGACCAATTCTAGTGCCTCTTTCTAATATTCTGCTTTCCTTTGAGGTGGGAGGCGACGCAGAGGCATCTAATTGTGCTTCTTCCTGAAGTCATGCAGCCTAAACACCACTGTGTGGGTTGGAAAACAGATTGCTCTGAACCAGGGGCAGGATTCACAGGATTGCAATATGTTGGGGTTTGCTATCAAGTCTCAAGGATCCAGTGGGAAACCTGTCTTCATCAAAAAATTTCAGTAAGAAATGGAATCTGTCTTATGATTAGTGAAGAATCTCTGTGTGCAAAGGCAGCAGAGGTGAAGCCTTCTCTATTTGGATTAAGAAATCTAAAATTATTTTCTGCATGTCTTCCTCTGGGTTCAGGTCCCTTTCCATGGCTGGGTCCCTGGACACTCATCCACCTGCCCAGTTCCTATCCCAGATCCTTGTTCAGTGCATTATGATAGCGAGATAGCCCATCACCCCAAGAGACAGAATTCAGCTTTGGCATGAATACTGAAGTGGGTAACCATTCCCTTCTCCAGGGGATTTTTCTCAACCCAGTGATCAAACCCAGGTCTCTTGCATTACAGGCAGATTCTTTACCATCTGAGCCACCAGGGAAGCCCAAAGCTTAGATGGATATTGCCAATTTTCCAAACTGTTAGAGTTAGTTTTTTAAATGTTAACTCACTCATGCAAAAAAAAAGAGAAAAAGTTTAATAGAGGATCTCTGTTAAAATGTTAGCTATTAAAGTAGCTGTCACAAAATAAATGAGCGCTCCAAAAAAATGTTTTATATACTGACATCAGCCTTCAGGGTATATTTTAGAATTTGGGGGTAACATCTGTTACTTGAGCAGGTATGAATATCATAGAGAGTCTAGTTCACTCATTTGGGAAGTGTCATGGAAGCTTGCCTTAACTTCATCCACACCAGTTGGTTACCCTCCATCCAAATATGTTGCAAGCTCTCTGAATTTCCTAATTAGCTCCCACCTCTCCTTCCTCATCCTGCTACCCTCTCCCATCTTGTTCAAGTCCATGACAGGTCTTCTCTGTAACTACCTTCTACCTCCTTTTCTAGAATTCTCTCTTTGTTCTCCAGCTCTGTGTGTCTATCTGCTAGCAATGATCCTTAAAAAGCCTCAAACCTGATCAGACTTCACATCATTTCTGTGGCATTATTACCTACAAAATGAAGTTTTCTGTCTATGTGGTTGTCATTCATTTAGTGAGTAAATATTCTTTGAAGGCCTAGCATGTGCCAAGCACTAGGGAGTTGCCAGTGGTGAAAACAAGCATAGCCTGTGCCCTTAGGAGCTGCCGAATCGCTGCCTGGACCCAGCACCATTCCGCCTCAGCAGTTCCTAACCACTTGCGATTCCTCCTGCCTTCATAACCAGTGCCTTCAGACTTACGTGCTTTCCTAGATATCCTTTCTCCACTCTGTCCATCAGCAGAATTTCCAAGCCTCCTTTAGAGACTCACCGTGTATACAACTCACCTGTCTCCCCTCTGTCCCATGATTTCCATGAATAACTGAGTTTCTTCCTTTTCTTTGATCATCCCATGACTATTTTCTATTGCATTTATCACACTATAATTATCTGTCACTATGTCTGACACCCTATCCTGGATTTGTGAGCTGCTCAAAGTCAGAAAATATAGTTCAGTCATTTGTGTTCCCAAGATCTATCTTAGTCTCAACTGATAATAGGTACCCAATAAATGTGTCTTCTGCGGGGGCAGAGGAGGACGTTTAAAAAAGGAAAGAAGAAAGGAAAACAGGACAGAGTGCAGGAACGAAAGGACCAAGAAAGGAAGAAAAAAGCTGGTGGGTCCTTGAAAACAGTCAATAGCTCATGGAATATTATAGAGCTCCCGAGACTTTGAACATCATGTGCTCTAATCCCCTTGTTTTTAAGTTGAAAATATTGAGGCCCTTGAACTAGTTGTTTCAGATTTCTTGCTCTGAACACGGGCCTCTTCCAAGGTCTGCCAGGATGCCCAATGGCTTCCACCTTCTTCATCCTTCCAAGCACAACCCAGAATCATTTATTGTCCTCCTCCTCCTCTATCCATCAGTTACCACATTTTTCTGAAGAAAAGGAAAAATATCTTCAACTGGCCAAATAGTTGAGATGGTTCAGGGAAAGGAATAAGAGATTGCACCACAAAAGTGGCGCTTTTTAAGAAAAGGAAATTATAGTCTACTAAATGAAATAGAAAAGGAAAAGAGGGACTAGTGAATGGTCCTGCCTCAGTCCTCTGACCACTCCTGATACAGAACTTGATTCCTCAAAAACTTTCCACTTTTCTTAGACTTCCCTCCAAATTAATAGTATAGATATTTAAAAATAACCTCAAGAGACATGAAGTTCATATATTTCTTTCTATTCTGGGGACATATATGTTGAGATAAGAATTTTCAAACACTAACAGGTTTTCTGTACACAATTAAGTTTATCTCACTTTCGTTTTGAATTTAGCACCAACTTATGGTGGATGAACAGTGGCTATAAGTTTGACTTTTTAAACAAAAAGTGATGAAGAAAAAGAGAATAAGGTACCATATATTCTTTTCGGCAATATACTTTGGAACATAATGGAAAACTGTGCTGATGTCCTTGGAGGTAGAATATACATGCCAAAAATATGACTGTATTGAATATATATTGCTTTTTACACATGTGAAAAGTTAGCCCTCTTGGTTATTGTGTTTCATGAGATCTTCATTCACTGGCATTCTCACTTTCTCATATTAATAAGCCATACCTATATCATCTTAGGATATTCTTTCATCCAGTCATAAATAAGGCCCAAGTTCTTACAAGGTCCATATATTTCTCTGTTAGTCTTAGGATTTGATAGTCGTGGATGTTCTTTTTTGGAAAATGAGATCCACCCCACATTCTGCACTTGAATTTCAGATGATTATGGGGCAGATAAAGGATATATATTTTAAACTTTTAAATTGTGAAAATGTCACCCGTCTGGAACATCCATATAAAGGTTTAAAAGTTCAAAGTCACACCTCCCCAAAAAAAAAAACATTCGTTTTAAAAAAGGAAGAAGAAAAAAAGGCAATTCAGAAATTAATCTCTTCTTACATCCAGATAAGAACAACCAATTGCTATTCTGTTGACTGTGGCAGAAATCATACCTACCCACCTTCCCCAGGAGAGCTTCTTTTGAGCCAGGCAGGATTCAAGGGTGCCACAAAGAGGAATCAATGCCCAACTTAAGGGAGGATATATATGCCCAGACTCAGAAATAAGCATGATTTCAGACTGTGGGCTACTGTGAGTGCAAGTCTGCTTTTCCCCAGGAAAAAAGTCAGAAACTGATTAAGCAGCAGCATCTTCCCTTTCTTTCCAGTCGCCCAATAAAACAGAAATAAGCTGCTTCCTCCTTATTCCTCTGCCTCTCTGGCAGCTGAGAAAGCCCTGATTGTATTTCCTGTGTATCTAGCCTTAAAGAAGACACAAAAATACTTTTTAAAAAACTATAATTTTTGGAAAGGAAGAAGAAATCTAAGAAAATTTGGCTTCCATGCTTCATTACTATGGAAAAATACCTGACACCCTTTGAAAGTGGCAGGTTGATCTGTTTCATCTACTGCCTTAATATCGGTTGTTACGTTTATGTTTCCAATGCATCAAATGCTCCCAAGGAATAGGCTGCCCTTAAGAATAAATTTTTTTTGAAAATTACATTTTAATATATTGGTTATATAGTAATAATCATTCACTCAACAAATACTTCATTGCCTACTCTGTACCAGCCACAGTTTTGAGTGCTGGGGATAAAATAAACAAAAATGATTGTCTTCATGAAGCTTACTTAATGGTGGGGTAGGGTGATGATAAACAAAATAAATAAGATGGTAATAGGGGCTAGGAAGGAATAAAGCAGAGAAGGGAGATAGGAAGCATTTGGGGGGATACATAAGAAACGAATCACCAGTCCAGGTTCAATGCAGGATACAGGATGCTTGGGGCTGGTGCACTGGGATGATCCAGAGAGACCGCATGGGGAGGGAGGTGGGAGGGGGGTTCAGGATGGGAAACATGTGTACACCTGTGGTGGATTCATGTTGATATATGGCAAAACCAATACAATATTGTAAAGTAATTAGCCTCCAATTAAAACAAATTAATTTAAAAAAAAGAAAGGAAAAGAAAACAACTGAATTTCATACTTTAGATGGATGAATTATATCTCAATAAAGTTTTTTTAATCTATATGAAAATAATAGCAGTATGTTGTGTAGTATATTTTAAATTTAGAACTAAACATGTGCCAACAATAGTCTGAAGCATAGAAAGAGAAAAGTGAAACATGCTGTTGTAAAGTTCTCATATTTTACCTGAAATTGTATAATAGTATTTGAACACAGACTGTGATAAGTACATATTTCCCTAAACACACAAGCACATAATACAGAGGTAAAACTAATAAGGTAATAATGAGTATGAAATGGAGTCATAAAATAAATAAATAAATCAGTTCACCAGCCAGAGTCACACTAAGATACGATGATCTATGAGGGAGACCTTGCAAATGATGGAGTGTGTCAAGTGGTCATCACAGAGGAGAGTGGTGCTGAGGCAGGTGTGACCCAGCACATTGGTGGAGGGAATGATGAGCAGGGAGAGAGCAGAGGGAGAGGCTGGGTGTGTCGGCAAGTGACCCAAATAGCGATAGGTGGCCACTGTGAGAATGATTTTACTCTCAATGACACAAGTATCTATTACATTGTTTTGAGTAAGGGATGGATTTGGGGTGACATTTTGACAGGATTGTTCTGGTTCCTCTGTTGAAAAGTTGTAAGTAAGGGTATAGAAACAGAGATAGGAAGAGCAGAGTGCCTGGAATAGAGGTGGTGAGAATGGTTAGGTTCCTGATACATTTTGAATGTGAAGCCAAAAGATTCACTGAATGAACCAGATACATGACATGAGAAAGAGAGAGCTAAGGATGATCTCAGGTTCTTTTAATTTAATTTATTGAAATAAATATTCCTATCTGGGAAGATCAGAAATTTGGTTTTGGACACAAATTTTAAAATAGTATTAGCCCAAAACAGCAAAACAAGCATAGGTATGACGTCTTCTCTCTCTTGAGGTACTGTGAAAATAATGATAAAGGAACATAAATACACAATGATGAAGAGAACAAGATAGGTCACTAGGACATGACATATTTCACTAAGTTCGCAGGGGGGCAAAAAATGAAGAGATGTCATAGTGGAGAAAACAACAGATGAGAAAGTCCCTGACCTGCTCAGAAACAATCAAGAGATGCTCCAGGCAGAGATGCTCCAGGCTTGAGTTCCACCAGCCCAGCAGAACATGGACTAAGAAGTGGGAGTGAAAAAAACAGCCTTTCATTCCCTACTCCTGATCCTCATATAGAATAATCAATAACCAATCACTTTCTGCATCAAAAATTTGAGTGGTGTGTCTTTTATGAAATTGGATAAATAATTGAAAAGTATCATTGTGGGTAGCACTGGAGTTCAAGATCCAGAGTAAAGTTCTCATTCTAACATTTGTGGATACCACACCATGGTGGCTGGAACGCACATGCTCACTGGAAAAGAAGTCTGCTCGCTGGTCAACCCCACTCCCATACTCAGGGCTCCCAGCCAGCACTTCTGTTGCCCCATCTAAGATGGGAACTGACAATAAAATATCCACAAGCTATTGAAAAAACCTACAATACTGATTGATAAGGATGCAAAGATGAACAGAAAAAAGAAGTAATAATAAAGTGAAGTCGCTCAGTCATGTCCAGCTCTTTGCGACCCCATGGACTTTAGCCTACCAGGCACCTTGGTCCATGGGATTTTCCAGGCAAGAATACTGGAGTGGGTTGCCATTTCCTTCTCCAGGGGATCTTCCTGACCCAGGGATCGAACCCAGGTCTCCCACATTATACGCAGACGCTTTACCGTCTGAGCCACCAAGAAAGCCCCATTAGTATAATTAAGGAAACAGTTTAAAAAAAAACTAGGACGTATCTTCAGAGAGAATTTTAAATATATTTTACCCTTAAGAAAAGAACAAGATGCTATGAAAAGTCGGTAACAAAAATAAGAAAGTTCTCTTAGAAATAAAATATAAAATAATGGAACAATAATAAAAATTCTGCTATACTACTAAAAGAGGAGGTGAAGGAAATGTCTCAGAATGTGGAACCAAGCAAAACAACAACAATGAGGGCAGCAAACAAACAACTAGAAAGTGAAAGATAAAAAAAGGATAAGAAAAGTGAAAATATAAGAAATATAGGTATAATCAGTCTAGCTAGGGTGGTAGCCAATGAAAAGAGAAAGCAGAAGAGAAGAAAATATGAAAAACATAATACAAGAAAACAAGTTAGAGCTCAAGGAAGGTGCTGGTCTTGAAGCTGAAATAGAAAGTGTAGGATTGGAATAGCTTCAGGAAATATGAGTAGGAAGCTAGAAGATATAAGATAAATGCAAATGGCTTAAGTTTCTTCTCCCTAAAAGAAAATTAAAGTTGAAAAAGAGATAAATGTATAAGAAATGCACTAGTTAAACTCAAACCATGCTGAAAATATACAGGATTTTCAACAATAGAAGGAGCAGTCAAAAAAGATCCATATTGTCTTGGTATTAGGAATGTTTTCTTTTGAAAGTCATGTAGTTCATGGTGGTATAACTACAGCAAGTAAAATAATCAAAGTCTAATATATGACCCAACAGAAAAGTGTATTTGCTTTTTATGCAGTCATGTAAATTTTTATTTTTATTAGTTTTAAACTTTTAGACTCAATCTATATGCAAAATATTAAAGTCAGTTATGGATACTGGATAAGACAAACATATTTCAACTTTGACAAGTTAGAAAGTAAATTTAAACAAGAATCAGAGGTGAAAAGATTTGCAGGTAAATGTCCTTTCACAAACAGAGAAGCGAATGATACTATCTTTAATTGGTGGATTACAAAGTGGTTTGAGTATGTTGCTTGAAGTTATAGTGATGGGGAAAAAGAAAACTAGTGATGACAATTCTATCAGGAGGAAGGAGAAAGGGGAGATGGGACATATGGTAACAGATTTAAAACCTCGTCAACCTCATCAGTGCAGAGTGTGTAAGTCAAAGAGAGAAAGACAAATACTATATATGAACACATATATATGGAATCCAGAAAGGTGATACCAATGATCCTACATACAGGGCAGCAAAGGAGACATAGATGTAAAGAACAGACTTTTGGACTCAGTGAAAGGGGAGGGTGAGAATAGCATTGAAATATATACATTACTATACATGAAATAAATGACCAGTGGGAGTCCGACGCGTGAAGCAGGGCACCGGGAGCCTGTGCTCCGTGACAGTGTAGGGGGATGGGGTGGGGAGGGAGGAGGCTTCAGGGTGGAGGAGACACGCATACCTACGGCTGATTTATCCTGATACATGGCAAAAATCATCACAGCGTGGTAAAGTAATTACCCTCCAATTAAATAAATTAAGAAAACCTCATCAACCAGAGTGAAAATCAATAGTTAAGTTCTAAAACCAATTAAAAAAAAGTACTGCAAATATATTGTTTATAAATATTAAAGAAACCCCACAAAATTTAAGAAGAGGAATGCCTCTGCCACTCCAGCTATCTGTGTTCCCAGCAGCAAGACGACAGAACCCCTAATCAGGAACCACACTTTCCCAGAGCCTCCCAGTAGACTCCCGACGGCACCAGACACCGTGTGTCACCTTGCCACTCTCACTTGCTGGAGACGCTGGGGAAAAGTAGATTTTTCAGTTATATTTTCTGGCCTGAATAATGTCAGATTTCATTCAGGACAGAAGGAGAAAATGGACATTAGCTCTCAGCAGGGGTTCCACAGCTAGACAGTGGCAGAGTAGGGTTCTGAAACCCAATGAAATATATGTTTAAATAGTAAAAGCATAAACAATATAAGAGTCAATGAGAAGCATTAAATAAACAGGTATCAGTAGTGTAAATTTAAATCAAAAGACAAGCACAGATTGTGTTGAAGACTCACCCTTCCTTTGCCTTCATAGGCAGTGAAAATTGACCGAAGGTGAGGCCATCAGAACTAAGGACAAAGACAAGTTATCAGAGAGAAAGGACTAACAGGTGGAGTCAATTACCAAGGGCCAAATACTCCTTCATTTAAAAAAAAGAAGAATCTGGCTTGAAAAAAGTTTTAAA
Source organism: Bison bison bison (assembly GCF_000754665.1). NCBI lineage: Eukaryota > Metazoa > Chordata > Mammalia > Artiodactyla > Bovidae > Bison > Bison bison. The sequence continues at coordinate 4,232,415 of NW_011494602.1, read as the reverse complement.
ATAAACGTGGAGGTGGGCATAATTAAGTTTATTTAAAACAAATTGGTTTCCAATTGAGAAAATTATATTTTAAAATTGTGTGTACTAAGTTTTAATGAGCAAGTACCTGCGTGTAGTTGCTAATCAGTTTCATGGAATGCAGTTTTGGCTTTGTCAAGCAAATTCCATTTAACAAAAAGCAGCACCTCTTAACTCCCAAGAAATTGTGATTGCTCCTCTTTTTTCAGCCTTGATATGCATCTTACTAAAGAAATTAGCTGTTGTTTTTTTTCTTTTAAATTTTTTTCATTTGATCTCCTCAAATAGACTTGCTTAAAAAATATAGTATCAATTATAATTTCAGAACCTGGTTACATACATTTTTACTGTCTATAATACATAATACCTTGGTAAATGCAATCAAGGTCGTAATTTGCATGGATACTGCTAGGCTTAGGGTTCATAATAGCAAGTGTTTTTGTAAAAGTGAGATGAGCATTTTGGACAGAACCACTTTAAGAATATGGTGGAGTGACATGAACGCCATGGAAGCAAAGCTTTGGAAATTTCATCCGAGGCATTTGATGGACATTTCTCAGTTATACAAATAAACAATGACTCAGGAACTAGCTGGACAGAGAGATGGATGTCTCCTGGATGCTTGGGGCTATTGCACTGGGACGACCCAGAGGGATGGTATGGGGAGGGAGGAGGGAGGAGGGTTCAGGATGGGGAACACATGTATACCTGTGGCGGATTCATTTTGATATTTGGCAAAACTAATACAATTATGTAAAGTTTAAAAATAAAATAAAATAAAAAAAAATACGTGAGACTCACAGTGATACAACTGAAAACCTCTCATCATGAAAACGTAACCAAAGCAAACATTTTTCTCTTTTTCCACTCTGTACCCAGTATGTTGCTCTTTGGGGGTTTTTCTCCCCCCTCTGAAGAATTCTCTTAAGATTTTTTTCAATTTGCTGTTACCACATTAAGCTTTTCCCATTGCTCAGGAGAATGTCAAAAGGTGTAAGAGCAGGATTAGGGATATACTAGACTGTTAGCTCTCAAAGTGTGATTCTTGCATCCGTATCTTGAACACTGCACTTGAACACTGAACTCTTCCTTAGACCATCAGGTACCATTTATTACAGCGTGCTTCACTTATCCAGGGAAAAATAATTGAGCAACAAGTCTTCAGAAAGCATTCCCAAACAGAACAAAGCATAAAGCATATCTATGAAGCCAATGTAGATGCTCTAGGCCCTAAAACTAAAAATTCTGTACTTTATTAATTGGAAATTGCTATGCACAGGACTCTGAGTTCTTATAACCTATTCTAGCACAGTTCAAATTACAATAGGAAATGTGTGAAGCTATTATCCAAAACACCAGAGCAAACCATGGTGACTAAATACTTATAACAAGGGATACATAAAAATGAATTTCACAAAGCATAAATTATATAGCATGGATGTAATTCCCTTTTATTTACAGATTCATTCACTCATGCAGTCAACTCAGGTCATCAAGTGCATATCTATTTCTTGGGATATAAAAAGAATGGTTACAGAGCTATGAGATCCCACACAGGTTGTGGGATAACACATATCCTTTTTTCCTCCTGCTTTTTCATATACTCCCATGAATGGCTATATGCAGTGTTTTCTATACTCTTCATGCTTCTACTCACTGCTTCTCTTCCAGGCCCAGTGATCTGGTTCTCATGGACATCCAAATGGATTGTTCTAGAGGTAGAGCAACCAGTCAGAGACCTTTCCCAGGATTTTTCCTACTGGAAGTAGGAAATCAGTCAGACTCTCTCTAGTGATGAGAGGAGCCACATGTGACAATTCTTGGTGCAATTGGTGACCATGGAGAAGAAGCTGGTCAATCAGGAAGAAAGTAATGATATCAGGAAGAGAGAGAAGTGAAAAAGCAATGAAGAAAGTCTTTCTGCCATTCAGGCCCCTGGTTCCTTATGATCTTATAACTACACAAGTTTTTGCTGCAGTTTGTCAGATGTTCCCTCCAGTTACAGGAATGATCCAGTGTCCTTGGCAAATTCTCATATTTCCTAGGCTAATTTGAGCTGTGGTTTTGGCAACTATAGACTAAAGATATTTGAATCACATGGTCTGAAAATAACTATGCACCTTTCCTGATATTATGTCATTTGAGTAATATGATTTTTCTAGTATCCCAACTCTGATAATATTGGGTTGTTATATGCTTCCTGGTTTTTGTTTTGTTTTGGTAATTATGTTATATTTGTATCAGGTGAACATTTTGAATGTAAGATATAAGATCAGCACTGCCACCTAAAACAAGGGAACTGTATCAGAAATTTTGCCAAAATTCTAAATACTCAATATAGACCCATAAACTTGGTTACTACTCAGACAGTCTTTTCTGCTTTTAATGAAAGTCTTTGCAGCTCATATACCGTCTTTCATGATGAAAACATTCTTTACTGTGCCATTAAGACAAATGCATGGCAAGATGAATTCTGATGCCTGCCAGCAGGTAAGAGAAACATACTCAGCCAGGCAATGCAACCCTGAATGAGCCAGGTTGGGATTTCTTACTCAAATCCCAACCTGCTGCCTGCTCATGAGCAGAAGTAATAGAAATGACACCATTATCAATTATGGCAATAGGAGTTTGCCAATAAACTAAAAAATAATGGAAAGCTATTAAAATTGTTAGGACTTTCATATAGCTCACAGATATTAAAATATTCCATTTTAAATTATTATTTATTCCAAGAATCTTCTATTTAAAAAAAAAAAAAAAAACATAGATTGAGGTTTCCAAATCAGGTACTTTGAAAATACTTGCTTTTAGATTATCATTTGTGACTCCTTTTATTTCATTAGGGTAACCATTGGCTCATAATTGGTTATATTCAATATATGCAGAGAGATTGATTCAGTGTTCCTTTTAGAATGTTTTTGTTTCCCCAAAGATCTCACCGAACAAATACATGCTTCTGAGGACAGAGTTCACACTCTGCCTTTCCTTTGTGACTCCAGCTGCTTGGTATCAGGTCACAGCCGTAAACTGGGCGCCTGGCATGACACGATCATAGGTGGCATTTACAAGACAGTCATTGTGTGTCTCTGTTTTTGTCAGTAAGACTGAGACTGACTATCACCCTGTGTTTGAGCACAAACCTCAAACAAACAAAACTTTCCTCTTTTTAAAGACAATAAGCACAAGTAACCAAAAGAAAAATGAATGTTAACAGGAAATTTGCAGAAAAGATAAAGTGGAACAGCCCTGACAGGTATTAAACAAAGCCAACCAGACAGGTAAATCAGTGATGGCAATTAAGGCCAATCCAAGGTCCCACATTGCATCTATCAGATTTGCAAACAATTTCTGAAAGGCTGATAATAGCAAGTGTTTTTTAAAATGTAGAAAAACACAAGCTCTCCTACACTGCCAAAAGGAACATAGAAGGTCCTTACTGCTTTGGTGAGCAAGCAGCGAGCGGCATCTGGTACTGCTGAAGATGCCACATCCAAAGAAAACATCACGATAGTAGTTACCCGAGAGAAACTTCTGGATGTGGCTTGAGGCAGAAGGAAGTTGGTTTGTGCAAAGAAACCATGTGTGTCCATCAACAAACGAAAGGATTAATAAATTTTATATTCTTATATATATAAGAAGCAACTGGAGGGCTTCTCAGGTAGCTCAGTGGGTAAAGAACCTGCCTGCAATGCAGGAGATGCCAGAGATATGGGTTCGATTCCTGGGTCGGGAAGATCCCCTGGAGCAGGGCATGGCAACCCACTTCAGTATTCTTGCTTGGAGAATCCCATGGACAGAGGAGCCTGGCGGGCTACAGTCCATGGGGTCTCAGAGTCAAACTTCAAGCGACTGAGCACACATTCTTATAGTGGAATAGTTTAGTAGTTAAAATTAATAACTTTGATCTAAATGAGAAGTAGGGACACATTTTAAAGACATAATGTTGATTGCAAATAGCAGCTGGCCAAAGGATGCATCCAGTTTGATATGATTTATGTAATACTTTATATAGCCATATAAGAGTCCATACCAGGACTGGCAAAATTTTTTTCTGTTAAGGGCCAGTCAGTAAATACTTTGCCCTTTGGGAGTCTCTGTTGGCAACTATTCAACTTTGACCCTGTAGAACAAAAGCAGCCATGGACAATATGTAAATGAATGAGCATGGCTGTGTAGCAGTAAAACTTTATTTACAAAAACAGGTGGCAGGCTGGATTTAGCCTTCAGGGGTTTGTTGAACACTGATAAAGACCATTGTCCTCAGAATATCATATGAAAATAGATATTCTTTAATGTCTACTTTTCAAAATAGAGCTTGCTCCTAAGAAAGCAAGAAGAATGGAATCAAGCAGAAGAACAACACAGAATAAGTCTGCACCAGTGTCTTAAGTATATGACAGTTAAAAAGCACTAAAGCAAATATCACAAAATGGTACCATTTGTTACACTGGATATGTGTTAGTTACACTATTTTCTGCATTTTCAGGTATAACAGAGATATGTAATGCTGAAAAAAGGAAAGATTAAAAATACATTAAAATATTAAAGATAGTATGCATCAGAACAATGGGAAACAGAAATATCTGTATTTCAAACAGAAATATCAACTTGTGTTCATAAATTGAGCCAAAAAGTTAAGAAGTGTGAATTGCAATAGGAGAAATGTTCTCTGAACTGTGAACACGTGTTGAACAACAGCGTGACTGGTAGACATGGCATGACTAGATCCAAAAGTTTGGACTGAATCTCTCTCTTCATGTGAGTCCAGTCAAGTTTGAGTTGAATCTGTGACTTCCTCTATCCAAGTTCTAAGGCTTTGGACTGACACTTTGTGATCACCCTCACCCCTCTTACCATTTCCCCTCTACCATGGTTACGACATAGTGGTAAGGTATTTATAAGCTTTGCAGTTTGTTTCATCACTGTTGCATAGTTAGCAAGGTGTTTAGTCTCCAGAGGCAAGCTTCTTGGTTTCAAATCTCAGGTGTGCCTGTAACTAGATGTGAGACTTTACGCTTGAATTGAATGCCTCTGTGTCTCAGCTCTCTCATTGGTAAAACTGGACTGATAATAACATTAATATCTCACTGTGTGATTGTGGGGATTAAATGAGTTAGTTACTTACAAAAATGTTAGAACAGTGCCTAGCCCGCAGCAACTGTAAATCAGTGTTTTAAATACAGTAACGTGGACTTATCTTTTTTTTTATCTTGTTCAACTGTATGTTCAGCCACCCTAAAATTATCTAGGACAAAATGATAAAAAGCATAGTATCTAAGAGTATAGGATTTGGATCCTAAGAAACCAGTGATCCAACCCCAAACTTGTTTTATTAGCTCTGAGGATATAAATAAGTTTTATAAGAGCTTTGAAACCTTAAATTTTCATCTGTAAAATGAGGCTAATAACAGTACCTGCCTCCAAGAGAATTACTATGAGAATTAAGTTGTTGGATGCAAAGTATCTACTAATACTAAATAGTAGGTGCCTCCGTGCCTAGTAAATACTTAAACAATACCAATGAGAGTAACTGAACATTGTGAAACAATTGTTAGTAATATTAAGCAAACACATAAATCCTGTGGCAAGAATGACAGAACTGAAATAACTTTAGAAATAAAAGTAGAGTAACTTTGTGAAGCAAAAGGCAAGGAAGAAAGGGAAAGGTATACCAAACTGAACACAGAGTTCCAAAGAATAGCAAGGAGAGGTAAGAGAGCCTTCTTATGTGAGCACTGCAAAGAAACAGAGGGAAACAGTAAAATGAGAAAGAGTAAAAATCCCTTCAAGAAAACTGGAGATATCAAGGGAATATTTCATGCAAGGATGGGCATGGTAAAGGACAGAAACAGTAAGGAGCTAACCAGAAGACATTAAGAAGAGGTGGCAAGAATACACAGAAGAATGATGTAGAAAAGGTCTTAATGACCCAAATAACCACAATGATGTGGTCATTTGCCTAGAGCAAGACATCCCAGAGTGTGAAGTCAAGTGGCCTTAGGAAGCATGACTACAACTCATTGGGAAAGACCCTGATGCTTAGAAAGATTGAACGCAAAAGGAGAAAGGGGCAGCAGATGATGAGATGATCAGATAGCATCAGTGATTCGATGGACAGGAATCTGAGCAAACTCCGGGAGACAGTGGAGGACAGAGGAGTCTGGTACACTGCAGTCCATGTGGCAAAGAGTCAGACGTGACTGATCAACTGAACAACAACAACTTTGTAACAGGTTTGGAAAATTTAATAGTGTCAAGACTGAGATCTCAGTAACGACCCTGGGGTGAGGGAATTGCCGAAGTCATGTTACAGAACACATGCATTTAAGCTCCAGATGAAATTCCATGACAGGTGATTTTTAGATCTGTTTTCTCTAGTTCGGGCCTCTGTAGTCCTTATCAGGAAAAGAGATTGATCCTAAGGCAGAAAACTTAACTTAAAGAGCTTCAGGATTTAGACAGCAGGGGCTGAACCCAGCTTAGTGGTAATCATCAGAACTTTGCCTGTGAAAGTTGAAATACAAATCCTCCAGATTAAATAAGAAGCCATCCTTCCAAAGCTATACTAACTAGGGCCCAGCACTGGATAAATGAGAACACTGCCAGTATAGGATCCATCTATCCTGAAGCTAAGACTGTGTCATAATCTCATGATAAGCCAAGGCTGCTCTAAGCTGCTTTGGCCACACTTCTTAGCCACATTGTTCTTAATACAGCTGGAAGGGCTTTGGGGTTATTCTAAAACTAATAGCCAAAATTATTTCCTTCTTTGCTTGGGAAGCAAGTAGACAAAGATTAGAGTAATGCTTCCTAAGTCAGGTCCTGGAGCAGGTTGCTCCTCAAAGTGCTGCCCCTGGCCCAGAAGAATGCTTACACTTTAATATGCATGAAATATATACAGGTTTCTTGGGGAAATGCAGAGTTTCAGTCAGATGATTTGGTGTGGAGCTTAAAGTCCAACATTTCTACCAAGTTTCTGGTCAGGGCTGTAAATCCTCCTGCTTCCAGCATGGCCCTCCCCTGGGATGAGGATTCTCTGCCTCCAGTCCCCAGCATCCGCATCAGCATCTATCTACACAACAAGAATCATTAAGTGATCTGTATGCACACGGAAGTCTGAGCAGCCTGGTTCCAGAACCTGTGTGAACCATTTCTCCAATCCTGTGGTTACCATCTCCCATTTACACAGTGTAGTTTCTTCTGGTACACAAACAAACGTCCTGGAATTTGTTATTCTGCTGCTGCCCATAGCAGTGCCCTGCCCAGATCCACTCCAACCGTTTCACCAGTTCACACACAACACCCTGTGGGGACTGGCTTTAACTTTCAACAACCTGCACCCGTGTCTCTTTGTTGGCTGTGCCCTCTGGATGCCAGATCCCCCTTTGCTATCAAGGAAAGCAGAAAAGGCCTGAGGATTGCCATCCCCTTCAGCAGCCCTGACCCAAGACTGACAGGCACAGTTCAGTTCAGATCAGTCGTTCAGTTGTGTCTGACTTTGCAACCCCAAGGACTGCAGCATGCCAGGCTTCCCTGTCCATCACCAACTCCTGGCGCTTGCTGAAACTCATGTCCATCTAGTCGTTGATGCCATCCAACCACCTCATCTTCTGTCATCGCCTTCTCCTCCTGCCTTCAGTCTTTCCCAGCATCAGTATTTTCCAGTGAGTCAGTTCTTCCCATCAGGTGGCCAAAGTATTGGAGCTTCAGCTTCAGCATCAGTCCTCCGAATGAATATTCAGGACTGATTTCCTTTAGGATGGACTGGTTGGATCTCCTTGGTTGGATCACTCACCCTTGGAGAGTCCAAGGGACTCTCAAGGGTCTTCTCCAACACCACAGTTCAAAAGTATCAATTCTTCAGTGCTCAGCTTTCTTTATGTCCAATTCTCTCAGCTTTCTTTAGTCCAACTCTCACATCCATACATGACTACTGGCAAAACCATACCTTTAAATAGATTGACCTTTGCTGATAGAATAATATCTCTGACTTTTAAATATGCTGTCTACGTTGGTCATAGCTTTTCTTCCAAGAAGCAAGTGTCTTTTAATTTCATGGCTACAGTCAACATCTGCAGTGATTTGGAGCCCCCCAAAAATAAAGTCTGTCACTGTTTCCATTGTCTACCCATCTATTTGACATGAAATGATGGGACCAGATGCCATGATCTTAGTTTTTTGAATGTTGAGTTTTAGGCCAACTTTTTAACTGTCCTCTTTCACTTTCATCAAAACGCTCTTTAGTTCTTCTTCACTTTCTGCCATAAGGGTAGTGTCATCTGCATATCTGAGGTTATTGATATTACTCCCGGCAATCTTGATTCCAGCTTGTGCTTCATCCAGCCCAGAGTTTCTCATGATGTACTCTGCATATAAGTTAAATAAGCAGGGTGACAATATACAGCCTTGACATACTCCTTTCTCAATTGAGAACCAGTCTGTTGTTCCATGTCCAGTTCTAACTGTTGCTTCTTGACCTGCATAAAGATTTCTCAGGCGGCAGGACAGGTGGTCTGGTATTCCCATCTGTTTGAGAACTTTCCACAGTTTTTTGTGACCCACACAGTCAAAGGCTTTGGCATAGTCAATAAAGCAGGAGTAAATATTTTTCTGGAACTCTTTTGCTCTTTCGATGATCAGGTGGATGTTGGCAATTTGATCTCTGGTTCCTCTGCCTTTTCTAATTCCAGCCTGAACATCTGGAAGTTCATGGTTCACGTACTCTTGAAGCCTGGCTTGGAGAATTTTGAGCATTACTTTGCTAGCCAGAGATGAAGGCGATTGTGTGGTAGTTTGAGCATTCTTTGGCATTGCCTTTCTTTGGGATTGGAATGAAAACTGACCTTTTCCAGTCCTGTGGCCACAGTTGAGCTTTCCAGACTTGCTGGCATATTGAGTGCAGCACTTTCACAGCATCATCTTTCAGGATTTGAAATAGCTCAACTGGAATTCCATCACCTCCACTAGCTTTGTTCCTAGTGATGTTTTCTAAGGCCCACTTGACTTCACATTCCAGGATGTCTGGCTCTAGGTGAGTGATCACACCATCGTGATTACCTGGGTTATGAAGATCTTTTTGTATAGCTCTTCTGTGTATTCTTGCCACCTCTTCTTAGTATCTTCTGCTTCTGTTAGGTCCATACCATTTCTGTCCTTTATTATGCCCATTTTTGCACGAAATGTTCCCTTGGTATCTCTAATTTTCTTGAAGAGATCTCTAGTCTTTCCCATTCTATTGTTTCTTCTATTTCTTTGCATTGATCACTGAAGAAGGCTTTCTTATCTCTCCTTGCTATTCTTTGGAACTCTGCAATCAAATGGGTATATCTTCCCTTTTCTCCTTTGCCTTTCACTTCTCTTCTTTTTACAACTATTTGTAAGGCCTCCTCAGACAACCATTTTACCTTTTTGTGTTTCTTTTTCTTGGGGATGGTCTTGATTACTGCCTCTTGTACAATGTCACAAACCTCCATTCATAGTTCTTTAGGCACTCTGTCTACCAGATCTATTCCCTTGAATCTGTTTGTCACCTCCACTGTATAATCATAAGGGATTTGATTTAGGTCATACCTGAATGGTCTAGTGGTTTTCCCTACTTTCCTTAATTTTAGTCTGAATTTGGCTCATGATCTGAGCCACAGTCAGCTCCTGGTCTTGATTTTGCTGACTGTATAGAGCTTCTCCATCTTTGGCTACAGAGAATATAATCAATCTGATTTCGGTGTTGCCCATGTGGTGATGTCCATGGTTGTCTTTTCTTATGTTGTTGGAAGAGGCTTTTGCTATGACCAGTGTGTTCTCTTGGCAAAACTCTATTAGCCTTTGCCCTGGTTCTTTCTGTATTCCGGCCAAATTTGCTTGTTACTCTAGTATTTCTTGACTTCCTACTTTGCATTCCAGTCCCCTATGATGAAAAGGGCATCTCTTTTGGGTATTAGTCTAGTAGGTCTTGTAGGTCTTCATAGAACTGTTCAGCTTCAGCTTCTTCAGTATTACTGGTCAGGGTATAGACTTCGATTACTGTGATATTGAATTGTTTGCCTTGGAAATGAACAGAGATCATTCTGTCATTTTTCAGATTGCATCCAAATACTGCATTTTGGACTCTTGTTGACTATGATGGCTACACCATTTCTTCTAAGGGATTTTTGCCACAGTAGTATATATAAATGTCATCTGAGTTAAATTCACCCATTCTAGTCCATTTTGTGGAGAAGGCAATGGCGACCCACTCCAGTATTCTCGCCTGGAAAATCCCATGGGCGGAGGAGCCTGGTGGGCTGCAGTCCATGGGGTCGCTAAGAGTCAGACACGACTGAGCAACTTCACTTTCACTTTTCACTTTCATGCATTGGAGAAGGAAATGGCAACCCACTCCAGTGTTCTTGCCTGGAGAATCCCAGGGATGGTGGAGCCTGATGGGCTGCCGTCTCTGGGGTCGCACAGAGTCGGACACGACTGAAGCGACTTAGCAGCAGCAGCAGCAGTCCATTTTAGTTCACTGATTCCTAAAATGTCAGTGTTCACTCTTGCCATCTCCTGTTTGATTACTTCCAATTTGCCTTGATTCATGGATCTAACATTCCAGGTTCCTATGCAATATTGCTCTTTACAGCATCGGACCTTGCTTCCATCACCAGTCATATCCACAACTGGCTGTTGTTTTTGCTTTGGCTCCATCTCTTCATTCTTTCTGGTGTTATTTCTCCATTCTTCTCCAGTAGCATTTTGGGCACCTACCAACCTGGGGAGTTCATCTTTCATTGTGTTATCTTTTTGCCTTTTCATGGTGTTCATGGGGTTCTGAAGGCAAAAATACGAAGTAGTTTGTCATCCCCTTCTCCAGTGGACCACGTTTTGTCAGAATACTCCATCATGACCCATCTGTCTTGGGTGGCCCTATATGGCATGGCTCATAGTTTCACTGAGTTAGACAGGGCTGTGGTCCATGTGATCAGATTGCTTAGTTTTCTGTGATTGTGGTTTCCAGTCTGTCTGCCCTCTGATGGAGAAGGATAAGAAGTGTATGAAAGCTTCCTGATGGGAGAGACTGACTGAGGGGGAAACTGGGTGTTGTTCTGATAGGTGGGGCCATGTTCAGTAAATCTGTAATCCAACTTTCTGTTGATGGGTGGGGCTGTGTTCACTCCCTGTAACTTGACCTGAGGCCAAACTATGGTGGAGGTAATGAAGATAATGGCACCTCCTTCAACAGGTCCCATGCATGCACTGCTGCACTCAGTGCCCCTGACCCTGCAGCAGGCCACTGCTGACCCATGCCTCTGTCAAAGACTCCTGGACACTCATGGGCAAGTCTGGGTCAGTCTCTTGTGTGGTCACTGCTCCTTTCTCCTGGGTCCTGGTCTGCACAAAATTTTGTTTGTGCCCTCCAAGAAGGTTAGGCACAGGGATCTTCAAACTCCAGCTCCCTTTCTGCTCATCAGAAAGTTCAAGTTTTAATAGTGTTCTGCACAGGGAAGAATTACACCAAAATTACCATCTGCAGAGTTTGCTTGGTACTTCACCCTTCTGCCTCTTCCCTTCCCATTCCTGCTCACTTCCTGATAATGTTGCCCAAGAACACTTCATAATAAACCCATTTCTCCTAAATCCTGTCTCAGGTTCTGGGGAGCCCAAAGTAAACACATGTTGTTTTTTTGTTGTGCAGTTGCTAAGTCATGTCCCACTCTTTGTGACCCCATGGACTGCAACATACCATGCTGTTTTAGCTCCATATAATATGGACTGACACCAGTACCTAGCCAAGGATTGTGTTGTTTCTAAAGTTGTCTTGGTCACTGCTTGAGACCTTGAGTCTTTGATTCAGGCTGGATTAGATCTTCTGCGTACCTCAAAAGGCTACAGGAAATCAGTGGATTCTAGGAATTCCATACTTGGAAATTTAGATGCTCACATTCTGAGAATGTGATGAAATAAGTTATGCCTTACTTTCTGAATGAGCTACGACTGTTCAGTGAATGTGGTAATGATGCAGTCCTTCAACTGGCTTTATAAAGAACCCATAGAAAGAGCAAAGGATCTAGAAGACATGTCCTGACCAATAACGCAGCCACAACTCCCAACTATGTGTGGATGTTGAACCCTTGAAAGGTTGCCAGTGCAAATTAAGATAGCTGTAAGTGCAGAATGCACACCTCATTTCAAAGACCAAGTGCATAAGAAGAAAAGAAAATTGCCCAATAATCTTATGTTGATTATATAGCAAATAATATGTTTGAAATATTGGGTTAAATAAAATTTATTATTCAATTTATTTCACCTGTTTATTTCTACCTTTTAAAAAAGTGGCTTCTGGAAATTTTAAATTATTTGTGTACCTCCCATTATATTTCTATTGAACTGAATGTAATAGAGGTCTTAGCTTTCAACATTAAATGTCAGGCCAAATTAAATCTCCTTAGCTCTTCATAGTACCTTCACTGTACCTATTTCTGGTGTGCAATTGGCCCCCAGTAAATATACAAAATGGTACACTGCCCTCAATTATAAATACTTTTACCAATGCATAAGGTTGCCATGGACTTCCCTGGTGGTTCAGATGGTGAAAAAGAGTCTGCCTACAATGTGGGAGACCTGGGTTTGATCCCTGTGTTGGGAAGATCCCCTGGAGAAGGAAATGGCAACCCACTCTAGTATTCTTGCCTGGATAATTCCATGGAAAGAGGAATTGGCGGGCTACAGTCCATGGGGTTGCAAAGAGTCAGACATGACTGAGCAACTAACACACACACACACACTCAAGGTTTCCTTGGAGTTGGAAAAGTCTACAGTTTGACCCCTAACCTGAAAAATATTAAGTATTATACCAGAAACATATTTTGAAAATCAGTGCCAGTAGTTATTACTCTTAGTTTAAAGTAATCTAATCTGAGAACATTTTATTTTAAAGCTATTAATAGTTATTCCAAAGTTTTCCTGTGTGTCCATCAAGTTTACTTCACTGACAGCTCTTCTGTACTGTCTTCCCCAAGCCCTCCACTAACAATCTGTAGAGTGTCAATACTTCTCACCTGGACTGTGACAGCTTCATAATTGAGCCCCCATAATTGAGCATGGAGTCTTAACCAGTTAACCACCACAGAAGTCCCCAAACTCTACTTTTCTTTTTTATTTTTCCCCAACTCTACTTTTCTTGTTACAACTTCCCTTCTTTTTTTCCAATTCATTTAAGGCTACTCCCCATTCTCACTAAATTCTGCCAGTAAATTATAACCCACAGAATAATGTGAATCTTTTTACAGAACATATGGTGTATAATGTTATCTGAGATTTTTCTTTGAAGTCCAAGTTATTTCAGGTGATAATTTAAGTGGCTTGATCACACTTATTTGTGCAAAATTGATCTGTGCTTAATGTGAATGTTTTTTGCTTAAGTTTATATAACCCCAGAATTTAAAAGTCTTCAGGGAAAATTCAGTTCAGTTCAGTTGCTCAGTCATAGCCAACTCTTGGACTGCAGCACACCACGCTCCAGTCAGTTCTTTTCCAATCAGTTAGTTCTTCACATCACGGGGCCAAAGTATATGAATCAGAGCTTCAGATTCAGCATCAGTACTTCCAATGAATATTCAGGACTGGTTTCCTTTAGGATTGACTGGTTGGATCTCCTTGCAGTCCAAGGGACTCTCAAGAAAATTAAAGATCTTTAATTTAAGGAGTTACGTATCTATACTTGAATGGATAGGAGCATCTGTCATTGATAACTATTTGTGTGGCAGTTTATATTCTGCTGATTTTTCTAAATAAGCTCAATATTTTAAAATAAAAACAAACACACAAAACTCTGCTTAAAGTGTCCCTTTCCCTCCCCCATCACTTGGTACCCCAAGTTTTACCTCTATTATTTCTGTATTACATGATGGCATATTATTTGCATATTATCATAAACCAGGAGGCAAAACACAAAATAACAATAAAAACTATAGTAGAAATAACAAAATTAGATGGAAAAGCTGTTGAACATTGAAGAGGGAGTCAAGTCAACTACAACATCAGATGATTACATTACTTAGCTCTTATCTCATCTTCTCTTAGAGACTTTTTTTGCAGCCCAGAATGTTGAGTGTTCCAGATCATCACCCAGAATGGAACTTCAGCTTTTTTTGTAGATTTGTTCTTTTGCATTTTTTATTTTGGATGCCAAGAGAAATCAGAGTTGGATGGTGTGAGGTAGGGATTGGGATTAGGACAGCAGTAAGGAATGGACAGAGCTGAGGGGAGGGAACAGTACTGAGTACCGTGTGACACTAGGACTGCAGCTAGTTGAGACACTTGTAGAACTGTAATTAACATTTAAAGATTCCCTGCTGTAGCTGTTTTGACTAGAGTAGTAAAATAGGAAGATCTTATTTGCAGATGTGTTGAAAATATGCATATGTGCTAAGCTGCTTCAGTCATACCTGATTCTTTGGTACCGTATGGACTGTAGCCCACCAGGCTCCTCTGTCCATTGCATTCTCCAGGCAGGAATACTGGAGCAGGGTGCCATTTCCTCCTCCAAGGGATCTTCCCAACCCAGGGATCAAACCTGCATAGGCAGGTAGCTTGTTTACTACTAATGCCACCTGGGAAGCCCTGTCAGAAATATAATTGACTACATTTTAAAATTCTCTATGTGTTAATAATGCAAGAAAGAGAGTGAGACATACTTGGTTATTAAAGGCAATACATCAGTTCTCTTATCTCTAGGTATTTTAAAAAGCAGGTAAAATTTTGTTCATGGGTAAAGAACATTTCCTTAGGAAAAGAGTAGTCATTCAGTGATCTGAATTTAATTGTGTCATTTTAACAGAGGGAAAAAAAGGGAAAAAACCCTTAGGCATACAAATTGAACTAATTTGTCTTCCTAGTAGCCTCGCTAAAAACATATGTCTAATGACTGCACAGTATTTAAGCTAATGAAAGTGTGATTCACATTTTTCAGGAATGGACAAATGAGGTTTTCAGTTTGGCAACAAACCTGCTGGCCCAAAACATGTCCAGGGACGCATTTCTGGAAAAGGCGTAAGTAGCTCTAATTTTATTGCAAAGGGTGTTGCTTCATCTGAGTCAGTTTCCTTTCTCCTTTGTGAGTCTTTTGTTTATGCTGCACTGGCTTCTCACATTGATAAACATAAATTTCCCTCTGGGACTTGTTAGAGAACTGATAGGTTCACTGCTTGGAATTGGAATACTTCCAGTAAAGATTGCTCTTTCCTCTGAGCTCTACATCTGTGTTACACTGAGAATGTCAATGCCTTTGACACTCAGTAAGGAGATACTTCTAAATCCTGGCAACTATGCCCAGAATCAAAAATTATTCATCTCAGAGAGTCTTCAGCCCTACATCTGCCTGCATTGTATCAATTATTAATCTGAGGAAGAGAACGAACAACATATGGGACTCAATTCTCCAGAGTCTAAGATCTCTGATAGATGCAGCTTAAATCAGTTAGCTGATGTCCTGATTCCTGTTCTTCTAGACAATCATAGCAACTGTTAGTAAGAAAGGAGAAAAAGAATGTAAGGGGAAAAGCAGAATGAAAAGGAAAAGAAAAAAAGCAAATCAGGAGTACCCAGTCACTCTTGAATTACATAGTTTTTCTGAAATTTATTTGACCAAGGAAAATAATGATTTCTGCCAGATGAGCAAGTAGGAAAGCTGGTTGTGATCAGTTTGGACACTGGATGTTCAGGAGGTTGGAAAGCCTTGAAATCAAAACCACAAATGGAAACATTACTAGGTGGTCCTCTATTTTTATTTAATAACTTTCTGTCTTCCCTCTTCTGTAAGACATACCCATCATTCCAAACCAAAGACTCCAGTCCACATTTCTTTCATACTCTTTCTTGAATTTCTTTTGCTGTTAACCCGGACTTCACAGGTTTACTCAAATGCTCTTTCGTGTCATCCTCTTATCGCATTACTTTGTCACCTTCAGGACCCTTCCTACATGCCTTCCCCTCTCCTCCTCCCTTTATTCTGCTTTTTTTTGTTGTTGTTTCAATTGTCTCCTTACCATTCTTCATCTAACAGACTTTCTGGAAAATCTGCTGTGCCACACAGAATGTTGGTGGAAAGTGACACGTAGACATAGCATGTTACAACTAGTAAAACAGCTAGTTGGCTCATCATGCCTATTGCAGATGTCCACTTCCAACAGGCATCTCCCTATGAATAGCTGCTATGGTCATTCTAGAGCGTGCCTTTTGGGGAACACGCTGTAAGCATTTCTGTCACATCTACACCTAGGAATGGAATGGCTGTGTGCATGAGCAGTTGGTGTCCCAGTTATATACTCCTCAATAGAGTTTGTAAGCATATTAAAAAGCAGAGACATTACTTTGCCAACAAGGTCCATCTAGTCAAGGCTATGGTTTTTCCAGTAGTCATGTATGGATGTGAGAGTTGGATTGTGAAGAAAGCTGAGTGCCAAAGAATTGATACTTTCAAACTCTGGTGTTGGAGAAGACTCTTGAGAGTCCGTTGGACTGCAAGGAGATCCAACCAGTCCATTCTAAAGGAGATTAGTCCTGGGTGTTCATTGGAAGGACTGATGCTAAAGCTGAAACTCCAATACTTTGGCCACCTCATGCGAAGAGTTGACTCATTGGAAAAGACTCTGATGCTGGGAGGGATTGGGGGCAGGAGGAGAAGGGGAAGACAGAGGATGAGATGGTTGGATGGCATCACCGACTCGATGGACGTGAGTCTGAGTGAACTCCGGGAGTTGGTGATGGACAGGGAGGCCTGGCATGCTGCGATTCATGGGGTCGCAAAGAGTCGGACACGACTGAGCAACTGAACTGAACTGAACCGAACTGAAGCTTTCCTATGCCTTCTCTCTGTCTACATGCCCAGAAGCAGTGAAAGAGATAAGTGCAGTTTTATATTCACACAATGGAATACCATACAGCAATGAGAGTGAAAGATTCATAGTGAAAAGCAAATATATGGATGGATCTTGAAAACATAATATTGAGTGAAAGAAGCCATAAAAGAGTGTGATTCTATTATGTAAAGTGCAAAATTAATCTGAATGTTTAAAGGCAGGATAATGGTTTGCTCTTGGGGGACCAGCTCTGGAAGGGGCATGAGAAGGGCTCCTGGGGTTCTATTAAAATAAGAATATTCTTTTTCTTGATGTGGGTGCTGATTGCAGAAACCTGGACAATAGGTAAAAATTCAGCCAACTGTACATATGAAAAAGCCTTTTTCTATGCATTTGATTCTTCAATAAAAAGCTTTTTTTTAAAAAATTAAACACTGTTTTCTGCTTCTCCAACAGGTATACTAAGCTTAAGCTGCAAGTCACTCCAGAAGGACGCATTCCTCTCAAAAAGTAAGCTGTGCAAGCGATTCCCATTATTTTCTGTTTCTGTTTCCTCAGAGACCTGAATCTGTGCTGTGTCTCTGCTCCGGTCCAGGGGAGCCTGGAGCTGTGTGGTCGCCAGGCCCCACATGCACTGTATGTGCATCGGTGCAGCTGCTTTCCTCACAGAGGCTTCCTGGGCCTCCTCCTTCCCCGTGGCGTCACTTTCAAGGAACACCAAAGCAGGAAGTGGGTGGAGGGGATGGGAGACCTTTGCTGTTAAACCTAAAAGAACATCTGAGACCCAGATCTAGTGTAGGAATGGGAATTAGGCAACCGTGATGCCTCTTTCTTCCAAGATGACACTAGCCTTGAAAAAAGGGTTGCAAACTCGAATGTCAACAGAAGTTAGGCAGAGAACATCTATGACAAAGCAGGCCAGGGGCAAGAAGGAAAACTGAAGAATGAAATCTGTCTCAAGGAGACAAGGATAACTCAGCTCTACCAGATTTCCCATGGGGCTAGTGGTTTCCAGGTGATAGATTTCCTAATGTTTCAATAGAACCCATAAATCCAAATTATTAAACTGTCCATTATTTAAGTTATATATTTTAAAGCAAAATCACTGACCAAAAAAGTGCATTTCTAGACCATATTCAGTCAAAAGCCTTCAACTTTTGACAGCTACCAGTGAGCTTCTGCTCATAAAAAGGTATTAATTAATGATAATATTAGCAATGTACACTTTCAGAGCAGTGGGTAGCAGCAAGGAAACAAAATTGTTAAGATATTTATTTTAAAGCTTAATACTAGAAGCATTTTTAATGCAATGGTTTTTAATTGGGTCATCATTGTCTCAAAATATTAATTTTCTATTAGACACTTTGATTTTGAAAAGCACACACATATATCTCTCAGAGCGCAGATGCTGATACTGGAGCAAGTGTTATATTTTAGGTCTTTACAGGTGAGGGATGCCGAGGTTTGAGTGAGTGGGGTGTTGTGGCTGGCATCTGCAGCTCTCTCACCTGGCCTGCTTTCCCTTCACAGCATATACCGCCTGTTCTCAGCAGACCGGAAGCGAGTCGAGACAGCTTTAGAGGCTTGTAGTCTTCCATCTTCAAGGGTGAGCATGACGCCTTCCTAAAATTACCACTGCTTAATAGCTCTGGATAATCATGCTAAAATATACCATGCCCCGATATTATCCAAACATTTTTAAAGTTAAGAATATGACTTATTTGTTAATATTTACAATATATGGGTCTCTATGTATCTTTTTCAATCCGGTAATCCCAGTATTTTCAATAAGAAAGCCCCTTGTTCTTTGTAAATTTTTTTAAAAAATAACCAACTAATGCCAAAAATGTATTGGCAAAAAAATATTAACATTATCAAGAATTTAAGCTGCTCATTAATAACAAATCCTTTCTTGATGTTCCTTGAGATATTAACTGATGATTAAGAATTATGATTAGGAGGATTTTAAAATATTAATTTCATTTTATCTCCCTTTTAAAAGTCTAGGTTTAAGACTGATAAGTTAATAAATAGAATGGCAGTACATTTTTATAAATAAATGTTATTTGCATACTATGCAGGGCAGTGCTCAAAAGGCTTTGTCTGGGAAGGGTGCAGAATCAAAGGATGTTGCCTACTTTGCTCCTAAGTGACAGATAGGTGAGAGGACAAGGATGTGAGATGCTTTTGGTTTTTCGCCTAGTGCGTTTGAGGCACGTAGTATATTACGGAGAAGGCAATGGCACCCCACTCCAGTACTCTTGCCTAGAAAATCCCATGGATGGAGGGGCCTGGTAGGCTGCAGTCCATGGGGTCGCTAGGAGTCGGATACAACTGAGCGACTTCCCTTTCACTTTTCACTTTCATGCATTGGAGAAGGAAATGGCAACCCACTCCAGTGTTCTTGCCTGGAGAATCCCAGGGACGGGGAGCCTGGTGGCTGCCATCTGTGGGGTCGCACAGAGTCGGACACAACTGAAGCGACTTAGCAGCAGCAGCAGCACTATACATTAACCTCCTAAAAAAAGTAATTTGCCTTCATTTAAATGCATTTCTACATACTTGGTTCTAAAACAATTTACTGTTGTTTCTGGGGTAACTGGGTATATTGCATAAAACCTTTTTCTTGCCCTCTATGCAGAACACTCCTTTCTTTTACAAATTATTTTTATCCTCGTATCTAAGCAACAAGTAAGCAAAAATAACACTTATACCCAAGAAAGAACCTCTGAGTCTCTTGAAACATACTGGCAACATTGAAGTTACACTGAATGAAGTTGAGAAAACATTCTTAAATTGTGAATAAGTTATGAAAAGTGTCAAGAGCTGTTGCGTTGGCCAGTTCTTATTGAGAATTTTTTTGAAAAAAAAATGAAACAGATTAAAGACTTTTGTAGGTAACAGAAAAGAAAAGAGTGACTGTTTGCTGTCAGTCTCTTGCTGTCTGTGGAAAAAGTTGCTGATGCTGCAAACAGGACAGAACTATGGAAGGGCTCCCCAAAACGTTTCAGCATCACTTTAATAAGCAAAAGAAAATGATCAAGCTTGTTATTATTGCTCTTTTGTTTCATGCTTTGGAGCCAGAAGATGTAACAGTTAAGATCCTGTCCTTGACTCAACAAATATGTCTTTTTTAAATTCGACCTGTAGTATTTTTTCTTATTTTTTTAATTGAAAAATAATTGATTTATGTGTGTTGATTATGCTCTACAGCAAAATGATTCCACTATGAATACAGTTTTTTCCTATGCTATACAGTAGAACCTTGTTATTTATTTATCCTGTATATTAATATAATAGTTCAGTTCAGTTCAGTTGCTCAGTTGTGTCCGACTCTTTGCGACCCCATGAATCGCAGCACACCAGGCCTCCCTGTCCATCACCAACTCCCAGAGTTCACTCAGACCCACGTCCATCAAGTCGGTGATGCCATCCAGCCATCTCATCCTCTGTCATCCCCTTCTCCTCCTGCCCCTAATCCCTCCCAGCATCAGAGTCTTTTCCAATGAG
>NW_011494602.1:4190323-4211955 GCF_000754665.1 Bison bison bison | reverse complement strand
CAGAGTCTTTTCCAATGAGTCAACTCTTCGCATGAGGTGGCCCAAGTACTGGAGTTTCAGCTTTAGCATCATTCCTTCCAAAGAACACCCAGGGCTGATCTCCTTTAGAATGGACTGGTTGGATCTCCTTGCAGTCCAAGGAATTCTCAAGAGCCTTCTCCAACACCACAGTTCAAAAGCATCAATTCTTTGGTGCTCAGCTTTATTCACAGTCCAACTCTCACATCCATACATGACCACTGGGAAAACCATAGCCTTGACTAGACAGACCTTTGTTGGCAAAGTAATGTCTCTGCTTTTGAATATGCTATCTAGGTTGGTCATAACTTTCCTTCCAAGGAGTAAGCGTCTTTTAATTTCATGTCTGCAGTCACCATCTGCAGTGATTTTGGAGCCGGAAAAAATAAAGTCTGACACTTAGCATCTGCTAATCCCAAACCACTAATCCACCCCTCCCCCCATCTCCCCCTCACATCACCTTTTCCCTTTGGTAACCCTAAATTTGTTTTTGATACCTCTGAATCTGTTTGTATTTCATAGGTAGATTCATTTGTGCCATATTTTATATTCCACATATAAGTAAAATCATACAGTATTCTTTCTCTGTCTATTTTATTTCACTAAGCACGGTGCTCTCCAACTCTATCCATGTTGCTGCAAATAGCATTATTTAATTCTTCTTTAAGGATGAATGGTATTCCACTATATACACCACGTATATTCCACTATATTTTTATCCACACCTTCTTTATCCATTCAGACTCAAGGAGTATCTCTTGAGCTCTTATTGTGTGCCCTCCATCCCTGATAATATGGTAGTGAGAAAAATAAAATTTCAGTCCCAGGATTCAAGGATTATACAGTCTCTGAGGGTGCCAGTTAAAAATTTCAACTGACAGATGTAAATTGGGGAAAACGCTATGAACAAATGGAATGGAGCATTGCTATTGAGAATAAGAGAAATTCATTCCAGAAAAAGAAAACTGTGCAGCACCGTGAGTCTGGAAAAAGTTTACCAGTTTAAGTAACTGTAAAAATATCACTGTATTTAAGCATGAAAAAAGAAGCGTGAAACATTTAGAAAGATGTGCAAAGAATTTGTTTTCTCTGTAGTTGTTCCTGATTTGACCTTTACCTGATTTGACCTAACATCTTGTTGTGGGGGAGGAGATAAAAAATGTTAACTTGTTACTATAAATCTAGCCAAGGGAAAAAGGAATAGAAGAAACTGAATAGAAAATCAAATCCATCAATCAGTTCTCTGCAAATTACAACTTTCTAAACAATTGGATTCTGAGAATTCAGTCAATAATTACAAATTGAGTCTTTATAATCCACTGTGTCTTTTATTTATAGGTTTGCACTTTCAAACCAGTGTCAACTGGAGACATTTTTAAAGGAAAATGAGATTCAAATAGCAGGGTTTAAATTGAAACAATATTTATCTTTAGTAAATTAAATGTTATGACAATTTTCTGAAAACAAATTGGAGATTTAAAAAAAAAATCAACCTCCATCATAAAGTTTTTAAAACTCATTATTCACAGTAAAGTATACTCTACTTGGAGGAGTGGTAGAATTAGATGCTGTGAAAAGATCTATAAACCAAAGTCAGTTTCAGAGCTAGGAGACACATGTTTCCTGGAACTGGCTATATATTTTGAATCTTTGCTGTAATTTCATATCTACAGAACAGTGGCTCTAGAAAATATCCACTGATTACCAAAGGTGTACTGACAAGAGGTGTTTTAAACGCTTCACAGAAGAAAAGGTTACATAAATGGCAGATTGTGTTAATTACGGTTCACGTGGGGAGCCTCGCAGAGCCGGTGGCTGTGCAAACTCATTTGAAAGGACCCTGATGCTGGGAAAGGTTGAAGGTGGGAAGAGACGGGGATGACAGGATGAGATGGTCGGATGGCATCACCGACTCAATGGATATGAGTTTGGGTAAACTCTGGGAGTTGGTGATGGACAGGGAGGCCTGGAGTGCTGCAGTCGCAGAGAGTCGGACACGACTGAGTGACTGGACTGAACTGAACTGTTCAACTAGGTTTAATTGTGTTCTGTAAATAGATACATTACCAGAAATACTGTGGACATCCTGTTGTGATTTTTTTAAACATTATCTTTGTGCACATTGTTAGGGATAATTAATGTGCTTGAACTCGTATCCTGATCAACATGATCCATCGAAATAACAATAACAATAACCTTAATGGGTACTCCTTTAGCTATTTCAATTGCTTATTAAAGTTACCTTAATTGTTTAAAAGTAGTACTGTATGTAAAAAGAGAGGCAAAACAATGACTGTCTTCTATTAATAATCCAAATATATATTTCAGTGAGAACTTTGAGACCTTTCCATATTCATAAAATTGGTACTTTGCCCACAAGCTTTCTGAGAACAGAAAATAATTTACTTGCACCAAATTCCCTTAGATTTAAGGCTTTTTTAACTTGAAAAAAAGCTTAGTGACATTTGGAATCACATTATAATCTTGGCATAGCACTGGCCTTTTAATGAAAAAAATAGGAATAAATCTATGTATTTTTTAAATAATAAATTTTACTATAGCTATCAACATACATGTAATACAACCCCCCAAAAAAAGTGATTATTTTGGATTTACAGAATTTGATACATTTTAGTAAAGAATAGTATGAATGAAATTCACAAAAGAACTTCTCCCAGGATAACTGCAATATGTTGACTTTCTCCTATGCCTTATACCCAGAATGTAAATCAGGAATAGAGTTACTTATTCAGCTGTGAATGTTAAAATCACTAATACACAATTCCATTTTAGAACCACATTAAGTATTTGGTTCATTATCAGTAGCTTACTTGTAATTATTTCACGTCCTCTCTGGCTGTAACTTTTGTTTTATCTCTTTAGAACAAAAATATTAAGAGCAGGTTGAAATCCTGAATTTACTGGAAAATGATTCATTTATTAGGCAAGATAAAATGTGCATGTGGACTTCTTATTCATTAGATTCCACTGAAATTAATATGTTTCAGAATAACACTTCTGAATGTTAAATAATTATTTATTACAGAGTTTTTAAATCTATAAATGTATAAATAAGAAAATACAAACAATATCCAAAAACTGGCTTGAAATTTAGTTTTCTGGATTACAGCATGAGTTGAGGAATCAAGAAACCTTAATTTAAAACATAGAAAACCTGCCCCCACCAACTTGATGCCATAGACAAGTTTTCAAAACTCCCATCTCCTTAGTGTTTGTATCTGTAAAAGTGATCACTAACCATTCCGACCTCATAGAGCTGACAAGGAGTTAAATGAAAGCATTCAAGTAGAGCTCCTGGAACTATATGCTTGGCATATAGTAAGTGCTCAATAAATATTTATTCTTATTATCCTCTGAGAATTATTTATATGCATATACATGACTTTCTCTCTCTTTTTTATGTACATGTATTTTTTCCCAGATTCTTTTTTTCCTTTATGGAGCATCATGAAATACTGAGTATAGCTCCTTGTGCTATGCAGTAGGTCCTCGTTGGTTATCTACTTTACGTACAGAAGTGTGTGTGTATTAATCCCAAGCTCCTCGTTTACCCCTCCTCGCCTTTCTCCTTTGGTGACCATAAGTTTGTTTCTATGCCTCCGGGTTTATTTCTGATTTGTATGTAAGTTCATTTGTGTCATTTGTTAGGATTCTACATATAAATGATATAATATTTGTCTTTGGCTTACTTCACTTTGTTATTTTTAATTCGGCATGTAGGTATTTCATAACCTGTTTTTGGAATCTGGAAATGTGAACACCACCGGTACTACCTTCAAGTTATACTGAAGGTAGATTCTTTGTATTCAACCATAGAATTGAAGCAATTCCATTTTTAATGAAAATACTTTGTAGTTTCTGGAATAAATGGGCCTGATTCAGACTGTATTGGCCTTCTTAATCCTTCTTCCAAAAAAGTTTGATAGTAATGGCAACAAATAATCATTGATGATCTGTTTTGTGTTGGAGGCATGATGAGGTAAACAAAGTCCTGGATCACAAAACAGATCTAAGGTCTGGTGCCATAGCCTGAGGGAATTCAGCAAACATTCATTAGGTGTATATTATCTGCCAGGCATTATTCTAGAGACACAAAGGAATTAAATAAGAGATAGTGCACTTTATTCAAAAACACACAGTCTAGTCGATGATCAGAAATATAAAAACTAAAGGAAACTGTGTGGTGGGTGCTATAGAGAAGGTATATGCAGGTGGATTGCAGACACGCAAAACAAGAACGTGTCATCTCTACCTGGTTGGTTAAGAAGTGTTCACAGAAGAGTGTCTGACGTTTCGGTATGCTCTTGAGCATCATCCTTGGGTTTCGTCCTGCTCAAACACAATGAGTCTGTTCTATCCACTTTACCAAATCATGAGATCCAGGAAAATAAAATATGTGAATGATCTTTGCACATTCCAGCCTTACTTAAAATGTAAGGAATTATTAACTGACCATAGCTTTTCCCTCAATATCTCCTCCATATTCTTTCACTTTAGCTTTCAGTGATGCTCATTTCAACTTATTTCTCCAAAATGTTTTTCCCTCATTTTCACCCACTGACCCCAAAGGGTATCCTCATCAGTCAAGTTGGGCCAAAGAAAAATGAAACTGTATTGAAACATTTTCCATTTTCTAGGTGCTAACATCCGACTGGCAATAAAAATAATATTGTGTTTATTCAGATTATTTCATCAATGTGTTCCCTCTAATAAGAAGTTCTAATTTATAGCTGGTAAATAAAAAAATAGAGTTTTAGTAAAGTATGTCATTTTATGAAATGTGTATGGACTCTTTTGTAAATGGCTTTAGTTGAATCTGATGTCTTGTGGGAAGCATATTTTCTATCAACTTCCATCTTTTTCATAAATTACATTCATTCATTTAGTAAATATTTATTATGGACCTGCTATATGCTACAGAGACTGAGAAGTTAACGAGCAACACACAGGTCCTAGTTTGTGTCGGTCTGCAGGTTAGCAAGTAACACAGAAAACTGTACAGTTGGAAGCACAAAACCACGTTAAATAAGAACTGAAACAGGAGACAAGATGGTGTGAGGGTAGCACAGAATGGAAATTAAAACCTGGTGTAGGAGGAAGAGGTTTTAAGCTAAGACAAGAAGGGAGGAAAATAAAGGAAGCCGCTAAGAAAAGGAAGACAATGATTGATACCTTCGACAAAATCTGCTTGTATGCTTTTAGTGAGATCAGGAGGAGGGCAAGTAGAGTGAGCTCTAAATAGTAATGAAATAGTGGGGAGTATAAGAGAACAAATTTGGGGTTCATCAACTCCAATAAAGTCTGATGCTTGAGTTGGCCAAATGAGGCACTGATTATTTCCTGGAGATTTGTTTTTAAATCTTTCTTCCCTGTATCTCTCGGACATAGAATATGATAGCAATGCTCATTTTTGTCTATTTTCAAAACTACTTATAAGAGACATGGGTGTCTAACTCAGAGAGTGTGGCAGTTAAAAAAGTGTACATTCTCCAGTCAAAAGGATTTCTCTCACTTTGTAAATTAAATGGAATTTTGGAAACCTGTTCATAGGTTAAACTTTTCCCCGTTTTATGAGTGGCAAAACATCATGAAACAATATGTTGGAATTTCCTTCTTGGAACTGGCTGCTTGTACTCATGATTTCAAAGTTAGTGTCCAGGTAACTGAGCTTAATCATTTAATGCTTCTTGTTATATATAAATGATATGCATTGTTTGGTTGTCTCAAAATGCTATTTTGCAAAATGGACTTTTTTTCCTGCTCTATAAATCAATTTAGTAAAGAAAATGTTATTTTATTTATTCATTTCTCAAATATAGGACTCCTGCTGTTTGCCAAGTGGTGAGCTAAGTTTTCTTATCTGTTAACAAGCAGTGCAGTCTCAGACAATAATTTTTAGATACTTCTATAAAAATATATTTACAAAAATATGTATGTGGTAAAAGGAAGGATGTTTTCTTTGATTTAAGGGCTCAAAAATAAAAATAATCATATAAACACATACCCGAAATAGGAAAAGCGGCATGAAGAGTGTCCTTCCTGTTAACAAATGCTGGAAGACATGCTTCCAGTTTCCATGGCAGCTGCACTAAACAGACAGTTTAGTCACAGAAGTCAGCTTTTATATCAGTGACTTGCTTTCTAAACAGTAGGACTGAGGGGAATCAGTGACCAATAATGACTGGTGTCCTACTTAGGAAAACTGTGTTGCAACTTATCAGTTTACTTTAAAAAAGAAAGAACACTGTTTGAAAAAAAAAAAAAAAGACACAAAATTGGAATTTTATGTTTTCATTTTGAAAATATCTTTCTCCAGGTTCTTGAAAGAAAAATACATTCATTCAAAAGTCTGCTAAACAGCACATAAGCAATGTGAATGTCCTTCATGCCACTGATCTGTACACTTAAAAGTGGTGAAAATGACTTATTTATGTTCTGTGTATTTTATCACAATTAAAAATGAGGTTAAAGTCACCAGGAAAAGCAACCTAAAAGAAAAAAATTGTTTCACTAGGTCTAACTTACTTTAGAAATTGCCTTAACATCCCTTCAGAAGGAGAAAACTCTTAAGCTTAAAATATAATGAGAAAACAGAAAATTAGTTTTTGGTACCTCAAAAACTAGTGTCCCTGTAATGCTAGCCCATAGATGCTTTCTGAGTGCTTACCCTGAGCTCTTAAAAGAAAAGAAAGAGGAAAGGAGGAGGGAAGGAGGAAAGAGAGACAAAACAGGGAGGAAAGATAATGAAGAAAAAGACCATTTACTGACCCTCTTATTTTATTCCCCAGAATGATTCGATACCTCAAGAAGATTTCACTCCTGAAGTGTACAGAGTTTTCCTGAACAACCTTTGTCCTCGACCTGAAATTGATAACATCTTTTCCGAATTGTAAGAGAATACATTTTAACCTGTTTGTTCCTGCTTACAGTGGTACTCAGTGGTACTCAGTGTGGCTTTAGCGGAGTGGTAGAGGGAGATGTCAGAAATTCTTTGTACAATGAGTAACAGCAGTGTTTCTGCGTCATTTGTTGGAGACCATCACACATTCCTACCTCTGAGGTTCAATCACTGCTTGTAATGAGTGAAATTTGCTGTGACTTGTTGCAGGGTGTCATTGTCTTAATATTCTCGAGGGTCTCTGCATGGTTTGAAGACTATGGCCAGAACTGAGTGGCATGTAGGCAAGAGTCTTTGCAGAGATAGTCTCATGTTGTAGAAAGAATGCTGAACCGGGAACCTGTCATCATACTTCTCTGCATTGCATCAGTGAAATGAGAATTTCAGATCACTAACCCTCCCCCACAGCTGAAAATTGTTTGCTTTTATATTAGAAATTATACAGACATTACTTTTTTTAAATGATTTTTTTAAGAAGCAAATCAAAACACCAAGGCAAATATGGGGAAGTAGCAATTTAACCTCCTTGATACACTGAAATCCACATGCTGACAGACCAATCCAAAATTGATAAGCTAAATAAAAATTTTTTTCATATGGAAATCAAGCACAGTACTTTGCTGAGTTCATTGCCATCAGTTATTGATAGAACATCTGCAACATCTGTACCTCTGAACTTGTCTTTGGGTTGTCAACAGGATTGAAAAGGGAAGTTTGAATCACACTACATTGCAGAGTTATAGACTCTTGCTGAAACATAATTTTAATGAAAAGGAAAATGTCCCCAATCATATTTGTTCTTTTTAGTAATGAGTAATAAATACATCTTTAGGGTGATTAAGCAGAATATGAGAATTTGATGACTAAACCAGTTTAGCATCATAATCAAAACAGCAACCCATAACCTGTGTTCCCTTTAGAGTGCTGCACCTTCACACACAGAATGCATGTTCCCTACTGTGGTTTTCTTTTGCATCTGGTATAGTTCAAGGGCATTGGGATTTGGTGGCAGTCATTGCAAAGTGTTTGCATCCCACAGAGATACAGCAGTTGTGATGGAGCAACACAATGTGTTTAGGGCAAGATAGGAATTCCAGTATAGCATGCTCTTGCCAGGTATGGCAGGCGTTTATTTCTACAGAGCTGCTAAATGCAAATACATGCATGAGACTTGACAGAAAAACCTGCTAATTTCCTGGTGTTTAACTGTTTTTAGTGGTGCCAAAAGCAAACCATACCTTACAGTTGATCAGATGATGGATTTTATCAACCTCAAGCAGCGAGATCCCCGGCTAAATGAAATACTTTACCCACCTTTAAAGCAAGAGCAAGTCCAAGTGTTGATTGAGAAGTATGAACCTAACAACAGCCTCGCCAAAAAAGGTCAGTTCACTTTTTCCCACACCAGAATGAGGCTCGAGTTCTAATTGTGAGTGGGCCACTCTTCATAGTCACGGACATCAAGGGCCATTTAGGGTTTTTTTTTTTTTTTTAAGTTTGGTATGTGATGTTTATCTGGTGGCTCATTTGGTAAAGAATCTGCCTGCACTACAGGAGACCTGGGTTTGATCTCTGGCTTGGGAAGATCCCCTAGAGAAGGAAATAGCAACCTACTCTAGTATTGCTGCATGGGAAATCCCACGGACAGAGGAGCCTGGTAGACTACAGTCCATGGGGTCACAAAGAGTCAGCCATGACTGAGCAACAAAGCCGTCGCCATCACTGTGTGATGTTTGTGTTGTTGTTATGTATACATGTGTATGTAACATTATTTTGGGGACTTCCCAGGTGGTGCTCCTGGTGAAGAACCCACCTGCCAATGCAGGAGACTTAAGAGATGTGGGTTCAGTCCCTGGGCTGGGAAGATCCCCTGGAGGAAGGCATGGCAACCAGCTCCGGTATTTTTACCTGGAGAATCCCCTGGACAGAGGAGCCTGGCGGGCAACAGTCCATGGGGTTGCAAAGAGTCAGACACAACTGAAGTGACTTAGCGTGCATGCAACATTGTTTTCTAAATGTCTAATCATTTGTTTTGTTTTAAATTTTCCCCATGACTGAATGCATCTTTCTTCAGACAGGATACTCACTATCTTAAAAATTACCCTTTTGGTTCTGTTTCTAGTTCTGTGACATGACCCATAGATATTTCTAAATCACTAAAACTGAAGAGAATATTCAATCCATTAGAACCTTATCTTATTCTAGCTTACACTATTGAATTTTTCCACTTGAAATAATATTTTAAACTTTGTTCTTCTGTGCTTAAAGAATTTAGTGTTTGTAAGAGGAAAAAACTGGTATCAGATAGATGAACTAAATTGCCAGAAAGTTATTGAGGTATTTATATCTTTGATTCTGGAGAAAATACTTGCAAAAATAAATCATGAAAATTCAGTTTCAAGGAGTTTCTAATCATATTAATATGTGGCATCATTGTCTCTGAACTGGATCATCAGTTCTTCCTTTATCACTAGTGACCAAGTCTCATCTGGATTGAAATTCCTTCACTGAGAAAATTAGTATGTTATTACTGATGTTACTGTAAATTGCCTAGATATTGTCCAACTTGGACAATATTCCATAAGGAGTAAAGAAAACAAAGTGCAATTAAATAATTATTAAGAAGAAATATATTTCCTGTTAATATGCAAGTAATTCATAAGTAACAGACAGCTCTGGTAAGCTTATGGTCATTAATAAGAATAGTTATCATAAAAGTAGATTTAAAAGTTATTTTTGCATATTGCATTTTTTTCTGGAACTAGTCCTCTAAATGAGAAATGGAAGTATTTATTAATATCAAAGTAATATTGTTTCCTGGAGAATCCCATGGATAGAGGAGCCTGGTGGGCTGCAGTTCATGGGGTCGCAAAGAGCCGGACACAAGTGAGCGACTTCACTAACGAACTAATATCTTATCATTAATTCTATTCTACATGTTATTAGTTGAGAATTTAGAGATGATTTACTTTAGTTTTTAGTTTTATTACTTTACATATTTTCATTCTAGTCTGTTTCTTTGTCAGGCACTTTGCCTTTGCTGTAGCATCATTCTTGCCGTGCTGACGTTGAAGGAAACGACTGGCCCAACAGCACATGCTGGTGTTGCCAGGCCAGCCCTCCAGCCTCCTCAGGTCTGGTGCTCTTTCTTTCCTGGTGCCATAGACTTGGGATTTCTCCCTATCATTAAACCAGAGACTCCTCGGAAATTTCGCATGGATAGCTTGACCGTTCCCTTCTGAAATCCAAACTTCGCCAGAAATAACTAACAGTATTTTAACAAGTCCGACAAGACTTCTAAAAACAGCCCATGACACCAGGAAAACAAAAAGCTCTTGTGAAACCGATGAGGCCCTTCAGAATCTAAACCGTGCCCGTTTCTCATCCCCTCACACCACACTGCTGATGGTCCGAACTTCATCTAGTGTGTGACACCCCATGCATGACTCAGACAAAGTAGAGGATACAAAGGAAAATGTTCTGATAGGTTATTGTAAAACTCTGTCATCCTGGAGAAACCAATTTTGATTCTAATGGAAATTAAGATTAGACTCTTGCAAACGCAAGAGTGTTTAGTGCCATTTTACAGCCATACTAGATATAAATTCCATAATCATGCAGACATATATAATTCAGGTATATTTAATACAGCAACTCTGAGGACTTACCTGGTTAAGACTCCATGCTTCCACTGCAGGGGGTTTGTGTTCAATCTCTGGTCAGGGAATTAAGATCTCACAAAACAAAACCAATAAATGAATAAATAAAATTTAAGACATAAAATAGCAATTTAATTTATTTTTCTACAACTTTATTTTTTCTACACCTTAATATGGTAATTGATTGTGAAGTCTCCATGTCAGCCTTGATGTGATTTTTTTTAACCACAGTATTCATTTCTCAATCCCAAAACTTCAATAAGAAGATGAACTTGTGATGTCTCACACCAAGTCGTTTTGTCTGCTGCTTGGGCTCTGTTTATGTGAACAACAAAGATTAGAGAAGATTGTTTTGTTTTTCTAGCAACTGTTGTAACATTGTCAAAAGGATAACAATTTTGAAATATGTGTTTGTAGTAATAAGAAATAGTTGGATTAGACTTCAATTTTTTAGTAACGAAGACTTTGAGATATTTTTTCCAAATTGGTTCAAAGTTTTTTTTGACATTGCAGTTCATATTATTTGATGTTTGACTTTTAACATATTTTTAGGAACTCCTTTATATGTCCAACAAAGTACAATTTAATAAAGTATTTATTATATGGCTTCATTGATTGATATGCAAGGAAATTAGCTTTCATTTATTATGTGACTTTCAAAATATACATTATCATTTTGCAAAGCAGGAAACCAAGTCTTTGAGATCAAATGTATACCTGTGGCGGATTCATGTTGATATATGGCAAAACCAATACAATATTGTAAAGTTAAAAAAAAAAAATAAGATCTCATATCAAGATACTCTTCAAAAAAGCAGTTTTTAATTTTCAGTCAATGAGCTAATATCTTTTTTAATTAATTTATTTTTTACTGAAGGATAATTACTTCACAGAATTTTGCTGTTTTCTGTCAAACCTCAACATGAATCAGCCAAAGGTATACATATATCTCCTCCCTTTTGAACCTCCCTCCCATCTCCCACCCCATCCCACCCCTCTAGGTTGATACAGAGCCCCTGTTTGAGTTTCCTGAGCCATACAGCAAATTCCCATGGGCTGTATATTTTACAAATGGTAATGTAAGTTTCCATTGTAATCAATAAACACCTAAGAAAATAAGTAGTGAAATTTAATATTATATTTTTTTCTGTTGTACTTTACATTTTGCCTAGTTCTTCAAATGTGTTCAAGCATTAATTAAAATGACCCCCAAACTCAGTCTCAAAAATCTGAGAAAAACACTTCCATATTTGCCTATATTTGATATAAAATGATGGGAATAAGATACATACAGAATATACAAGCAGGCATGCTAAGTTGCTTCAGTCATGTCCGACTCTGTGACCCTATGGACTGCAGCCCATCAGGCTTCTCTGTCCATGGGATTCTCCAGGCAAGAATACTGGAGTGGGCTGCCATGCCCTCCTCCAGGGAATTTTTCCCACCCAGTGATCAAACCCACATCTCCTGCTAATCTTGCATTGGCAGGTGGGTTCTTTACCACTAGCACCACCTGAGAAGCCAGAATATACATATGTAATAACAAAAATGCACTTATACCCTCTGGTATCAAAAAACGTATTCTAAAGTTAGGTGCATAACAAATAGACAACACACAAACTTGACATGTGCTAATGTTTAGTATTATGTGCATTTTATAAAATTTCAACATAGAAGGTAATTTTCATTTAAATGA
Organism: Bison bison bison; assembly: GCF_000754665.1. Taxonomy (NCBI): domain Eukaryota; kingdom Metazoa; phylum Chordata; class Mammalia; order Artiodactyla; family Bovidae; genus Bison; species Bison bison. The sequence goes on along the minus strand of NW_011494602.1, from coordinate 4,199,663 downwards.
AAAAATTTTAATGTAGCTAAAAGCCTAATGGCTAAGACTGAGCATAGGCACAGCACCTGGAAACATGAAATGAAAACCCGGAAGAGCTGACCATGGGTGATGCTCTGTGCTGCTATCGTCAGTGTGTTATCCACACTCCACGCTGGAGTTTCGGTCTCTGTGGATATGCACTGGTTATAAATAATTGGAAGGTTTCTGTGCTGTCTAAGGCCAAACGTTCATGTGTTTGGGTTGCACAGAGTTGGAATCTTGTTGCAGAAGCTACTGTTCTCAAGGGAGTTAGATTTTAGATTTATTTCTATAATTTAAAATCACACACTAAAAAATTCATGCGGCCCCAAGTCAGCAAATGTTTCTTCCTTACCATGTTGTTTGCACTTGAGGACTAACTATGCTTAACATAGGGCTACACAATGACCCCTGCCTCTATTGAACAGTCATGAATGTAAGTTTGAAGATTAATGTTTCTTAAACTGTTAATTTTTTATCACTTAAACTCTTTAGAAGGAAGACAGTGAGTAAAATTCATATGAAAAATGAAATATTTGTATTGGTGCCTTAGGTAACAGCCTACAGACCTCTAGATTCAGCAGTTATGTCTGTGAAAGAAGACCAAATACTGTTTAAGCTGCCAAACCAAAAGAAAAGTTTAATTTGTTCATACTTTTATTCTTCTGTGAAAAGCAGGTGTTCATAAGTATTTGTTAAACAATTGAATTAATATAATAGATTATAATATGAGCAAATGTTTCAAGGTAATTTTCTTTTTTAACATGTTCTTTCCCTGAAATTTTTACGAGGTGTGGCATATGAAAGCTTCCCTGCTTTGTTGCAATTTAAAATACTGTGAGTTACTAGTTTAATAGGTGAACTCAAAATGAATAATAGCAGAGCTATTTTGTTTTAAACCAAGCAAATAGAAGCTCAGGTATAGAAAGCATTTTTGTTCCAAACCCACCTACACTAATGATGATTTGCATCACTAGAAATAACCCCATTGTATTTTCAATATCATTTTAAGAAACTCCTACAAGTGAACTGTATTGTGTCATTATTATCAGCAGCAAGAAGCACTCAGAGTGTGCTAGATTGGGCACTGGGTTTGGCAGTCTTGCAGCTTGCAGTATTAGGTGGAACTCCTTTAGTTGAAAAATGACAAACTTAACTGAAACAAGCACAGAAAGAAATTGATGCATATAAACATATATGCTTATAATTGGTGCATAAAGGCAAAAAGCGAGTGTGTTAATGACTTGCAGCATAACTTTATCCAGGGGCTCAAATGATGTTCTCAAGACCCATCTTTCATCTCCCAGTGACGTTCTCTGTACTGACCGTAATTCTTGGACAGACTCTCCAGGCAAGAAACCCACCAGCAGCTCCAGGCCTGCCAGTCTCAGTATGCAGAAACTCCTCTTACTCATAGTTCCATCAAAATCCCAGAAACCAGAGCACGGCTTAAAAGTCACCCAGGACCACTCCTGAACTAGGACCCCTGTGGCCTGGAGGATGGAGTATACCAATTGGACAAACACTGGTCACATGACTCCCCCTAGAGCCAATAAAGAGTCAGATACCTAAACTACTTGGATTGAGAGTGGGAGAGAGGTGGTTCCCTGAAATTCAGCCTGGGTGTGTTACCTGGAAAAAAACTAGTCACCAGGCAGATAAAACAGCAGGTCTCACTAAAACTGGTCAGAAATCAACAACTTATCATCACTGTTTATCCACCTATTATGATACCTTAGGAAGCCATTTAAACCTTTGACTGTTTCCACCCCCTACTTTGCTCATCTTTGAATATATTCTGAGAGATTTACTGGAAGAATTAAATAAGTTGCTCATGATAAGAAGGTTGCATATCTTAACTGTTGCCCATTGAACTTTTGTTGGTCTGAACTAATGAAAAATAAGAATTAGTATTTATGCTGAATAATTTCAACCCATTTGTGGGTCTGAAAGTAAGATTCAGAGCACTGGGCAAGACTTTCCTGAATGCTCCTGTGTCTTGGCTAACAGGCTTATTTAACTTATTGCAATTAATAATAAATTAGACTCATTTGATGATGAAACCTGAAAAAATATGGCAAGTCGTTTCTGTGCAGAAATGTTCATTTCTGACTCAAATATTTTATCTATATTTTTATTAAGTTGAATTATAATTATATTTTAAAGTATAAAGATTTATACTGGAATCTTAATATTTACTTTAACACTTAATTTTCCTACTAGAATTTTAAAAATCATTATTTTCCCAGCACCATTTCTCTTTACTAGGTAGAAGTTATCAAAATGATGATTATTTTTATAAATGTGTATTGTGTATCCTCAAGAAGTGAAACATGCCATAATTTTAAAAAGAAGCTGGTGTTGTGTTATAGTTAAGCCAGTTAAGTGACTTTGACTTGTCTTGTTGAACTTCAGGTTCCTCATCTGTAAAATGGGATGATACCAACACTAGTAAACATCAGTGCTTACTCCCTATCCCTTGGCATTCATGGTTCCAATTTAGTCCACAGCATCTTCTGCAACTCTCCAGGTCTTTCTTTCTCTCAGCCCAACTACAGCCAACCTCCAAGTGTCCAGGACTTCATGTCCCCAGGAGTAAATTTCCCTCGGGAAGTAGTACCTCTCTTCCTTGCCCACTGTGTGGGACAGTTAAATAAGTATTCTCCATATCCTCCAAAGCTCTCAAGTAGGTTTAAAACCCAGTTGCCAACAACTGTAACCTACTTTATAATATTCCCTTTATTAGCTGCCTTTTCTTCCCTTCTCGTTTCTCCACTCCCCTGTTAGTTCCTAGGTTACCTTCCACTGTTGCATTGAAATCCTTATCTCAAAGCCTACTTTTAGAAGAACCTAAACTAAGGCAAACACTTTTCTACAAATGGCCTTAACAGAATCTAAAGTGAAAGATGGGTAAGGTCAGTGTAGCTGAACACTGAGAGGAAAAAAATAAATAAAGGGCTGTGCTCATGGCTCATTCTTTCTCACCTGTCACTAAGGTCTTAGCTGTTATCACTCCTGAAGTCCTGGCTGGAAGCCTCAAAATCACAGGATCTCTTGTGTACAAGCAACTTAGCCCTTTAGCCCTATCTCACTGGTCGTAGAAGTGGCAGCTAAGGAAGTGACAATGTTGAGAGTAGAACTGTATTTTCTGTGTCCCAGTGCGGAGTTCTCTTCACTACTCTGGACTCCACGTGGAGCCCTCTGTTAGGACTTGCTCAGAAAAGGCAGTGTCATCTATTTAGAAGTTAGCAATTTGCATCCATAGCAGTAGTTTTCAGACTGCCTTTGACACAGGATACTTTTGTGTCTGTTTCTTCTAACAATGGCTCACTCATTGGTCAATGTGTAAGAAAAACTTTTTGGTTTTTCCAACCAGTAGAAGCACTATTTGGTTGAACTGGGGACCGTGCATTGTAGCTGAAGACAGCTGCCCTACTCCTGTTTCTTCTTCTGCTCCATACCTTCCTCTGAAGGCACTTCTGCCAAACCCCAGGAGATTCAAGATGCTCAGTCTAAAACCACTCATCTGGAGGTGATATTGACTGGCCTAATGATCTGTCTCACCGTTAAGGTGGCATTCACTTAAATATTTTTATATGCATGATCTGTGTAGCAATACAAGAAATAAAAGAACAGAAATCAATGAACAGAGTCAACTCAAATAAGATAGGTTTTCTTCCCAAAAGACAAAGACAGATAAAAGCTGTGTGATAAAGCCAGTTCTTTTCATGCCTGAAAGTTCCTATGCTGAGAAAGCTGCTGAAAAGCCACTCTAGTATTTTACTGATTATGAGCCCATTTAAATCCCACCTATTGACTTTCTAACCTCTGTGGAAGGTCATAAAAGAATGACATTAGCTTCTGTGAGTATATTCCAAGCTCCTCTTAACTCTGTGTTTCATCTGTTCATAGACTTCTCTAAAATATTTGAGATTGGCAGAAATGAAAAAAATATATATTTTTTTCTAGAGAGCCATTATGAGTCCATTGTTTGTTAGTTCACTTGGTAACTTCCTTGGATTTCCTTTTCTGATTGCATTTCCTTGTTTCCCAGGAGGCAGGAAGTGGGCTTGAGGAAGGCAAATGCCTGGTCCAGGAGTCCTGGTGTTTTTCTCTAAGTAACCTCAGTGTCTGCTAAGAATCACAACTCTAGCCAGAAAGCCACAACTGGGTTCATTCACAGCTGAAGTGGCCTCTGTTCAGAAAACAACCAGTCTGGTTGTTTATATGATAAAAGACGAAAACAAATGCAAGTTTTAAGAGGTGGGGAAGGGAATTGGTAGCGTATTCCACCCCAGTCTGCCAAGTCTTTTTAAAACATCTTTCCCTCATCAGATTATGCCTTCCCAAGATGCGTTGCCATTGCGTGTGAGAACTACTGGGACAAAGCAGATAATGGCTGTTTTCCTCTAGATCTCTAGACCTCCCATCACAAAAAAGCATTAGCAGTCAGTATTACACATTTTCCCTTCTCAGCAGGGGTAGGGATGGAGGCCAATGACTCAGTTAGAAGAAACAGTTTAGCAGTTGCACTGTGCTGTAGAAAAGCCTTGAAGCCACAGGCACTTGGCCCCAAAGTGTGCCACAGCTGAGTTTGGCTGATAGTTGATTTTATACCAAATAAGTGGGAAGGAAATTGAATGCAAAGGGAGTCAACTCCATGGAAAATATATGATGACCACAAGGAAGCCAGATGAAGTGAGGTGTGGGCTGTCTACCCTAATGCTTCGCAAAAAAGCTGAAATATATGCCATGGCAAAGGCTGATTAATGTCAGGAAGCTGAGACTGACCAATAATTTCATTCATTCATTGTAGAGATGGTAGGAGGCCTGTCTCTCTGAACCAGTGCCATCTGTAGGACTCCAGTTACAGAAGCAAAATTACCTGTAGTGTAGGGATAGCACAATTTTAAGAAGACAAATGAGGATGTTTGAAAAAAATCAAACTCCTCACCTAACACTCTACCTTAAATGTAGAAAAGGAACCTAAAGTGCTTCTTTTTCATGTTGCTATTTCTCTTTGTTTAGATTCGAAGAATCTAAACAGACGTCCTGGTGGAGGACCTAGAACATTTTGGTTTCCTTTGTGTTATTGTCAGCGGGCTTCCCTGGTGGCTCAGATGGTTAAGAATTTGCCTGCAATGCAGGAGACCCAGGCTCGACCCCTGAGTCAGGAAGATCCCCTGGAGAAGGGAACAGCTACCCACTCCAATATTCTTGCCTGAAGAATCCCGTGGACAGAGGAGCACGGCACGCTACAGTCCATGGGGTTGCACAGAGTTGGACATGACTGAGATTCATTGTGAAGGGTCTCCTCTGATAGAGCAATGTGACGCGCACTAATAAAATGTGATAGACTGGTTCCCTACCCTCTGTGTACCTCTAGCTTTAAATGATCAATCAGCCCTTACATAAATTTAGTGGAAAAAAAAAAACAAAACACTCCAAACCCATGTTTAAGAATGTGGAGTTTTAATCTGGATTTTGTTCTTATCTAATCATGTCAATTTAAAAGAACTGCTTAATCTCAGTCAAAGTTTATCTGTCCTGTTAAATAATAAAATGCCGTCTTACCTACCAAGTAGAACAGTGAGATGCAAAGAAATTGCAGATGTGAGAATACTTTGAAAAAGGAAAAGTGCTAATTCAAAGCGAGGTGTTATTATTAAGAACTTCCATACAAACCACATTAACAAGTTCAACTGAATGCAAGTAGAACTACATACAGGGGCACAGAAGCCATGACAGCTGGGTCATGAGGTTGATCTGCAGAACACATATCCATTTAATGGATATTATCATTGGTATCTTGGGCTTGTATTTTTATATAGTTACGGTTATAGAGAGAAGGAAATGACAACCTGCTCCCGTATTCTTGCCTGAAGAGTCCCATAGACAGGGGAACCTGGCAGGCTACAGTCCATGGGGTCGGAAGAGTCGGACACGACTGAGCGACTAAAGAGAGAGAGCGAGCGAGCAGTTTTTGCCATCAAGATAGATTAAGAATGCATGACACTTTCCAACCTAAGATAAAATAATAATGTGTGAGGACATTTATGGAGTATAGTAACTCCAGAATTGGAAAGAAATGGGTAAAATAGACAAAGAAGCCAGCAAAGTTCACATATTACACAAAAACACAGCTAGTTGGCAAACATAATAGGCAAATTTGTGCCTGAGAAAAGATAATTAAAAAGGGGGCATTTAATAGATTATTTCTGAAATAACAGGCAAATAGATTTTGGTGAGCCCTGGGATATTGAACTATCTGCACTTACTTTCTCCTAGCTGGTCTAGCAGAACACACATCACAGTCACAGCACTGAGAACCAATATGAGCCAAGGAAATTACTTCTGAGGGCTCTGCTTGGAAGTGGTTTTAGGAGGTGCTAAGCCGTCGGACCAGTAACTTTCCAACATGCTCTGGTATCATTACAGTAAGAGCAGGGTTTGAATGATGATGAATGGATTTTCAACTGCCTAATCCCAGTGACATCCAAACATGTGAGTGCCAGATCCTGCCCATTTGGCATTTGACTCCAAAAAGTGAGGCTGGTGGCCACGCTAGCTGGCAGAGATATTGTCCAGTTGCCCATCTCAACTGTGTGATAACTCTGTGAGGATTCTTAGGCCATCTGTCTTCCAAAGCATAATTTGTAGAGATTTCTCTGTGCTTCCAGCCTTGAAAGATAATATTTGCATGCATTTGGCTGTTCCTTTTAAAAGGTAACCTGTATATTTTTTTCAAAACCCACAAAGCAATATCACAGCCTCTGTTTAGCACTTCTGCTGTGCTTACCTTGGCACAACATGTTTTTCCTGTGTTTTATTTTTCTTTCTAAGAGTTAGACTCATGATTGGGAGAATAAAAATGCTAGCGGGTGCCTCTAAATTACTTGCAGAGAATAGAATGTAAATTAAGTCTGGAAAAGAATTTTAGACCTTGATAGACAAAGCCAAATCAAAGAGCTAATCCTTCCTTATGCCTCTGCCAGATGGGTCATTTGTCCTGCCTGAGCCCAGCTTCTTTTAACAGAAAGATTAAAGTCACACGTTTTGGAGAGATAAGTAAATCATGGGAAAAAATGCTTCCTTGGTCACATTTGGGGCTATTTTTAGGACTAATCTGTGGTGCCCAGATTGACGCCAACTGCTACAGAGGCAGGGTTCTCTCCTTTTCATCATCCTTGTTTCTCATCCGGGCTAGTGCTGGGAAAGTTATGGAGATAAAACATCGTCAGTCACACTCACTACCATCTGCCTTTCTGTTGCCCTGGCACTGCCTCCAGCACTCAAATTGAGTACCCCTGTGACCTTAGACAAGTTGCTAACCTCTCTAAGCCTTAGTTTGCTCAACTGAAAATGGGAATTAAAAAATACCTTTCTTATAGGATTTCTGTGCCTGGCACATGATCACTGCCCAGGTAATGCTAGCCCTTCCTGTTGGGATGATGATGATGGTGATGATTTATTTATGCCTTTTTCCAGTACTAGAGTATGTGCTCTACAGCAGGATAGCATAGTAGTTAATGGCATGGAACAAAAAACCTGGTTTTGCATTCAAATCCCATTTTATTCACTTGTAAGCATGTGACCTTGAGCAAGCTACTTGCCTGGAGTTTCTCATTCATAAAATAAGCATAAAAATAGTACCCACTTCAGAGAGTTACTGTGAGGATGGAATGAATATTTGCTTATAGTAAACACTATATGGGCTTCCCTGGTAGCTCAGACTGTAAAGAATCCGCTGGAAATGCAGGAGACCTGGGTTCAGTCCCTGGGTCAGGAAAATCCCCTGAAGAAGGGAATGGCAGTCCACTCCAGTATTCTTGCCTGGAGAATTCCATGGACAGAGGAGCCTAGCAAGCTACAAATCCATGGAGTCACAAAGAGCTGGACACGACTAAGCGACTAAGCACGCAAACAGTATATAAAGATTTGTTAAGTACTATACAGGAAATAGACTAAATTCACTAAACTCTTCAAAAGCTGGTTCTCTTTTTCCTTACCATCTTGCTTGCATATTTGTAGTATATTTCCTTTCAAGTAAGAATACATTCTTTTTCTTAGCATTTTTTTTTCAACATAGACAGCCGTATCGTCTTTTTTTGGCCCTTCACGGCATCATCACTGTTTTTTACTTTAGCGCTGTGCCACTGTTCCCTTATGTCTGCTGTCAGGATGAACTCAGCAGCCGTCCCGTGTTGCTGCTTGAATGCCATGATGAGGTCATTTGCAAGGTAACCATCCCAGTAAAACACATACACTGAACAGGAAAGAGCCTGACCAGGAACTTTCAAAACAAGGCACCTTAGTAATGAATCATGAATTTTGTTTAGAGATTAGCTTACAACCATTCCCTACTGTCCTTTTCCCTCCTGGTCAGAGAGCCCATGTAAGGTATCATGAGTGAGTCTGGTGCTACGGACTTGCTGTCAGCCTCCTCATCAGTTCAAGGAGGACCATCAGCTTTTGTTATCTAACGTCACTGAAAGTCACTTTTATAAGCTTCTGGGTAGAAGGCAAGGGCCTATGCATTTTTTCAAATAAACTTCTTACTTGTGAATTTCAAAAGAAATTCTAGCAATACTGATCAAAGAAGTTAGGAGGAGAAAGTATTAATAGAGCAGGTAACTTATTTCAGTGTCAGGCAGGACAGTCAACTCTTTTATTGTTTGAGGATTGACTTACTCTATTGTGAATTATTTTAGTCCCCTGCTTCTATTTTCATGGTTTTAGACATTTAATGCTGACTGTGCCAAAGCCTTTACCGTGTGGATCACAATAAACTGTGGAAAATTCTGAAAGAGATGGGAATACCAGACCACCTGACCTGCCTCTTGAGAAACCTATATGCAGGTCAGGAAGCAACAGTTAGAACTGGACATGGAACAACAGACTGGTTCAAATAAGAAAAGGAGTACATCAAGGCTGTATATTGTCACCCTGCTTATTTAACTTACATGCAGAGTACATCATGAGAAACGCTGGGCTGAAAGAAGCACAAGCTGGAATCAAGATTGCCGAGAGAAATATCAATCACCTCAGATATGCAGATGACACCACCCTTATGGCAGAAAGTGAAGAGGAACTAAAAAGCCTCTTGATGAAAGTGAAAGTGGAGAGTGAAAAAGTTGGCTTAAAGCTCAACGTTCAGAAAACGAAGATCATGGCATCTGGTCCCATTACTTCATGAGAAATAGATGGGGAAACAGTGGAAACAGTGTCAGACTTTATTTTTTGGAGCTCCAAAATCACTGCAGATGGTGATTGCAGCCATGAACTTAAAAGACGCTTACTCCTTGGAAGGAAAGTTATGACCAACCTAGAT
>NW_011494602.1:4172413-4190223 GCF_000754665.1 Bison bison bison | reverse complement strand
ATGACCAACCTAGATGGCATATTCAAAAGCAGAGACATTACTTTGCCAACAAAGGTCCATCTAGTCAAGGCTATCTTTTTTCCAGTGGTCGTGTATGGATGTGAGAGTTGGACTGTGAAGAAAGCTGAGTGCCGAAGAATTGATGCTTTTGAACTGTGGTGTTGGAGAAGACTCTTGAGAGTCCATTGGACTGCAAGGAGATCCAACCAGTCCATTCTGAAGGAGATCAGTCCTGGGTGTTCTTTGGAAGGAACAATGCTGAAGCTGAAACTCCAGTACTATGGCCACCTCATGTCAAGAGTTGACTCATTGGAAAAGACTCTGATGCTGGGAGGGATTGAGGGCAGGAGGAGAAGAGGACGACAGAGGATGAGATGGCTGGATGGCAGTACTGACTCAATGGATGTGAGTTTGAGTGAACACTGGGAGTTGGTGATGGACAGGGAGGCTTGGCGTGCTGCAATTCATGGGGTCACAAAGAGTCGGACACGACTGAGCGACTGAACTGAACTGAACTGTTAGTGCTTCCCTCAGGGGCTAGGCAGAGGGAAAGAATAAAGATAAAACTTTCCCTGTGGTCCAGTGGTTAAGACTCCATACTTCCAGTACAGGGGGTGCAGGTTCAATCTCTGCTCTGGGAACTAGGTCACCGCAATGCCAAAGGGCCATAAAATAAAATAAAACTCTTCTGCTTTTCCAGCTGATGGGGAATATGGGGGCTTGGAAATTTCTGGAGCATCTCTGGGGAAAGGAGCCATAGGTTTCTTTCTTCAGGACTTGGGATGTCCCCTAGACTTGGGGACAAGGAACCCAATAGAGTATCCTTAGAACCAAATAGAAAAGGTATTCTTTAGTTTTCCTTCTCCTCTGTCTCTCCATTCCCTGAGACAAAGCTATAATGCTTTGTTGCCACCTGTATCAGAGCAGGGTAAGAGGGTCTTAGAAGAAAGGAAATATCTCACCTGTTAAATACTCCCACCTGATAAGTACCTGGGAGCTCAGGCTGCCTTTGTGACTGACCTCCTACCTGGGAAAAGATACAGCATGGAAAATATGGCTGACAAATTATCCATACAATGCCATTTGTGGTGATATGAATCAGTGCATACTTTTCACCAAAAATATATGAATTAAAGAAAACCAAGGAGATTCATCATGAACCCCTGGCCAGGTAAAGCAGGACTATGACAGAGAGCCTTCAGTTTCTCTCATTTGATTTCCTTTTGCCTAAAAATAGTGGGATTAAAGAACAAAGCATATGAAATCTAACTTTTTAAACTTAATTAGCAAAATTTTGCAGTCTGGTGTAGTAGAAAAATCATGGAACATCAGGATAAATAGAACGGCCTAGACATATTCATATAATTAAATTCTCTCTTAAAACTACATGAAAATTGCATTAAAAGAGATATTTTAAGGCATAATTGAGCAAGGGTGGAAATAATAATAGGATGAAAGACAATAGCCTCATAATTTTGGCAGCTACATATAGCTATATATAGCTACATATAGCTACATATAGCTATATCATATCTGAGAAAACTGATCATAGGTTACTGTGTGAGACTTTGGGGACCAACCTAAGTTATTCTGTGAAAACCTTAAAAGTCTCAGAAATTGATCATGTTAATTTCCTCTGAAGTGGGTTTAGAGCCACAGTCTAAAATAAGGAGAATCTGTTGACAGCTGTGTAAGCAATAATCAGAACTCCCTGAACTTGCCTGAAAAATTCCATGGACAGAGGAACCTGGCAGGCTATAGTCCACGGGGCCTCAGAGTCAAATAAAACTGAGCGACAAAGCATGTGCGTGTGCACACACACACACACACACACGTACACACATAGACCTCCCACCTGGGAGGAAACTAAAGACTCACTTATTGGAGACAAGAAAACAGAGGGTCTGGGGAAGACAAAGCCCCAGGTGAAAGCAGAGCTACCTATCATTTGAAAGCAAAGCAATATAAGGATCATAAACATACTGGCTACTTCTTCCCACATTAGCTCTGGAAGGCTGGCATCCAGGCTTTTATTCTCCCTGCAAGTAATTAAACAGATTTCTCAGGACTTGATCAGCTCAAGAAGAAAGACCTAAAGGTATTGACATTAGGAGTTACTCCAAAGAGACAAAGACTGATGATCCCTCTACAATAATGCCTTATTAGCTCTCATACTTTTAAGATTCACTTTCAGATATATTGATGATATGAAAATTCCAATTAACTTTTTAGTCCACCAATTTGAAATATGAACAGACAATTAAAAATCACTAGATATATAAGGAAAACTTCCTTAAAAAGTAGAAATAAATAGGAATAAAACTACCTTGGGGAAAACAATGAATATGTAGTGAGAAGAAAACTCCAAATATATATATATATACACACAATACATATAAAACCTATATATATATAATATATATAAAATATATATAATAATAATATATAATATATATATAATTAATATCCTTAGAATGATAATAGAATATATTAAGCCATTGGAAAAAATGCTATTTTTAAAAGAAATGTCAGAGAATATAAACTGACTTTAGATATTAAATAGAGGGTAATAGAAACAAAACACTCAAAGAAGAATTGGAAATAAAGTTGTGGAAAGCTCCTAGAGAGTAAAGCAAGGAAATAAAAAGAAAACTTGGAGGGATATGTATAAAAATGTAAAATTTGATCAAATATTCCAGAATAATGAGAACAGAAATAAGTACAGAGATAATTTATAAAAATATTCCAAATAGGAAAATAGCTTTCCAACTCCAAAGGCTCCAAGAATATCCAGTACAGGGGATAAACCAATAACAAAGCGTATCATTGTGAATTTTAAGAAACTGGGACTGAATAAGATATTTGAAATTTCCAAAGAGACAAAATAAACAAATAAGAAAACAGGAAAGTGAAAGTGAAGTCACTCAGTCGTGTCCGACTCTTTGCAGCCCCATGGACTATAGTCCACCAGGCTCCTCCGTCCATGGGATTCTCCAGGCAAGAATACTGGAGTGGGTTGCCATTTCCTTCTCCAGGGAATCTTCCCGACCCAGGGATCGAACCCAGGTCTCCCGCATTGCGGAGAGCCACCAGAGAAGCCCCAAGAAAACAGGGCATATATGTTTTCAGGATGATCAATCAATAAGTCTTTAAATCTCTTAATAGCCATACTAGAAGTTAAAAGACAATGAAGCCAATTTTCTGTCAAAAACTAAAAGAAAATATTATACCCAACTAAACCATCAGTAAAGGATACAAAAGTCATGAAGTGATTTTTAACCATCCAAGGCTCAAAAAATTCAAAAGCTAGGAGCCCTTTCCCAGGAAGCTACTGACAAATGTGGTCACACTAAAATGAAGACTAAATATGAAGGAGGAAGACATGGTCTAGAAAAAATGAAAGAGATTCAACAAAGAATAGAAGTGGGAAAAAAGTGACTGAAAATGAAACTGGGAGAATACTTATTGTGTTTGAACAAATTGCAAAGAGGTTTAGATAACTGTGTCTTCTTGATGTAGAGACTTAAGCTGAAATATCTTTTCTTAGATGCCTGGAACAGGAAGTCAAGCTTGAAAGTTCTGTGGGAAGTAGGTTTCTAAAAGTTAATAGATAATGAGTGTCAGGACTAGAGAAAATAAGAAAACAAGTCCAGAAAGCAAAGATTGTTCCATTCTGTTCTCCAGAGCTCCCTTTTCTGGACACAGATCTTCCTATTCTTAATTGTTCCAAAGGTCCACAGGATGCTTCCAGGTTTAAAGAAGGCAATGGAATAGCTTGTTCCCCACTATATATTTAAAGGCCTTGGCATGCACTTGTAAACATGAAATGGATCCAGCTGAATGTCCTAGATTTACTGTAAGATATAAAAGCTTCTCTGGTGGTCCAGTGGTTAATAATCTGCCTTCCAGTGCAGAGGACATGGGTTCAATCCCTGGTCCAGAAACTAGGATCCCACATACCATGGCTCAACTGAGCTCATGTGCCACAACTATTGAGCCAGCACTTTAGAGTCTGCAAGTCACAACTACTGAGCCCACACAGTACACCTTTGGAAGCCCATGCCCTAGAGCCTGCTCTCTGCAATGAGGAGCCACTCCCATAAAAAAAAGCCCTGCAGCTAGAGAATAGCAGTGCTTGCTGAAACTAGAGAAAGCCCTAGAGCAGCAGCAAGGAGCCTGTGCACCACAACGAAGGCCCAGCAGAGCCAAAAAAAAAAAAAACACTTTTTTTCATTAAAAATAAATAAATAAATAAAAGCATCCCTGGAAGGTCTCCTTTTGTCACAGAATTTCAAATTTCTGTCTTTCTGACATGTTCAGGAAGATACCAGTGGAGCCTCAGTCACTATCTACAAGGGGACAGAGAGGTCAAAGGAGGCAGAGGTCCAGTTCCTGGCATTCCAAAGCCACCTGACATTTGCCAGTTTCTTTGCAGTGAAGATATTGCTGAGAAATGACAGGTCGTATAAATGGCCATTAGGGACCATCATTTTGTCATTCCACTTTCCTCTCATATCCCTTTATAAGATGGTTCCTCCCCATTTAAATCAGATCTTTTCACTTTTGATCACCAGCCTTTTTTCTCAATATACATGAGAACTTCTTTTGAACCAAAAAGCTTTGTAGAGCATTGTTTCTACATTCTGTGAGAGATGTATTTTTCCTACTTTGTTCCAAGAAGTTCAGATAATGTATATGCTTATAAAGATCTTTAGGTGCCATTATAAGAGTGACATGTCCACTTGGAAGCATATCAATCTTTTATTAAGAAAATATGTAAACGGCTTTATTTTTAGCCTTTCCCAGCTGGCATTATCCTTCTGAACTTCTTTTCCTGTTGATTTTATTCCATAAAATCATCACATTGCTTTTAATTTTGGTTTGATGTTTCATAATCTCATTCTAATACATGACATTTTGTTTTATCTGGTAATTATCCCTAATATATTTAACTACTTGAATTCGTAGTATTTTAGAATTGAAAGAAACATACGAGCCCATCTAGTTTTCTCTCCTGTAGTTGAAGAATTTGTCACTGATCGGTTACTGCTGGCAGGAAAGGAAGCCACATATCTTGTACTGTTACTAATTTTGACAAATTTGTTTAGAAAAACACTGTTTTTCCTATCTTAATTCACAAGGCTTTTCTTTTGTCTGCATGCCTCAGTGGACCTGAAAGAAAAAATCGTAAGCAGCTTTGCAAAAACAGTAAGACATTGGTGGAAAAGTACTGGTGCATTTAAGTCAACAGCAACAGCAATATTCCAGCTGTTGGTTACATGCAAGGAAAGAACATCCTCTAAGGGTGTGTTTTATTCTGAAAGCCTTTACTAGTCAGAACTTTATTTTTAGGTTAATTCATTATGTCAAACATATCTACATTTTTGCAAATGAACTTTTGACCCCTTTAGCTGATGCCTTATAACTTACAAACCTCCAACTCCCTCTTTACTTTTTCATTGGCTTTTCTTGATTTCAACATATCCCTGTCTAATCATTTGACACATTAAAAGTCTTGCATATTTGCTCCTTTAGTTAGCAAGACAAAGCTTTGCGGTTGAAAAGTTACTCCCAGGTGTCTGCCTACTTGCAGTCTGCAATCATATTCTGAACTGTCCTCCAGACTCACATGTCCTTATTCAGTGAAGGCAAATTCCTTCACTGCTGCTGTTGCTGCTGCTGCTAAGTCGCTTCAGTCGTGTCGGACTCTGTGTGACCCCATTGACGGCAGCCCACCAGGTTCCTCCATCCCTGGGATTCTCCATGCAAGAACACTGGAGTGGGTTGCCATTTCCTTCTCCAATGCATGAAAGTAAAAAGTGAAAATGAAGTCACTCAGTCGTGTCCGACTCTTAGCGACCCCATGGACTGCAGCCTACCAGGCTCCTCCATCCATGAGATTTTCCAGGCAAGAGTACTGGAGTGGGTTGCCATTGCCTTCTCTGAATTCCTTCACTGGGGATTTTGAAATTATTTGATATAATTAATTGTAAATAATCCTTACAAACACTGACTCACTTAACTCTGTTTTTTACTGATGTCAATCTATGCTAAAAATTATGTTAAAATCTTTAATTTCCAGGAAATAATAAAGGTAGAGTAGATAACCCAAAGGATACACTTAATTAACCTATAGAACTTTAACCAGGTTTATATTGAATTTAGCTATATTTTTATAAGTTTGGTTTTGGTGTTGTTTGTTTGTTTGTTTGAGAGGGGTTCTGACATACGTATATGTATGTGTCAATATTTCATAGCCTCTTTTGAAATAGATTTGTCATGTTCCTGATTTCCTCATTAATGAACTAAATAAAATTTTGACACGTGTTCTTTGGCATGTTTCAGAGCACCAATTGACCATAATTTTAATATTCTCATTTGGGAATAACTTTCTATCCTGTACCCATCACTGTCATAAAAATTAATCACAAGCATGGTTCAGAACCTTTCTCAACATAAGGCACTAGAGGTAATACATAGAAATTGAGGCTAAAAAGTTAAAATTAACTTATTACCCAAACCATATTGGCATACAGTTTGTTTTAATTGCTTTTACAAGTTGCTGATCAGATCAAAGAATGTTTATTCTCAAGATATCAGACACAAACACAGACTCAGTGTTCACTGCAGCAACATAAAAAGTGATATTTGTGGCCACACCATATTTGCATGCCTTTAGAAGAAGTATACACTTGCGAATTTTCCTTGGGGCACACTTTATTCCGGGAGTCATATTACCTTCCTTCGTTGGCCCCAAAGACACCTGCATTTACTGTGTGCTTTGAGGAATAGCAGTAGAAATTGAGTTGTATGAAACTGTAGGTTAAAAATGCCAGATTTTAACAATTTCGTATGATTCGACCTAAGCAGATAAAAGAATCAAAATTATGCCATCCTTGGTGATTTTCCAGTTTCAAAACAATTTCTCTTCTATTTTGAATCACTAATCATCAAAGTAAGTGCTGACTTTGTACCAACTGTGCACAGAGAATCATGGTAGTTCCCAAGGATAACAAAGAGACATGCATGTCCTGCTCTGGAGTAGTGCATGCCTGCTGTTCAAGGGGTGAATGGTCTTATTTTCTGTTACATTATGATCTATTTGAAGGCAGAGGCTTTGCTGTGCTTTATATTTCTGTGAATTCATTACATTGCAGAGATTCAATAAATGTTAAGTGAGTCGAAGGTAAGCAGACAGAGGAGAAGGAAGAGATGAGGGAGGGAGGAACGGAAACTCATTTGAGAAGAAGCTGGCAAAATGGCAATCAGAGTGAAATGATTATTGTACACAATGCAGATGAAGGACCACCCAAACTTCAAATGACAAACTGAAAATCACTTTACAAAAAAATAAGTAAAAATAACACCCATTTTTTCTATTTTAAAAAGTCCCAATGAGGCAGAGCAGGGAAAGACCCAGGACCTGGCGCCCCAGTAGCCCTGATCCTAGCAAGGCTGTCTCACCCTGGCTTCTAAAGCTTAATTTAAGTATCCCAGATCTTCATCTTTTGTACTCCTGCTATATGATCTTTGTTCCTACTAATAAAAGGGATGAAATAGAAAACTAGGAAGAAATTCAATTTTTTAACAAATGTTTTACCTCTACATGTTTTAAGTTTTAAAATATTGTTGGAAACTACCCACTGAAATAACTTTGGCCCTAAGTGACATTGACATTGACTTTGGTTTGCTTACAAAAATTGAAACCAGTCTGAAAGAATATAGGCATCCCACTGTAAATGAATTTCAAAGGAAGGCTTCAAAGGTAGTAACCGAAGAGTACTCATCAATCAGAATGATTGAAATGATCACTTTGGTAGGTGATGATTATTTGAAGATATAAACTTTTGCCTCTATTAGGAATTGGTCACACAAATATAACAGTGTAAGGAATGTTGTGTCACATTTCTCATTTCTAATGCAAGAGAAACTATCTTAGCACTTTTTCCTTTGGTAATTATTGATATTAATCAAGGTGCATGTTAGAGTAGATTTTTAAGCAGTTTGTAGTGCAGATAATTGTTCCTATTTAAGATTTCCATTTAAATAGCTCCACTCATTCAAATCCAATAACCAGATTTCTTCTTTCATTTATTTATTAATTCCTGGAAAATATAAAAGACAATTTAACTATAATGTTTCCAGAATTAGGGAATGTACTCATCAGTTATTTTGAGAAATTTATTGGATATAAAAAATTTACACTGTGAGTAAACAGTTTTTCCATTTACAGGTGACGTATCTCTTACCATTCAAGGATAGTTCAGTTCAGTTTAGTTCAGTCGCTCAGTTGTGTCCGACTATTTGCGGCCCTATGAATTGCAGCACTCCAGGCCTCCCTGTCCATCACCAACTCCTGGAGTTCACTCAAACTCATGTCCATCGAGTTGGTGATGCCATCCAGCCATCTCATCCTCTGTCGTCCCCTTCTCCTCCTGCCCCCAATCCCTCCCAGCATCAGAGTCTTTCCCAATGAGTCAACTCTTCGTATGAGGTGGCCAAAGTACTGGAGTTTCAGCTTTAGCATCAGTCCTTTCAATGAACTCCCAGGACTGATCTCCTTTAGGATGGACTGGTTGGATCTCCTTGCAGTCCAACGGACTCTCAAGAGTCTTCTGCAACACCACAATTCAAAAGCATTGATTGTTCGGTGTTCAGCTTTCTTCACAGTGCAACTTTCACATCCATACATGACCACTGGAAAAACCATATCCTTGACTAGATGGACCTTTTTAGCAAAGTAATATCTCTGCTTTTGAATATGCCACCTAGGTTGGTCATAACTTTCCTTCCAAGGAGTAAGCGTCTTTTAAGTTCATGGCTGCAATCACCATGTGCAGTGATTTTGGAGCCCAAAGAAATAAAGTCTGACACTGTTTCCACTGTTTCCCCATCTATTTCCCATGAAGTGATGGGACCAGATGCCATGATCTGCAAACAGTGAGAGTTTTAGTTCTTTTCCAATCTGGATTCCTTTTATTTCTTTTTCTTCTCTGATTCCTGTAGCTAAAACTTCCAAAACTATGTTGAATAGTAGTGGTGAGAGTGGGCACCCTTGTCTTGTTCCTGACTTTAGGGAAAAGGCTTTGTTTTTCACCACTGAGGATAATGTTGCTGTGGGTTTATCATATATGGCTTTTATTATGTTGTGGTATGTTCCTTCTATTCCTGTTTCCTGGAGGGTTTTTTTTTTTTTTTATCATAAATGGATGTTGAATTTTGTCAAAGGCTTTCTGTGCATATACTGAGATAATCATATGGTTTTAAGTCTTTCAATTTGTTAATGTGTTGTATCACATTGATTTACAAATATTGAAGAATCCTTACATCCTTGGGATGAGGCCCACTTGGTCATGATGTATGATCTTTTTAATATGTTGTTGGATTCTGTTTGCTAGAATTTTGTTAAGGATTTTTGCATATACCCATCAGTGATATTGGCTTGTAGTTTTCTTTTTTTGTGGCATCTTTGTCTGGTTTTGGTATAAGGGTGATGGTGGCCTCATAGAATGAGTTTGGCACTTTACCTTCCTCTGCAATTTTCTGGAACAGTTTGAATAAGATAGGTTTTGGCTTTTCTCTAAATTTTTGGTAGAATTCACCTGTGAAGCCGTCAGATCCTGGGCTTTTGTTTGTTGGAAGATTTTTGATTACAGTTTCAATTTCTGTGCTTGTGATGATTTAGATGATTTAGCTTTGTTAAGTATTTCTTCCTGGTTCAGTTTTATAAGGTTTTACTTTTCTAAGAATTTGCCCATTTCTTCCAAGTTGTCCATTTTACTGGCATATAGTTGCTGACAGTAGTCTCTTATGATCCTTTGTATTTCTGTGTTGTCTGTTGTGATTTCTCCATTTTCATTTCAAATTTTGTTGATTTGATTCTTCTCCCTTTTTTTCTTGATGAATCTGGCTAATGATTTCTCTATTTTTTTAATCTTCCCCAAGAACCAGCTTTCAGTTTTGTTGATTTTTGCTATCATCTCCTTTGTTTCTTTTTCAATTATTTATGCCCTAATTTTTATGATTTATTTCCTTCTACTAACCCTGGGGTTCTTAATTTCTTCTTTTTCTACTTGCTTTAGGTGTAAAGTCAGGTTATTTATTTGATTTTTCTCTTGTTTCTTGAGGTAAGCTTGTACTGTTATGAACCTTCCCCTTAACACTGCTTTTACTGAATCTCATAGGTTTTGGGTTGTTGTGTTTTCATTTTCATTCATTTCTATGCATATTTTGATTTCTTTTTTTATTACTTCTGTGATTTGTTGGTTATTCAGAAGTGTGTTATTTAGCCTCCATATGTTTGTATTTTTAATAGGTTTTTTTTCTTGTAATTGACATCTATTTTTCCTGCATTGTGATCAGAAAAGATGCTTGAAATGATTTCAATATTTTTGAATTTACCAAGGCTAGATTTATGGCCCAGGATGTGATCTATCCTGCAGAATGTTCCATGTGCACTTGAGAAAAATGAGAAATTCATTGTTTTGGGGTGAAATGTCCTATAGATATCAATTAGGTCTAACTGGTCCATTGCATCATTTAAAGTTTATGTTTCCTTGCTAATTTTCTGTTTAGTTGATCTATCCATAAGAGTTAAAGTGAAAGTGAAGTCGCTCAGTCATGTCCAACTCTTTGCGACTCCATGGACTGTGGCCTACCAGGCTCCTCCATCCAAGGAATTTTCCAGGCAAGGGTACTGGAGTGGGTAGCCATTTCCTTCTCCAGGGGGTCTTCATGACCCAGAGATTGAACCCAGGTCTCTTATATTGCAGGCAGACGCTTTACCATCTGAGCCACCAGGGAAGCTGGTTTATCCATAGGTGTGAGTGGGGTGTTAAAATCTCCCACTATTTTTGTGTTACTGTGAATTTCCCCTTTCATACTTCTTAACATTTGCCTTACATATTTGCATTGCTTCTAAGTTGGGTGCATATATATTTGTAATGGTTATATCTTCTTCTTGGATTGAGCCTTTGATCATTATGTAGTGTCCTTCTTTGTCTCTTTTCACGCCCTTTATTTCAAAGTCTATATTATCTGATATGAGTATTGCCACTCCTGCTTTCTTTTGATCTCCATTTGCATGAAATATCTTTTTCCAGCCCTTCACTTTCAGTCTGTGTGTGTCCCTTGTTTTGAGGTGGGTCTCTTTTAGACCATATATAGAGGTCTTGCTTTTGTATCCATTCAGCCAGTCTTTGTCATTTGGTTGGGGCATTCAACCCATTTACATTTAAGGTAATTATTGATAAGTATGATCCCGTTGCCATTTACTTTGTTGTTTTTGACTCGAGTTTATAAACCCTTTTCTGTGTTTCCTGTCTACAGAAGATCTTTGGCTTTTGTTGAACAGCTGGTTTGGTGGTTCTGAATTCTCTCAGCTTTTGCTTGTCTGTAAAGCTTTTGATTTCTCCTTCATATTTAAATGAGATCCTTGCTGGGTATAGTAATCAGGGTTGTAGGTTTTTCTCTTTCATCACTTTAAGTATGTCCTGCCATTCCCTTCTGGCCTGAAGAGTTTCTATTGAAAGATCAGCTGTTATATTTATGGAGATCCCCATGAGTGTTATTTGTTGCTTTTCCCTTACTGCTTTTAATATTTGCTCTTTGTGTATGATCTTCATTAATTTGATTAATATGTGTCTTGGGGTGTTTTGCCTTGGGTTTATCCTGATTGGGACTCTCTGGGTTTCTTGGACTTGGGTGGCTATTTCCTTCCCCATTTTAGGGAAGTTTTCATTATTATCTCCTTGAGTATTTTCTCTTGGCCTTTCTTTTTGTCTTCTTCTGGGACTCCTATGATTCAAATGTTGGGGCATTTAACATTGTCTCAGAGGTCTCTGAGATTGTCCTCATTTCTTTTAATCTTTTTTCCTTTTTTTTCTTCTCTGCTTCACTTACTTCCACCATTCTATCTTCCACCTCACTTACCCTATCTTCTGCCTCAGTTATTCTACTGTTGGTTCCCTCCAGAGTGATTTTGGTCTCAGTTATTGCATTATTCATTATTGATTAACGCTTTTTTATTTCTTCTAAGTCCTTGTTAAACAGTTTTTGCATCTTCTCAATCCTTGTCTCTAGTCTATTTATCTGCAATTCCATTTTGTTTTCAAGATTTTGAATCATCTTTACTATCATTATTCTGAATTCTTTTTCAGGTAGACTCCCTATCTCCTCCTCTTTTGTTTGGTTTGGTGGGCATTTATGTTTCTTTACCTGTTGAATATTTCTCTGCCTTTTCATTTTGTTTAGATTGCTATGTTTGGGGTGGTGTTTCTGTATGCTGGAAGTTTGTGGTTCCTCTTTATTGTGGAGTTTGCTCCCTGTGGGTGGGGTTGGACTAGTGGCTTGTCAAGGTTTCCTGGTTAGGGAAGCCTGCATCTGTGTTCTGGTGGGTGGAGCTGGATATCTTCTCTCTGGAATGCAATGAAGTGTCCAGTAGTGAGTTTTGAAGTGTCCATGGGTTTGGTGTGACTTTGACAGCCTGTATTTTAATGCACAGGCCTATGTTCCTACGTTGCTGGAGAATTAGCATGGTATGTCTTGCTCTGGAACTTGTTGGCTTTTGGGTGGAGCTTGGTTTCAGTATAGGTATGGAGGCTTTTGGATGAACTCTTCTTCTTTTTTTTTTAATTTTATTTTATTTTTAAACTTTACATAATTGTATTAGCTTTGCCAAATATCAAAATGAATCCATCACAGGTATACATGATAATGTTCCCTAGAGTCAGGAGTTTTCTGGTGTTCTCAAGTTTTGGAATTAAGCCTCCTACCTCTGGTTTTCAGTCTTATTCTTACAGTAGCCTCGAGACTTCTCCATCCAAACAGCACAGATGTTAAAACATCTAGGTTAATGGAGAAAAGATTCTCCACAGTGAGGGACACCCAGAGAGGTTCGCAGAGTTACATGGAGAAGACAAGAGGGAGGAGGGAGATAGAGGAGGCCAAGAGGAGAAGAGGGTGAATCAAAAGGGGAGAGAGCAATCTAGCCAGTAATCAATTCCCTATTTGTTCTCCACAGTCTGGAACACTCAGAGAGGTTCACGGAGTTACATAGAGAAGAGAAGAGGGAGGAAGGAGATAGCAGTGACCAGGAGGAGAGAAGGGGGAGTCAAAAGGAGAGAGACAGGTCTAGCCAGTAATAGGTTCCCTAAGTGTTCTCCATAGCCCGGAACACCCAGAGAGATTCACAGAGTTGAGAAGAGAAGGGGGAGGAAGGAAATATAGGTGACCTGGGGAGAAAAGGGAGAGTCAAAAGGGGAGAGAGCAATCAAGCCAGTAATCACACCCCTAAGTAAAAATGTGTACTGAGGATTAGATTCTTAAAGGTACAAAATTGATAACAAATGCCAAAAAGCAAAGATTAAAAATCTAGAGTAGAGGTTAGACTCTCAAAAATACAATAATAAAAAAACAAAAGAAAATTGCAAAAATTATGAAATATATACATATATGAATTTGCTTTAAAAATAGTCTTTTTTTTAACAAAGTAATAGGTTATCAAAATGAAAATTAAAGGAGTAATAACTTAAAAATTAAAAAATGATAATATTAAAAATGTATCTAGGAATTTCTCTGGAGCTGTTGAGGGCAATGTGGGATCAGTTCAGTTTCAGATAGTTCCTTGTTCCAGCTTATACTTCTTCTCAAGGTCTATAGGCCCCTTCCAATGTAGTCAATGCTAATTATAGGGTTTTAATCTGTTGCACTTGTCACTTCCAGAGCGGTTCCCTCTTCTTTGTTTATTTTGGCTTCCTCTGTTTGCAAGTATCTTCAGTGTCTAATTTCCACCCTGACACAAGGGGGCAAAGGTGGTCACTTATTTAGGCTCACTTGTTCAGTTGTGCTGTGGGGAGGGAGGAGCACTGCAAACAAATATACTGGTGTGTGGGGGGAGTGCTCGCAGTGCCTGGGCCACACTGGGTTTCCGTTGCTCACGGCATGTGTGCTTCCCCAGTCTACACTGCTCAGGCTCCAGATTGCTCTGCAGGGAGCTGTCTAAAGTGGGCCCTGGGTTGCATGCACTTCCCAGGTCTAATCTGCTCAGGTTCAGATTTTCAGGTACTCCACAAAGGCACAGACTCGGTTGGGCCTGCGATTTGTCCCCTTCCCAGGTCCGAGCAGCTCAGGCGACCAGGTGCATGGTGAGCGCAGTCTTCCCAGCTGGGCGGGGCATTTTATCACCTCCCCTGTCCCAGCCTCTTGGTTTCCTGGGTGCACCACGAGAGTGCCATCTCAGGTGTGCCTTGTGTCTCCTCTGAGGAACTTATCTCTGACTGCAACCCTCCTGGTGGATGTCAACTGTCCAAAATCCCAGGAAGATGTGGTTAGCAACTGGGAGCCTGCTCACAGTTTGGTGAAGGATGCCATCTCTGGGGCCGAGATTGCCCCTTGCCTTCTGCCTCTGGCTGTTGCCTGCCTGCCTCTCTGCCTCCTGCGGGGGCTGGGCCCGTCTTTGCTGGCTAGCTCTCCTCTAGTGATCTCTCAGTCCTTTGTTCTATGAATGGGCCAGGCTGCTCAAATCAAAAAGATGTGAGCTTTTTGCGGGAAAATTCTCTCTTTTTTTTCTCTCTCTGGCTATCCCACAGTTTGGGTTGCTCTCTCACGTTAGCTCCCTCAGATTGCCCTCAGGGCATTCAGGCCCAGTCCTTACCCTAAGCGTGCAGCCTGCGCCTCACTGTTCAGCCCCCGCTCGCTGGTGGTGAACATGAGTGTCTGGGCTACTTCTCCTCTGGGAGTTGCGGTTAGACACATAGTCTGTGGGTTTTTTTTTTTCCCCCTCCCAGTTATGATGCCCTCTGAGATTCCAAAACTCCCCAGAGACCTGCCAGTGAGAGGGTTTCCTGGTGTTTGGAAACTTCTCCTTCAGGTCTCCTTCCCCAGGACAGGTCTCCATCCCTAATTCTTTTGTCTCTCTTTTTATCTTTTGTATTTTGTCCTACCTCCTTTTGAAAAGAATGAGCTGCCTTTCTGCGTGCCTGATGTCCTCTGCCAGCATTCAGAAGTTGTTTTGTGGAAGTTTCTCAGCATTCAAATGATCTTTTGACGAACTTCTGGGGGAGAAAGTGGCCTCCCCATCCTATTCCTCTGCCATCTTAGGACCACCCCCGTGCTATCATGTTTTTACCTCTGAGTTTGACATCGGGATGAAGAGAAGGCAAACCATTGGTGAAAGAGTAAATTGCTAGAACTTTTAACAGAAAGCAAATTATTACGTATACTAAAAGTCTGAAAAATATGCAGTCTTTGAACCAGCAATTCTATTGCAGAGGACTCATTCTGAGGAAAAAGTTTATACAAAGATTCAGCTACCAGAGTATTCAATACAATATTATTTATACTAGTGAAAAATGAGAACTCCAAAGATAATGAAATATTAGTTAGTCATGTTATAGCTCTATATATTTTATAATACAGAGGTTTAAGCCTCTGCCTGCAATGCAGGAGACCTGGGTTCGATCCCTGGGTCGGGAAGTTCCCCTGGAGAAGGAAATGGCAACCCACTCCAGTATTCTTGCCTGGGAAATCCCATGGATGGAGGAGCCTGGTGGCCTACAGTCCACAGGGTCACAAAGAGTCAGACATGACTGAGCAACTTCACTTTCAAAATATAAATATTAATATTATATGATGATGTTCATAATATATTTTTCAGTATATATATATATGATTGCATCTTCATAAAAGAACTATACATACACATGCATACATACATTTCTTCCTCTGGAAGTGTATATACTAAGATTTTAATAGTAATTCTCTCTGAATAAAGAGTTAGGCATGTTCAGAAAAATTTCAGTTTTCTTCCCTCTCTGCTCTTGTCATTTCCTATTTTTTCTTCCATAAACATATACTACTTTTATATTAATAGAAAACTTTTTCAACAAGGAAAAAGAAATACTATCCTCTAATATTTACCAGAAAGATCTTCACTATTCACAAATGACCTGGTGGTTGTGTTTGTTTTGTTTCTTTGGTTGGTTGGTTGGGTTTTGAGGCTTTGATTGTTAATATTGAAGAAACAAGCTATGATGATGAGCGAAAACCATGAGGATGGCTCTCTCCATGTATTATATAAAAATTACTTTAGTAATGATAAAGAATTATCTCAATATTTAGTATTAGTCACCCCAGAAATATTACAACAAAAGAAAAATTCTAAATAGAATCTGAGTAAACTAAAGTGTGAGTCATATTTTTTTCATTTGAAGAAAAGTCATTCTAAATAAGAAATGTTAAGGACCTTCATTTTTATTAACGTTCAGATTTTTATTCCTCAGTTATGGTCATATTTATTTCCTTTTTCAGAGGAAAAAGATTATTATTTGAAAACATTTTCACTTTATTTTAAATAATAAAACCATGTGTGAATAAGTCTTTTGATCATAAAAGTAACATGTTTTTATGAGAGAACATTGGGAAATGTACCCTTAACTTTACTACCCAGAGATAAGCACTAAAAACATTTTGGTGTCCATGCATAGGATTGTAACCATTCTTATATTTTAAAAACAGTTGATCCATGTTTAGGTATTTAAATTCTCCGAAAGTCTGTGAGACTCTTGTAATTACATTTTCTCTATAATTTCTGGCATTCGGGGATAAGTATAGTAAAGCAGCATGACCCTAGACTACTGTTTATCCATATCAAATTGCAGTTGTGGCTAATGTTTTCCATCTTGGATGCTACCAGAGTTTTCTGCAAAATAATAATAATATGATATCAGAAACCCATAAAAATATTACATTCACATTCCTCTTAACTCTTCATTTCCTCTAGGACAGATATCAGTGGATGGATTTATGCGCTATCTGAGTGGAGAAGAAAATGGAGTCGTTTCACCTGAGAAACTGGATTTGAATGAAGATATGTCTCAGCCCCTTTCTCACTATTTCATTAATTCCTCACACAACACCTACCTCACAGGTATGAATTTATAGTTCTTTGACAATTATTGTAGCCAGTCTCACTGAATGTCACCAACCTCTGCTTTCTGTTGTTCAGAAGTACAGGTGGATTTCCTTTCACTTCCTGTGAAAAATCCTTTGAGAACGGGGGGTTCCATGACTAGAGGCTCTTCCCAAAAGTAACAATATCATTTATTCACATGTCCTTCTTGCCTGGAGATCGCCATGGACAGAGGAGCCTGGCAGGCTACAGTCCATGAGGTCGCAGAGTTAGACACGACTGAGCAACTAATACTGTAACACACTTCCTACATTTTCAACTCATCTGAAATGTATCCATGTCTGATATCTTCAGACCAATGGAATTTTTATGTAACTGTATTCATTCTTCAATGGACTTCAATCCATTTATTATCCTGTCTAGTTCTCTGGACTGTTTTCATCTACAGAAAATTTCCAAAACCCTAAATAACTTTGGCTTTAAGGTAAATTAATAATTTTTCTCAAAGTGGACAGGGCTTTATTATTGCTGTTGTTTAGCTGCTAAGTTGTGTCTGACTTTTGTAACCCCATAGACTTTATCACACCAGGCCCTTCTGTCCACAGAATTTCTCAGGCAAGAATACTGGAGTGGGTTAGTGGGTTACCATTTCCTTCCCCAGGGGATCTTCCCCACCCAGGATCAAACCCGCATCTCCTGCTTGTCAGGCAGATTGTTCACCACTGAGCCAGGGAAGGTACAGGGTTTTAGACATAAACAAATTTCTTGTGGGCAACAACTTATACTTTGTTGTAAATATTATAAGGCTGCTGCTACTGCTGCTAAGTTGCTTCAGTCGTGTCTGACTCTGTGCGACCCCATAGACGGCGGCCCACCAGGCTCCCCCGTCCCTGGGATTCTC
>NW_011494602.1:4160657-4172313 GCF_000754665.1 Bison bison bison | reverse complement strand
GAACACTGGAGTGGGTTGCCATTTCCTTCTCCAGTGCATGAAAGGGAAAATGAAAGTGAAGTCGCTCTGTCGTGTCCGACTCTTTGCGACCCCATGGTCTGCAGCCTACCAGGCTCCTCCATCCATGGGATTTTCCAGGCAAGAGTACTGGAGTGGGGTGCCATTGCCTTCTCCAAAATATTATAATAAAGGAGGAAAAAAGCAACACTATGTTTCCTAACTTGGCCCTAAATTGAGGAATGTCAATTGAGTAGATTGACAATCTAGTCTTTAGTAGATTTTTAAATAGAAAAAATATTAAAACATATATATATATATATATTATCTCTATATAGTTTAGAATTAAAAGTTTAATAAATACCAATTTCTATAAGTTAAAAATGTTTTTATAATAAAAATATATTTCTTATAGAATACTCTCTGATTACTAGCTTTGGAAAGACTGTAAAAAAAGACCTACTGGTTAAAAAAAAAAAAAAGACTTTTAAAAACCTTACATGTTCTTTCTTCACATAATCCATTATCCAAATGAATATAAGATAGTCAGACCTTATGTACCATAATGCAAACAAAGTAAAGTCTGGGGTCTCATTTGGTATCTGTAAATAGTAGCTGCTCACCATGCCTTAGGGGTGGTTCTGGTGCGTTTATAGCTTATTGTCTGGGGGCATGTGGTTTGTGTAGCAAGACAGACCAGCAGTGCCATGCACATAATGGCAGTGAGATCCAGGCACTTAATATGTGTGAGGTTTTCACAGGGCTCAGCCATCTGACAAATAAGCAGTTCTTTCTTCTAAATTCCTTAAAGGAATTCATTCCTCTAGACACAAATGTATGTTGTGCTGGCATCAAATCCAGGGTTGGCCTGGTAGCCCATACTTGGTGAAAATAGCTTAGAGTAGAAATGCCTCTTAGACAGATATGTGGCCGCCGGAAAGCTGGAATGGGCACTCTCAGGATGGTTCCATATGATCCTAGACCATCTAGTCAGAATCATATACTGAGTTCTACCATCAACTGAACTGCAACGGCATGATTTTCTTGAAAATTGGATGGCTCTCAGACTATTTGTGTGGCCTGTTTTGTTTCAACCACATTGCCTACTAAGAGAGATTCATGGTATAAAACTAATTAGATTCATGTTTGGCTCATCATAAACCCATTCTGGTCATCTCTTCTCGTATCACATAAAAACTCATGGGCATAAAAGAGCCACCATTTAATTTTGGTCCATATCCTATAGGTCAAGAACTCAGACAAGGCACAGAGCAGACGGTTTGTTCCTGTTCTCTGTCATCTTGGGCTCCAGCTGGGAAGCCAATGCCTGGGGTGATGCAAACACCTTGGTTGTGGGAATCATCTGGAAGCTTCTCCACAAGCATGTCTGGCTCTTGGGCTAGCGACACAATAGCTGGGCTTAGTTAGGACTGCTGACCTAATTGCCTATAAGGCCTCCCTGTGTGGCTTGGACTTCCTCAGGTTAGGTGGGCATCTTACATGGCAGCTTATAGCTGCCAAAGCAAGTGTCCCAAAGAACACGGAGGAAACTTAATTGTCTTTGTGCACTTAGCCTCTGAAGTTCCGTACTGTCACTGCTTTATTTGTCAAAAAACTCACAACCCTGCCCAGTTTCAAGGTAGGGGACACAGACCACAGCCCTCAATGGGAGGAGTGTTAGAATATTTTTAGTCTTCTTTTAAAATTACTACAGGTTTCATAGTTTCAAGAAGGGAGTCTCCACTTAGCCCACTTTCTTGGATTCTGTTTCCTAGGCTTATTACAAAAGTTTTGCAGCTCCCACTCAAATTGTTAAGACTTTGTAAAGGATTTTTTTCCCTCTCAGAGATCCTTAATCTTATTTGGTGTCATTGATGTATATGGCACTCTGGTGAAGCCTATGAACCCTTCTAAGGATGTTAAATGCATAAAATAATGTATGTAAAATTAAAGAGGAAATAAATTCCATTGAAATATTTTTATCAAATATTAAAAAACAAATTTTTGATACAGTTGTGTACATTTTACTAACACAATTTAAATCATATGTATTTTATTAACACAATTTTTAAGAATCATAAATAATGCATGTGATATTTGTAACAGTTGAAATATGATATGAAAATGTCTGTGATTTCTAGTAGTTACAAAGTCATAGTATCACTAATACTACAGTGATTTGTGACCTACATTCATAACTGAAGAGAATGTTAAACTGCACATGGTGGTTTGAGTTGAAGATGTAATCATTTTTCTCATCTAAGTTTGAGGAGGTCTATGGAAACTCAAGAATCAGCCTGCAAAGCAGGAGACCGCAGTTTAATTCCTGGGCTGGGAAGATCCACTGAAGAAGGCATAAGCTACCCACTTCAGTATTCTTGGGCTTCCCTGGTGGCTCAGACAGTAAAGAATCCGCCTGCACTGTGGGAGACCTGGGTTCCATCCCTGGGTTGGGAAGATCCCCTGGAGAAAGGAAAGGATCCACCCACTCCAGTATTCTGGCCTAGAGAATTCCATGGATTCTATAGTCCATGGGGTCACAAAGAGTTGGACAGGACTGACATGGAAGCTCAAGTTAAGAGTCTAGATCTTTGACTTAATAGGATACTAAGAAATGTAACTGTGAAGACTTTGACACATGATTGCATCTTGCATTCATCATATACTTAGGACCACAAAACTCATAAAAATGTATGTTCGGGTGAATTCTAGATGTTGTTTCATCTAGAAGTCACAGTATGCAGTAATTTTACAAATAGCCCCTTTTAAGTCCAAAAATGAATATATTTACATCCATTAGTATCTATATTATTTGCCATAAAATAAAAGAGGCAATGGTACCAAAACAATTGAGTTGCAAGATTGACTGGGTGTGTCAATTAATGTGTATCATTATGGACCTCAAGTTTTCAGAGTTTATGTAGATTCACTCAACCACAGCCTCTATTCTCCTTTTGATGTCAGATTGTCTCAGCTGTGGTCAGTGGGGACATTTTTTAGGTTGGCTGCTCTCTCTTCTTCACATGACCCATTAATCTTTGAAGATGTCCTTATTTTCTGGCACATAGAGATCTTGCAGATTCACCTTGTTCCTTCCTGCACCATGCATGGAATCAGACTTTACCCTCAATGAGTCCTTGTTGCTTTTAGTGTGTGAAAAATATGTGTATGGATAACAGCAATTTGAACCCTGTGCTATGGAATGTTTCTGGACCATTTCAGTGAACAAAGCAAGAAAAGATACTTTTTGTTTTCTTGTGAAGGCACAAGAGTTCACTTAACCATTTCTATTCCTTCCAATTTAAATTCTTGATTCTATAGCTGTGCTTCCTTTATCAGTCTTGATTCCTTCCAAATTATGCATAATCACTCATTTGCTTGACTGGCAACACAATAATAACTGTAAGAAACTTGTTCATATCAATGCAAGCAATAAGACTACAAAATACTGTTAACTTTTTCTCAGCAGCTCTGTTTTTTTAACTGCTTTTTACTAAGTATTTTTAATCCAATTAATTTCTTAATTTGCCCTCCCTCTGATTAACTTGTTTAAGCACATATGAGGTAAAGAACTTGGCTTCTTTGTGTAAGTTGGGTTTGGGATGTTAGCATATTAATGGCCAATAGTTTTCAGAAAGTGGGTCTTTCAGCTACTAAAAAAGTGAAGGGTCCACTCTATTTTTCATTGAAGAAAGAACTCCAATAGCTAGCTCCAAATTTCTAAACAGTGATTTCATATCACCACCATCTGATATACATGATTTCTGACCAAGTATACCAGTTCTCCCCAATTTTTAAATTTCTTGTAGTATTAGAATTCACATATTTTTAAATATTCAATTTTTAAAACTGTTACTATGTTAGATCATGTTCTGATCTTTAAGGTTGTTTTTAAACTAATCTTCTTCATTTTTCAGAGCCATATATTGTCAAACTAAAGTTTGCATTATGTAAATTTCCATGCTTAAAACATTATTTTGTCCCAATACCAGTCAAAATTTCTTATTTTCCTTCTGCAGAATTAAGGAGAATTCTATATTATTAATTTTAAAAACGACATATAAATTCTAATATAAGATCTTGAGATTATGACTGAAATCCTCTTTTGAGGTAAAATTTGGTTTTACTTTGTATGATATTCATATGATATTATTAGTGTCCTTGTTTTAAATATAGATAAACCTCATGTACAACTCATTTTTCAGAGATCTTTGGGTAAATATGAACATCTGTAATACAGAAATTCAAACTTCCAAAAGCCAATCATGAATATTATAAAATTTTAATAACACCATAGAATCCAGTTAAATGTTAAAATCAGTATCTAGAAAATGAATTAGATTTTATACTTTACAAGCAGTTCCAGAAGAAGTAGAAACATTTTCTATAGAAACATTATTTCATACAAGGTGTATTTGGTGGAAAAAGAAAAGTTTTTCTATTCACGTGAGCCTTTAAAATGCTAGGCACAAAGAAAGGTTGACACTTACTGCAGTATGTTTCAAATACAGGAAAAAAGACTTACAGAGACACTCTCACTAAGGTTAAGATCAATCCTCCCCGCCCCCCCCCCGCCCCCAAGTCATGACCACACTACTTATTTCCTTGGAACATTTTAAGAACTTATCTCCTTGGAGTATTTCCTGAGAAATGCCAGTCTAAATTCAAAGGAGAATTTCAATATTTCAAATGTTTTCTTTTGAGCATTCTAAGGAAGTGTAAAAATTAATAAACAGTATAAAAACCAATCCATTTAGCAATGCATTATTGATTATTATGTCTATTTCCCTGCTCATTATTGCCCCTTTGTTGACTATCAAGACACCCAGAAGGAAAAATAAAATTGGATCACTGAGAGAAATACACTCACAAAATAAGTAGATTTTTAATTACAATGGTCATTTTCTAGGGTTTTGGATAGACTTGGCAGTACATCAAGTAGTGACTATGATTTAAATTATTGTTTTCCTTTGAGAAATCTATCCTTATGACTCAAAACAAGATTGTTTCAGGACTGAACTGGAGAAGGCAATGGCAACCCACTCCAGAACTCTTGCCTGGAAAATCCCATGGACAGAGGAGGCTGGTAGGCTGCAGTCCATGGGGTTGCTAAGAGTTGGACACGACTGAGTGACTTCACTTTCACTTTTAACTTTCATGCATTGGAGAAGGAAATGGCAACCCACTCCAGTGTTCTTGCCTGGAGAATCCCGGGGACGGGGGAGCCTGGTGGGCTGCCGTCTATGGGGTTGCACAGAGTCGAACGTGACTGAAGTGACTTAGCAGCAGCAGCAGGACTGAACAGTGTCCATTCATTTCAACCTAAAATTTTTTAGCTCTAAGTAAATCTTTCCATACTCCAAACAGTATGGGAGGTGTTGTTCAGTTGCTAAGTAATACCTGACTTTTTGAGACCCCATGGGCTGCAGCACCTGAGACTTCCTTGTCCTTCACTATCA
Source organism: Bison bison bison (assembly GCF_000754665.1). Taxonomy (NCBI): domain Eukaryota; kingdom Metazoa; phylum Chordata; class Mammalia; order Artiodactyla; family Bovidae; genus Bison; species Bison bison. The sequence goes on along the minus strand of NW_011494602.1, from coordinate 4,166,857 downwards.
CCCTGAGTTTGCTCAGACTCATCTCCATTGAGTCGGTGATGCCCTCCAACCATCTCATCCTGTCACCCCGCTTCTCCTCCTGGCCTCAATCTTTCCCAGCATCAGAGTCCTTTTCAGTGAGTCAGCTCTTTGCTCGGTTGTCCAAAGTATTGGAGCTTCAGCTTCAGCATCAGTCCTTTCAAGGAATATTCAGGGTTGATTTCCTTTAGGATTGACTGGTTGGAATCTCCTTGCTGTCCAAGGGACTCTTGAGTCTTCACCAGTGCCGCAATTCAAAAGCATCAACTTTTTGGTGCTCAACCTTCTTTATGGTCCAGCTCTCACATCCGTACAGGACTACTGGAAGAACCATAGCTTTGACTATATGGACCTTTGTCAGCAACATGATGTCTCTGCTTTTTAATACACTGTCTATGTTTATTCATAACTTTACTTCCAAGGAGCAAACAACTTTTCATTTCATGGCTACAGTCAGTGTCCACAGTGATTGTGAAGCCCAAGAAAATAAAATCTGTCACTGTTTCCACTTTACCCCCATCTATTTGCCGTAAAGTGATGGGGCCAGATGCCATGACCTTAATTTTTGGAATGTTGAATTTCAAGCCAGCTTTTTCACTGTCCTCTTTCACCCTCATCAGAGGCTTTTTAGTTCCTTTTCACTTTCTGCCATTAGAGTGGTATCATCTGCATATCTGAGGTTATTGATATTTCTCCCAGTAATCTTGATTCCAGCTTGTGGGAGATAATGGCTCCATATACTCAGGAAAAGCAAAGTGATGTTATCTCTGAATAATTCACATTTTTTATTCAGCTTAGGAAATAAAGCAGTACATTGGAGGTTTTAGCTATCAGTCTAATGAATTAAACTATCTGATTATTCGACTCCTAAGATGTATGTTCTTGACTGCAGAAAAGCTCTAAAAATATACCTATACCCTTTAAAATAGTTTCACTCTTGTCAGAATCAGTCATTCCAACCTCGGTTGGTTGTCAGTCACTACCAACCCTGGCTTACTGTCACTCCCTCTCTTCATCTCTTCGACTCATTTAGTCCTTGGCATATGCAACTTTTCATAATCTATTTTTTGTTTAAAGAGCACATATGTCAATTGAAAAAATGCACAAGATGGAAGTTGTGAATTACGTTTTATTGGGGGCAAAATCAGGACCATAGCCTGGGAAACAACATTTCAGATAGCTCTGAGAAAGTGCTCCAAAGAGAGAGGGAAGATAGTATTTATGATTTTAGTGAAGATGGGTATGTGTGGTCAGAGGCTATGGAGGCTTTGACAGAGGCTTGCTGCTAGTCACAAGGAGCTGGTGTCACTGTTAGACATTTTAGTGCTTTTCTAGGGATGAGAAGATGCAACAATTGGGCTTATAAGATCTTCTCCTGGAGATATATAAGTATCTGAAGACCAGTTCTGCTAGTTTTTTCCCAGAGCATACAGTGGTCTCCACCCTGAACTCCTTTCAGTGTGTATGAAGGTCTACAGGGACTAGTGACCTAATTCTTGTAGAGGCAGATGGCAAGTGCCAATTTTTAGTTAGCACACAGGCCAATGAAAGTTGGGTGGTAGAATGTAAAGAGTTGAGCTTAGCAAATAATAAACAGACCACGTTTAATTTTGTGTTTAAGTAAATGAACTCTTCTCAACTTTAACTTCTTCATTTAGAAAATGAAAGGAAGTTGAAACAGCCAGTATGTTTTGGGTGATGTGTGCCAAGTCGCTTCAGTCATGTCTGACTCTTCATGACCTGATGGACCGAGGGTCACCTGTCCACCCCATGGGATTCTCCAGCCAACATTACTGAAGTGGGTTACCATGCCCTCCTCCAGGGGATCTTCCCAATCCAAGGATGGAACCCATGTCTCTTCTGTTTCCTACACTGGCGGATGGGTTCTTTACCACTGGTGCCACCTGGTTATGTAAAAGGAAACTATTACTCCGTGGTTTAAACATTAAGAAATTTATTACCTCATACAACAAGAAATCCAGAAGCAGAGTGATTGAGGGTCGATTAAATCCGGAATTGTTGGTGTCGTAAGAGACCCAGATGCTTTCCATATTTTCGCTCCTCTTACAGTTTCAAGACGGCTGTGCACCCGGGGCATCGCCTCCTAAGAAATAAGCTCCACGTGTGGCCCAGGGACATCTCTGTCTTGTGGCCCTTTGTGTGAGTGAGGTTCCCCACTCCCCACCCAGTAGACTTTCCTTTATTCCCTACTGGATGTAGAGCAGAGTTACACCATATAGCAATGACCTACAAATAGCATTAGCAGGGGCCACAGAACGACTATGACTGGCTGAGAAGAATTAAGATTTACCCCAGACCTGGGAAGGAGACCCTAAAGCTTATTAGAATCTAAACAGATTATTCTGTTGCCAAGGAAAGAGAGGAAGAAATGACAACCAGAAGTGTGATAGTGGGGTGAGGGTTTAAATTCCCTGACACATAAGAATGTTCCCCTAAAAAAAAAAAATGTTCTCCTTTCTTTATACAATACTTACCTCCCTGCCTAAATGGTAAGGATAAGGAAGATGTCTTGTGTCATTTTTGCATCCTAAGCCACCAGTATTTGCCTCCCACCAAGAATGTTTGAGAATGTGCATAGACCCTAGTGGTGAGGCTCCTATAATCAATAAGGAATATGCTTAAAGTTGTTTTCCCACTTGCCTAAGCCATCCCATGGCAATTGGGTCTATTTCAAAAGAGCTTCATGGTGATAAACCATAATGGAAAAGATTGTAAAAAAGTATATACACACACATTGTGTGTGTTTGTGTATAACTGAATCACTTTGCTGTACCATTAACATGGCGTGGTAAATCAACTATACTTCAATTTAAGTATAAGTTGGCAGATAGAAAATATGGAAGAGAGAGATCAGATCAAACCAATAGTCCTAGAGATGGTCAGGATGAACAACACATCCTCTGTATTTTGAATAGTTTTCTCAAGTGTAGCTGTTGGTTTTACAGAATTTCAAGCAAGGAGAAATGGTCCTATCTCCATTTTTTGAAGGAGACAGTGTTTACTGAAGAAAGCCACTGAATTAACAAATGCATCACATTCTATAACCTTCTTTCCCTGAGGTTGAAGAGAAGACAATAAATAATAGTAAATATAAATATAGGCAATCAATCATCATAGTCCACAAGATGAGAAATTTCTCAGAAGACTGTGTTAATGGAGGAATTGTTATTTTCAGTTTTTGGTCTCTTCCATCTATGGATGCCTTGGATAATCTGAGACAAAGCTCAAGCGAATGGAACCAGCTGCCCGAAATGAATGCAGTCAAGTGAAAAGGTGCAGAGCTATGACTCCGGGTGGTATTATGAATTAATCTGAGATAGAGTTTCAGTTCCAAAGTTCAATCATGGGCTTGGAATGTACTCCAAAATATGTTCACAGCCAGGCAGAGATGATGTCAGATACTAGTTTCAGAAACAACAAGGGTTGAATGACTCATGACATATCATTAATCCTAACCCACAGCAATCCCCTGGCCCCAGAAGGTCAATTTATCAGATCTAATAAAATGAAAATATAATGAGTGGATGGAATATAATAATGAGGAGTTAGAAATTTTAGAGAACAATAAACCAGCTTTGAGGCTTTAAGCAGAAATGGAGTAGTGGAGAATATCAGTAATAATTCATATATTTGGAAAAAAGCTCCATAAATGAAGGAAAACACGGAGAACCAAATATGCATTCCAAGCAATAAGGCAATTATGGATAAATGCATGGTTTTTAATGCTTCCTTTGAGAGGTTTCCATTTCAAATACAAATTGTTCATTTTGAGAATGAACCAAATTACCTTAGAGAAATTTTGGGAGTCTTAGATATTGAACAGTAAACACCACACAGACACACACACTCACACACAAACACACACATATACACTCTCCCCCTTCCCTTTCTTTGTTTTGATTTGTTTTTCTTCTCAGAATCTTTCTGTCTCACAAACTCAACTCCATGCCTTACCATGTCTTTCAAAATATTAACTGATCAACATTCAAAATGTATATCAAATCCCTTCTATTTGAATGATAAAAAAATATATGTGTAGAAAGCAAATCCAAAAAAAAAAAACTGTTTTGGAAACATTTTGAATCTTTTATGACAAACACTCTGCTGTGGGTTAAGTAAGATATACCTTCAGTGTGAAACCTTGCAACTCAGGATGGAATTTGAGCCCACAGTCTTTTAACTGAGATCACACACCTGGTCTCAAGACTTAATGAAGTTCTGGTTCTTGATGTCTCATTGTAGAAAGAATTCAGTGAGAGACAGTGATAGGTAAGAAGTGGACTTATTTAGAGAGAATTACACTCCACAGACAGTGTAGACCATCTCAGAAGGCAAGAGCAACCCTAAAATGTAGTGTGGTTAATTTTTATGGGCTGGATAATTTCATGGGCTAATGAGTGGTAAGATTATTCCAACTATTTGGAATAAAGGGCAGAGATTTCCAGAAATTGGGCCACTGTCCAATTTTTTGATGGTCACCCTTGGATTATATCATGCAAAATGCCAGGCTGGATGAAGCACAAGCTGGAATCAAGATTGTGGAGAGAAATATCAACAACCTCAAATATGCAGATGACAACATGCCTATGGCAGAAAGGGAAAAGGAACTAAAGAGCCTCTTAATGAAAGTGAAAGAAGAGAGTGAAAAAGCTGGCTTAAAAATCAACATTCAAATAAAAGAAGATGATGGATCTGGTCCCATAACTTCATGGCAAATAGATGGGGGAACAATGGAAACAGTGAGAGACTTTATTTTCTTTGGCTCCAAAATTACTGTGGATGGTTACTGCAGCCATAAAATGAAAAGACACTTGCTCCTTGTGAGAAAAGCTATGGCAAACCTAGAGACATGGATTTCCCTGGTGGTCCAATGGTTAAGAATTGGCCTGCCAATGCAGGGGAAATGGGTTCAATCCTTGGTCCAGGAAGATCCCACATGCTATGGAGCAACTAAGCCCCACCACTGAACTCATTCTCTAGAACCTGTGCTCTGCAACAAGACAACCAATGAGAAGGCTGTGCACCACAACTGGAGCGTAGCGTCCCCCCAACAACTAAAGAATGCCAGCACACAACGTCGAAGACCCGTGCAGCCAAAAATAAATAAATAAAATTTTAAAAAAAAAGCAGAGACATAAGTTTGCTGACAAAGGTCTGTATAGTTCAAGCTATGGTTTTTCTAGTAGTCATGTAAGGATGTTTGAGTTGGACCATAAAGAAGGCTGAATGCCGAAGAATTGATGCTTGCAAACTACGGTGTTGGAGAAGACTCTTGAGAGTCCCTTGGACTTCAGGGAGATCCTAAAGAAAATCAATCTTGGATATTCATTGGAAGGACTGATGCTGAAACTCCAATAGTTTGGCCACCTGATATAAGGAGCTGACTCATTGAAAAAGACCATGATGCTGGGAAAGATTGAAGACAGGATGAGAAGGTGACCACAGAGGACAAGATGGTTGGGTGGCATCACCAACTCAAGGGACATGAGTTTGAGCAAATTCCGGGAGATGGTGAAGGACAGAGAAACCTGGTGTGCTGTAGTCCATGAGGTCACAAATAGTCAGACATGACTGACTGAACAACTACTTGGAGCTGTCATGGTGCCTGTGGGTGTGTCATTTAACTTGCTGATGTGTTACAATGAGTATATTCTGAGGTTTGAGGTATAGTGGAAGTGGACTTGTCTACCATTTTGGACGTGAACTGGTTCTAATCAGTTTATGTCATGTCCTTGGGCTATGTCATTCTTCTAAAGCTTGTTTGCTACCGACAACTTCCTTACCGAAGTTCAGATCAGTCACTCAGTCCTGTCCGACTCTTTGTGACCCCATGAATCGCAGCACGCCAGGCCTCCCTGTCCAACACCAACTCCTGGAGTTTACTGAGACTCACGTCCATCAAGTCAGTGATGCCATCCAGCCATCTCATCCTCTGTTGTCCCCTTGTCCTCCTGCCCCTAATCCCTCCCAGCATCAGAGTCTTTTCCAATGAGTCAACTCTTTGCATGAGGTGGCCAAAGTACTGGACTTTCAGCTTTAGCATCATTCCTTCCAAAGAACACCCAGGACTGATCTTCACAATGGACTGGTTGGATCTCCTTGCAGTCCAAGGGACTCTCAAGAGTCTTCTCCAACACCACAGTTCAAAAGCATCAATTCTT
>NW_011494602.1:4116687-4159693 GCF_000754665.1 Bison bison bison | reverse complement strand
ATTTGAAATAGCTCCACTGGAATTCCATCACCTCCACTAGCTTTGTTCGTAGTGATGCTTTCTAAGGCCCACTTGACTTCACATTCCAGGATGTCTAGCTCTAGGTGAGTGATCACACCATCGTGATTATCTGGGTTGTGAAGATCTTTTTTGTACAGTTCTTCTGTGTATTATTGCCATCTCTTCTTAATATCTTCTGCTTCTGTTCGGTCTTTCTGTTATGTCTTACTTACCGAAGTTAGTAACACTTAACAAAATATTAATGAAATTGCGCATTTGTAACACTATTGGATATAGTCAGTAATATACTTAAATAATATCCTAGGTAGTACACAAGAAAATCTGCTCTACTCTTGAATAGCTGTGCAATTTTCTGCATTTTTAATGAGTTAACCTGATTAATTATTTTAATTCTTCACTTCTTTAGCTAAAGTAGCCCTCCCTTAAGTTTAACAAGTAAATGAACATCATTTTTCCTTCATTCCCACTCTCCCTTTTTTGTTTATGCAGAAAAATCTTCATTACAACAAACTTCGAAGCTATTATAAATGGTAAATTAATTATCTAGCATCAGAAACTTTCTAGGTTATTTTGTCAGCATTTCTGCTTTTGCAAATATTTGTGTATTTAAAATGCCTTATTTTTTCCAGTAAAGAAAAGTGATTTTGCAAACCTACTTATTCAGCCTTTCCATGCATTTACTAGGGCTCTATAGAACTGAAAAATGTCACCCTATTGCTATGCTGATACTGGATGTTGTGAAATGCATATAAAACTAAAATTAAGCCATAGGTTTAATCCCATTTTCTCTGTCCTGTGTGTCTCCACTAAGCAGATCTTGTCCATTTCAAAATCATTTTGACAGTTTTCATTGATATATCAGTTTTAAATTACTGCTGAAAAAATGGAGGCATATAGAATATAACTCACAGGAAATCTTTAATGTGGAAATCCAAAAACTTCCATTTGTGTGTTGATGGTAGTGGACTTGCCTCAAAAATTACTTATTATTAATCTTTAAAAAAATTTATCAAAGAAATTTCCTGGTAATCCAATGGTTAGGACTTGGAGCTGTAACTGCCATGAATCGAGTTCAAGGCCTGGTCAGGGAACAAAATCCTGCAATCTGCAAGGTGCAACCATAAATAAATAAATAATTTATCAAGAAATTACAACCTTCCACTGACTTCTTAAGTGAAACAGAAATAGTTGGGCTTCTACCCCTGCCCACAGATTTCTCAAGTGCTTGTTGACTACAATTCATATCACTTTACTGGAGATTTTCAGTTCTGCTTCCAGGGGTTTTTAATTTTGGTACATTTTGTCTATTTTCTTTGCTATTTGTACTTTTGATGTCTTATCTATGAAACAATTGCCTAACCTAAGTCACAAAAATTTACCTCTACGTTCTCTGTTTAGAGTTTTATCATCTTAGCCCATACAATTAGGAGCTTCATTGATTGCGTGTGTGTGTGTTTGTGTATTCTTTGAATGATGTAATAGGAATCCAACTTCACTATTTTCCATATGGCAATCCAGCTGTCCTAGCATCATTTCTTAAAAAGATGATTTTTTGCAGTGAATTGTTTTAGAATCCTAGCTGTCAGTCAGTTTAACATAATTGTGAGGGCTTATCTCTGGAGTCTCAATTTTATTCCATTGACCTATGTATCTAATCTTATGGCGGTACCACTCTGCCTTGATCACTGGAGTTTGTAGTTAAGTTTGAAGCTGGGAAGTCTTCCAACTTTGACCTTATTTTTTACGATCATTTTTGCTATTCTGGGTCCTTTAAATTTCCATATGAATTTTGGGATCAATTTATACAAAAAAGACTGATAAGATTTTTATGGGAATTGAATTTGTAAATCAACTTGAGACATAGTGCCACCTTAACAATTTTAAGTCTTCTGCTCCGTGAACATGGGATGTCTTTCCATTTATCTAGGTCTTGTTTAATTTTGTTAAACAGTGTCTTATAGAGTACAAATTCTACACTTCATTTGTCAAATTTAAATTTAGTTCTACAAAGTTATTTCCATTTTGCAAAGATAATGTTTAGCTATGCTAAGTGTTTGTGCCTTGGACAAAAATGACAGAAGGTTTGACTTGTATAATACAAGAGCCTGTCAATAATAGTTATTCATAGGGAGGGTCAGAATGACAAGACTGAGGTTTGAAGTTATAATCCTGATCTTCCACTTACAGGCGTTGGGAACTTGGACAAATAAAATGTTCTATGCCATGTTTATTATCTGAAAATAGGCATTTAATAACAAAGATAGTTATATTGGGCAGATTTTTGTGAAGATTGAATGTAGTAATATATATAAAGTTCAAAGAATTATAGCTGGCACATGGTTAGCAGTTAATAAACATGAGTTGCTGTTATTGTTACATATCCTTTTAGTCTCTCTTCTCCAAACCCCTGCTAGGGGGCAACAGTTCCATTTGGGATTATGTTACTACCTCTGGTATGTTGAGACAGAAGAAAGGCTGAGAACTACTCAAGGTCTTGAACTCTTTGCTTTCCCATTGTTGAAGATCTCTTCTAGGAAACCATCAGTGTGTTCCTTGCTTTGTGTGAGTCTGAGATTCATTTTATTGACATTTTACAGCTGGCCAGCTGGCTGGAAACTCCTCCGTTGAGATGTATCGCCAAGTGCTCCTGTCTGGGTGTCGCTGTGTGGAGCTGGACTGCTGGAAGGGACGAACTGCAGAAGAGGAACCAGTCATCACCCATGGGTTCACCATGACCACAGAAATATCCTTCAAGGTAGAGTGAATGAATATTACTAAGAGAAGAAGCTAGAGAGAGCTGACCCCCTTTTTGGGTAAAATCTGCTTCAGCAGGTTTAGCAGTATAAGGATCACAGTTAAGTCCATAGGCTATTAATCATATTTGTAATTTCTGAGGCTAAAATTTAGCAGTTTTCACATGAGTGATTGGCATCAGATGAACTGATCACCAAAATCTAAGGAAATTGTCTTATAAAAGGAAATAACAATTTATTTGCCTATTTAGCACATTCTCTTTTTTTAAATTGTATTTTGTCATTGTGAAATACAACATATATAAAGAATTTGCTGTGCTAAGTTGCTTCAGCCATGTCTGACCTTTGCAACCCCATGGACTGTAGTCCACCAGGCTTCTCTGTCCATGGGATTCTCCAGGCAACAGTACTGGAGTGGGTTGCCTTCTCCACATTGGGAGCATTGGGAGCAAAAAGTTTCCAATTCCCAGCTTTTAGCCCTGGAACACTTGGGATGTGATAAAATGAACATCTATCATTTGAGAGGGCAGCAAAAAGAACCAAGATTTTCAAGGGACAGCCAGGATTCAGTTTAGACAAATGGATTTCCTAATATTTTACTTGACAGCATATATATGTTCAGAAGGAATATTTACACCTTAAAATGTATTTACTATGTTATGAAATTGACTTTTCATGATTTCTGAAACTTCAGTTCAGTCACTCAGCTGTGTCCAACTCTTTGCAACCCTATGGACTGCAGCACACCAAGCTTCCCTGTCCATCACCAACTCCTGGAACTTGCTCAAACTCATGTCCATTTAGTCGGTGATGCCATCCAACCATCTCATCCTCTGTTGTCCCCTTCTCCTGCCTTCAGTCTTTCCCAGCATCAGAGTCTTTTCCAATGAGTCAGTTCTTCACATCAGGTGGCCAAAGTATTCTGAAACTTAGGTTACTATATAGCAATTACCCACTCCAGCATTCTGGCCTGCAGAATTCCATGGACTGTATAGTCCATGGGGTCGCAAAGAGTCAGACATGACTGAGTGACTTTCACTTTCACAAAATTTTACAACAATGTTTAATATGGGGTTGACCTTAATTCTGATGAAAATCTTTAGAAGTTTTATCTGCTCCTGAAGTTGAGCACTCTTTTTTTTTTTTTTTTTGGTATTTCACTGCTCAGATTTTATTGAGCTGGTAATCAAAGAAAAGCAATAGAAAACTGTTCAATTCTATCTCACTGTGGATCAATGAATTTGGGCATCAACATAGCTAAGTTTGAATCTTGTCTTTGCTTTTATCAGTTGGGTGTCCTTAGACAAATTATATTAATTGTTCTGTAAGTTAACTTTTCATCTGTAAAACTGATACAATATTACCTTCACCAGGTCATTCATGGGGTGAGCACTCAATGTCTTTTGGTTTTTCTTTAATGGAAGATCCATGTGTTTTGGTTCCATTTCTGTAGTCCCCCACCTTCCCATCTCCTGCCATGGTCCCTTGTCGGCTAAGATACCAGCCCTAACCTGTTGGGATCTTTTTAAAAAGTGGGGGACACACAACCATTGTGTGGAGTGGATGCAATTTGGGTTCATCCATCTATTGATGGATGAAGAGGATCATGCAATGGGAGACAACACATCCAGATGGAAGCCTTGTGAGCTAGGGGACCGATGGACTTGTGCACATACCCACTCCAGGAGGGCCACTCACAGCCCTGCCCACCACCCACTCATGAGTCCATGTGAGGAGCAATTATATTTTCTTAAACATTTATAACCTTCAAGGTTGTCTGAGTTCCTTTAGGGGTAAGGGGGACTACAGGGGGAATATAAACACCAAGCACATTCTAAGGCATATTTATTTTATATGAAGCTTTTGCTTCTTGCCTCAGCCATCAAGTCAGCTTGGAATGAATCTCCCTGTTCACTCGACCTTACAAGTGGTCCTTCAATCACATTTGTGACCCCAGAGTCACGGGCTGGTGAGCATCTATTCCTGGGCTCCAGAAGCACAATTTTTCAACCACATGCACACACTTGTTGACAGATTTAGAGACTAAAAAACTAAATCTAGCTCAGAATTCTGCTTCCTCTCTCTGCCTACGGCAGTTGAGGGTGAGGTACGGCCAAAAAAGAGCAGGAAACTCGTCATCCTGGCGGTTGATTGGCACAGCTCTGCTTCCTGCTATTGTGTGTTTGCAGGATAGATAATTTTGTCAGAGATGTGAGTGTCTGGTGGTGGTGCTGGGTGGGGATGAGTGTGAGGAATAGAAATTCCAGCCTGTTTTGCAGAAACAGAGCAGGAACTCTCTGCATCAGGATTAGGACTAGAGGGAGGTGAGAGAAATGTCTTACATGCAAAACTTATAGAGGTGTCTATTCTCACTGGTGTGTAAATGCAGAGGTGGCACCTGAGATTGAGCATCTCTTTAAATTTTGCACTTAGGCACGTCATCTGCCTCACCCAAGTCCCAGCCCCGCTCTGCCTGATTATCAGCATGCAGCCTGCTTTTCCAGCACCGACTGTGTACAGTGACTTTTTCATAAAGGGTAAGAAGAGAAACGGGGCCACGGCCCTGTGCTCTCTCACCCTCAGTCACCCTGCCCGTGACTCCCTGGGCTGCAGCTCCACGGACCTCTGTGCCATTTCCTGACCAAGCTAGGCAGGGACACCTCCCAGCCTTTGCCAGTTTGTGCCTCTGCCTGAGACAGTCTTCCCCAAGTTATCTGCATGGCTCACTGCTCAACTCCTTGCAAGTGTTAGTTGCTTGGTCATGTCTGACTCTTTGCCAGGCTCCTCTGTCCATGGAATTCTCCAGGCAAGAATACTAGAGTGGGTTGCCATTCCCTCCTCCAGGGGATTTTCCTGGCCCAGGGATCAAACCTGGATTTCTTGCATTACAAACAGATTCTTTACCATCTGAGCCACCAGGGAACTCCTTGAAGTCTTTCTCAAATGCCACCTTCTCAGGGAGGCCTCCTGGGACCTATTTAATACTGTGACCAGCCATCACACCCACTCCCACCTCCCTGGTCTGCTCCCCATCACTTTATTTCTTCCATTTACCAAGTGGCACCTTCTAACACTCTGCTTAATTTACTCAGTTATTTATTGAGTTCCTTCTTTATTGGCTGTGGTGTGTGTTCACTCAGTCATGTCCAACTCTTTGTGACCCATGGACTGTAGTCCACCAGTCTCCTCTGTCCTTGGAATTTTCCAGGCCAGAATACTGGAGTATGTTGCCATTTCCTTCACCAGGGGATCTTCCCAACCCAGGGATCGAACCTGTGTCTCTTATATCACCTGCATGGGCAGGCAGATTTTTTACCATTAGCACCATTAGCTGTGGCCTTCTAATAGCATTGAGCACCATAAAAATAGGGATCTTTGTTTTGTTTTCTAATCTTCCCCAAGCACTTTAAAAAGAGTCTGGCAAAGGGCCTTCCCTGGCAGTACAGTGGCTGAGACTTCACCGTCCAATGCAGGGGGTGTGGATTCAATCCCTGGCTGGGGAGCTAAGAGACCACATGCTCGTGGCCAAAACGCCAAAACAGGAATAGAAGCAATATTGTAATAAATTCAATAAAGACTTCAAAAATGGTCCAGAAAAAAAATCTTTAAAAAAATGTTTAAAAAGAACTGGCATGTAATAGGTACTGGTGAAAGGAAGCCTGGCATGCTGCAGTGGGGTCACAAAGAGTCGGACACGACTGAGCGACTGAACAACAATAAAATTTTTTAATTAATTTATTTTTATTTAAAGATAATTGCTTTACAGAATTGTGCCACTTTTTCCATCCCTGGTGGCTCAGACTGTAAGGAATCTGCTTTCAATGTATGAGACCTGGTTCGATCCCTGGTTTGGAAAGATCCCCTGGAGAAGGAAAAGGCTACCCACTCCAGTATTCTGGCCTGGAGAATTCCATGGACTGAGGAGCTTGGTGGGCTACAGTCCATGAGGTCTCAAAGAATCAGACACAAATGAACAACACTTTCTCACTTTATTTCCACCCCCAAACAAATAGACAAACTATAGTGGAGACTTCATTTTTAGTCTTTCTTGCCTCTGTTCATCAGGAAGATGAATTTTGTCTTTCTCCATTTTTGCTGTAAAATTCCTATGTTGATAGGTGGTGAAAAAATTCTCTCAATGTTTGCCTGTCTGGGCTATCCTGTATATTTGGACCTGATCTGCATGGTGTAATTAGACTATATTCTATAGCCACAGTGTGTATTGCAACAGCAAAATAAACCAAGTGCAAAAGTCCATCATGTTTATGTCACACAGTTTATCTGCTCTAAGTCTATGTGATCTGGAAAGCTTTGTGAGGTCTATGATGTGTCCCCACAGCAGAAGTTCCTATTGGCATCTACCGCCTATTTATTGTTGGGCCAAAATAAAAAGGTGTGTTCTGGGAAAGTGGACATGCTGTAATTCAGCCTCTTTATGGAGGACTTTTTATTTTGCATTCTGGATTTATTTATTACACACCCCATGTATCTGCCCGCTGGTGTCTTTGCCTCACTGCCTTAGTCTCTCCAATGGTCACGACATAGTAACTCGCCATTTGGTCTGCATTCTCTCTGCTCCCATGCAGTCTCCTTCCTCCCACCCTGGATGCCCACCTGCCTCCTCCACCCCCAAGCTGCTCCTGCCCCCCTCCCCCAGCCCAGGCAGCTCCTTTGTAACAACCAGCAATTATGTAAGATGGAAAACAGAGTCAAGTGATAAAGTATATAATAAAAATATATTAAATTTGAGTATGTGGTTAAATGGAGCATTTCTGGAAATAAAGCATCATTCTCTGGGAGAAGTAATAATAATTTAGGATGCAATTTAACTGCTACATAAGTGCTCACATGAGATGGATATCCAAATACACCCTGCTATTGTCTGTCAAGGGTAAAGGATTTCAAGGGCAGTTTTTCCCACTGGAAGCTAGTAATTGAGCCATATAGTGTATAGATTACTGGATCCAGTATTAGAAATCTATGAAAAAAGTGATTTTGGCTTAATAAGGGGCAATCAAGCAGTAAGGTACTTTCAGGCCCGTCGTCCACTAAGGACAGCTTATGTGAAAGAAGTGAAGTGAAGTGAAGTCGCTCAGTCATGTCCAACTCTGTGCGACCCCACGGACTGTAGCCTACCAGGCTCCATCCATGAGATTTTCCAGGCAAGAATACTGGAGTGGGTTGCCATTTTCTTCTCCAGAGGATCTTCCTGACCCAGGGATCAAACCTGGCACCAAACTTAAAAATTATGACTGGTCTCATCCTCAGCAGAATCCTCATCCTCAGATGCCCCATGCAAAGTATTCCAAAGGTATGAAAAACCAAAAGCCCTCACAGGGAACTTGTTTTTTAAGTTCTCTCAAGTAAAATTGTTAGGGTTTCCCAGGTGACTCAGGTATAAAGAATCCTTCTGCCATGCAGGAAACACGGGTCCGATGCCTGGATCAAGAAGATCCCCTAGAGAAGGAAATGGCAACCCACTCCCAGAAGGAAAATCCCATGGGCAGAGGAGCCTGTCAGGCTACAGTCCATGGGGTTACAAGAAGAGTCAGACACGAGTTAACGACTGAAAAATAACTAGTAAAATTGTAAGATGAAATTTGGCAGTGTTTAAAGGTTCAGAAAGGTTTCCAAGGCTAGAGCTATGGTGGAGATGGGGAGAGCGAGGAGGGCGAGTCTGGGAGGAAGAGAGCAAGGAGACTGTTGAGGTTCAGAGTGCAGTTCTGGAGCTGCCGGCTGGGGTTCTGGCACTGACTGCCTGCACGACCAGGGGAAGCTCCCTTACAGATCCAGCCTCTTTCTCGGGAGAATATGGGGGTGATAACAGTGCTCACCTCCTAGAGGTGTGCTGAGCATTCAGTGCTGTGCTTAGTCGTTCAGTTGTGTCTGACTCTTTGCGACACCATAGACTGTAGCCCGCCAGGCTCCTCTGTCCATGGGATTCCCCAGGCCAGAATACTGGAGTGGGTTGCCATGCCCTCCTCCAGGGGATCTTCCTAACCCAGGGATTGAACCCAGGTCTCCCACATTGCAGGTGGATTCTTTACCAACTGAACCACCAGGGAAGAATTCAGTGACCCTACTTAATATACAACATGGCTTAGAATGATACATGGTACATAGTGAGTACTCTATAAATGTTAGCTACTGACATTATAATTGAAACTTTTAAAGCCACACTTTTAAATAGTAGCAGTATTAAATATGCAAGGCGTTATTAAGTCAGGGTGAAGTGGGGGCTTGAATGAAGTCATTTGTAAAGCTGTCATGATAGAGGATGTGGGGAGTGCCCAGACACAACATTTGGCCTCCACTTCACCTCTAGGAAGAGGCCAGAAGGCCACACTATGTGGTAAATGAAACACAGCCCAGTCTTGGTAAGAGGCCCAGTGGGAGCTGAGAAGGATGTGACTGGTGTGTTTGCAGGCTTCAGTGTGAACATGGGGCCCTCAGTCAAATGCAAAGACCAAATGTGTACAGTATCAGGGGCAGGAAAGGGGCAGGCAGGATACACAAAGGGCTTCCCTGGTAGATCAGTTGGTAAAGAATCCACCCCCAAGGCAGGGTTTGATCCCTGTATGGGGAAGATGGCTTGGAGAAGGGAATGGCTACCCACTCCAGTATTCCTGCATGGAGAATTCCATGGACAGAAGAGCCTGGTGGGCTACGGTTCATGGGGTCGTGAAGAGTTGGACATGACTGAGTGACTAACACTTTCACTTTCTCAGGATACATGAGTCAAGAAGGTCTAGGAAACCTAGAATTCAGCAGCATTTCAGGGCACACCAGAATCTCTACTGTGGGAATAGAGAGAACACCACCCAGAGAACAAGAAAGACAGGTGGGGACACGGACTCTACCATGTGTGCATTGCATTGGTCAAACACAAAGCGACATAGGCCCTTGGGTTTTCACTCACCTTCAGGCCTCTCATTGGCCTAAATGGTGATACGCAGGTCTGGGATTCAGTTCAGTTCAGTTGCTCAGTTGTGTCGAACTCTGCGACCTCATGGACTGCAACACACCAGGGCCTCCTTCCATCACCAACTCCCAGAACTTGCTCAAACTCATGTACGTCGAGTCAGTGATGCCATCCAACCATTTCATCCTCTGTCGTCCCCTTTTCCTCCCACCTTCAATCTTTCCCAGCATCAGGGTCTTTTCTAGTGAGTCAGTTCTTCACATCAGGTGGCCAAAGTATTGGAGTTTCAGCTTCAGCATCAGTCCGTCCAATGAATGTTCAGGACTGATTTCCTTTAGGATGGACTGGTTGGATCTCCTTGCTGTCCAAGGGACTCTCAAGAGTCTTCTCCAACACCACAGTTCAAAAGCATCAATTCTTCGGCTCTCAGATTTCTTTATAATCCAACTCTCACATCAATGCATGACTACTGGAAAAACCACAGCTTTGACTAGATGGAACTTTGTTGGCAAAGTAATAATGTCTCTGCTTTTTCACATGCTATCTAGGTTGATCATAGCTTTTCTTCCAAGGAGCAAGCGTCCTTTCATTTCATTCTGGCAGTCACCATCTACAGTGATTTTTGGAGCCCCAAAAAATAAAGCCTCTCACTGTTTCCACTGTTTCCCCATCTATTTGCCATAAAGTGATGGGACCAGATGCCATGATCTTAGTTTTCTGAATGATGAGTTTTAAGCCAACTTCTTCACTCTCCTCGTTCACTTTTATCAGGAGTCTCTTCAGTTCTTCTTTGCTTTCTGCCATAAGGGTGGTGTCATCTGCGTATCTGAGGTTATTGATATTTCTCCCGGCAATCTTGATTAAAGCTCGTGCTTCATCCAGCCCAGCATTTCTCATGATGTACTCTGCATATAAGTTAAATAAGCAGGGTGATGATATACAGCCTTGACATACCCCTTTCCTGATTTGGAAACAGTCTGTTGTTCCATGTCCAGTTCTAACTGTTGCTTCTTGACCTGCATACAGATTTCTCAGGTGGTAGGTCAAATGGTCTGGTATTCCCATCTCTTTAAGAATTTTCCACATTTTGTTGTGATCCACACAGTCAAAGGCTTTGGTATAGTCAATAAAGCAGAAGTAGATGTTTTTCTAGAACTCACTTGCTTTTTTGATGATCCAAAAGATGTTGGCAATTTGATCTCTGGTTCCTCTGCCTTTTCTAAAACTAGCTTGAACATTGGAAGTTCACAGTTCATGTACTGTTGAAGCCTGGCTTGAAGAACTTTGAGCATTACTTTGCTAGCGTGTGAGATGAGTGCAATTGTGCAGTAGTTTGAACATTCTTTGGCATTGCCTTTCTTTGGGATTGGAATGAAAACTGACCTTTTCCAGTCCTGTGGCCACTGCTGAGTTTTCCAAATTTGCTGGCATATTGAGTTTCATAGCATCATCTTTTAGGATTTGAAATAGCTCAACTATAATTCCATCACCTCCACTAGCTTTATTCGTAGTGATGCTTCCTAAGGCCTACTTGACTTTGCACTCCAGGATGTCTGGATCTACATGAGTTACCTGGGTTATCTACCCAGTTATCTGGGTCATGAAGATCTTTTTTGTATAGTTCTTCTGTGTATTCCTTCCACCTTCTCTTAATATCATCTGCTCTGTAGGTCCATACCATTTCTGTCCTTTATTGTGCCCATCTTTGCAGGAAATTTTCCCTTGGTATCTATAATTTTCTTAAAGAGATCTCTAGTCTCTCCCATTCTTATTGTTTTCTTCTGTTTCTTTGCATTGATCACTGAGGAAGGCTTTCTTATCTCTCCTTGCTATATTATCTGCAATCCATACAGAAAAAGCAGCACCAATCTGAGATTGCTCATTGCAATCAGAAAAGAAAAATGGCAAAAATCAAGATGGTTCTCTAAAACCCGTTCAACAAAACTCTGTGTCATTTTCACATGCATTTCAACAACCAAAACAAAACACAAGGCCATGCCCACTTTCAACAGATATCACAGGAAGGGGAGTGAATATGTGGGGATGACAACAAAATCTATCCCAGCAGTTAGTACAAGGATTTTTGACCAGGATGATAGAGGTGGAGGTGCTAATATTTGGTTATATTCCAAATATATATTTGGACAGGATTACATATGAATTAAAAGATGTGATAGAAAGAGGAATCAAGAGTGGCTCTCATGTGCTTTGCCTGTAGCCAATAAAACAGTGCCAAATTTAGGAAATAAACAAAATCTAGCCCCCTTTTATCCCATGTATCTACCCACTTCCCTTATGATATCTCTTTGCAGTTCTTTTTTTTTAATTGAAGTATAGTTGATTTATAATGTTTTGCAAACTCTGCCATACAATATGATTCAGTAATATACATATATACATTCTTTTTTTATATTCTTTTCCATCATGGCATATCCCAGGAGATTAGATATAGTTCCTATGCTATACAGTAGGATCTTGGTGTTTATCCATTCTATAAGTAATAGTTTGCATCTACCAACCCCAAATTCTCAGTTCACCCCCCCTCCCTTCTCCCCTTTGGCAACCACAAGTTTCACCTCTATGTCAGTGAGTCTGTTTCTGTTTCATAGATAGGTTCTTTTGTGCCATATATTACACTCCATATATAAGTGATATCATACGGTATTTGTCTTTTTCTGATTTAGTATGATAACCTCTAGTTGCATCCATGTTGCTGCAGAAGGCATTATTTTATTATTTTTATGGCTGAGTAGTATTCTATTGTATATATATACCACATCCTCTTTATCCATTCATCTGTCAACAGACATTTAGGTTTTTTCCATGTCTTGGCTGTTGTGACTAGTGCTGTGTGATTCTTTCGAGGCCTTTGATCTTAGGTGGCTAAGGTTATTAGCTGCATGCTGCTGCTGCTAAGTCACTTCAGTCATGTCCAACTCTTTGCAACTCCATAGATGGAAGCCCACCAGGCTCCCCCATCCCTGGGATTCTCCAGGCAAGAACATTGGAGTGGGTTGCCATTTCCTTCTCCAATGCATGAAAGGGAAAAGTGAAAGGGAAGTCGCTCAGTCATGTCCAACTCTTAGTGACCCCATAGACTGCAACCTACCAGGCTCCTCCATCCATGGGATTTTCCAGGCAAGAGTACTGGAGTGTGTTGCCATTGCCCTCTCCAATTAGCTGCATGGGATTTAGCAAAATAGTTAAGCACACAAACTCTAGAGTCAGACAGAATTTCCTGGAGTTTCTTGGACTCTCTTCTCTGTGATCTTGGGCATATTGGTTAATATCTCTTGAGTTTTCATTTTATAATCTGTAAGATGACATATAGTATTTTCCTTAGGGAATGTCTATGACATGAGATAAGATCTTTGTCTGGAATGTAAACGCTCATCTAATGGCAGCTATGTTTGTATTAGTTGGGTTTAGGGTGAATGGAGAGGGAGGCATCAGCAAGGTAAATAACCTTGGTTCCCTTGAGACTATCTGCCCATCACAAGCTGCGTCCTTTATCTCCTCTCTCTGCATCCTCACAAGCTTGTGGAATGAGGCTTATTACTCCCACTTTGCAGGCCAGCAAGCTAAATGTACAGAGGTATTAAGTGATTTTTCTCAAGGTCACACAGCTTGTAAGGCTAAGAAGAAGGATTCAAATACAAGCCTGTTTGAATCTAAAGCCCACACTCAAATAAATCAAATAAAGAGTTTAAAATCTGACCATTGCTTGCTATTTATAGCACACTTATTTTTGATGGTATCAACTAAAATAATGTATGAAAGGCAATCTGTGAATTCACTGTTAGAAACAGTGAGTGATTCTTTTGCTCCATGCAGTCAATTCCTTCTTAGAGGGTATATGCAAATGCAGTCTAGAATTAGAAAGCCTTATTTATACTCTGCGGCCAGAGAAATAGCTTCCTGGCATGGATAGAAAGCAAGCTATGAATTCTTCAAGGAAAGTAGAGAAGATAATGGAAAGGCCTCAGGCATAAGGATTCAGAGTAAAAATTCCTACTTGGAAGGAGAAGATGTAAAGAATAAATGTAAACAAAATTAAAAAAAAAAAAAGGATGTGAAGCCACAAGAGTATTGACAGTGATATAATTAAAAATAAATAAGATCCATCCTTTAACACCAGCTCCTTTAATACCATCCTTTAATACCAAGGAAAACATTTTGAAAAACTAATGTCCAAAGTTGGTGAATATTCATTGAAAGCTGCTCTATTATTCTAGGGAGTCTAAGATGAAAAGTAATTTGGAGAAACACAGGAGACTAGAAAAATATTCTTATTTTTAATTTGATAATTCCCCTTCTGATAATTCATTCTTTAAAAATAATTCAAAATTAAAGGGAAAAATGAAGAGTTTCTTTGGAGAATTATTTGAATGATAGCTCTTAAAATATGGCTGTCCAACAATTGGATAGTGGTTAAATAAATTATGATATTGCCACTCCCTAAAATTGTATACAGATATTAAAGCTGTGACCTATACATTAAAAAAATAGATTAAAAAATGAAGTACTGACACATATTACAGAATGGATGAACCCTGAAAGTAGGCTCAGTGAAGGATGCCAGACATAAAAGGCCACATGTCGTATGATTCATTTATTTGAAATGTTAGGAGTAGGTGAGTCTATGGAGATAGAACATGGATTAGTGGTTGCCTATGTCTGAGTGTGTGGGATAGGGTTGGGAAAATGTAGAGTGACTGCTAATGGGGACATAGCTTTGTGGGGGGGTGACTAAATGTTTTAACTTAGACTGGGGAGATGATTGCAAAGTGTGAATATTAAAAATTTTCAGCTGTATACTTTGGATGACAATATTAACAATACATAGCAATATTAAACAATATAAACAGTAAACATAACAATAAACAATATTCACAACAATATAAACAATAAACATAGCAATAAGCAATATTCATAACAATATTAAAATACAAATAAAATATTTACTAAGTTATGCAAATACACGAGAAACAAATGTAGAAATAAATATAACAAAATGCCTGCAGTGGTTTGATTCAACAGGTGAATTTATGGATGAAAAATTTTGCCTTCTCTTTGTCCAAAATTCTTATAATGAGATTAGAATTCTTTTATTATTAAAAAATAATAAATGTAATTACCAAAGAGGAGAACCATTCCCCTTCACAATTATGACTCCCCTCCACCCAAATCCAGTTTTCTTTCTTTTATCTTGCTAAGATAAGAGTAATAAAATTTACAATCCAGCAGCCTGCAAACCCCTTCTAGCTATTTTAGGCCATTTGATACAATTCTATGAATGAAAAAGACAATGGTATTAAAGGGTTTAACTCAAAAAAATAGACACATTAAACTTCTGGCTTATTGAATACATATGTTCTCATTTCTAGGAAGTGATTGAAGCCATTGCTGAATGTGCATTTAAGACTTCACCTTTTCCAATTCTGCTTTCATTTGAGAACCATGTGGACTCGTAAGTATTCAGCACATTCAGTAGTGAGTCCTTTCTCCAGACAGAGCATGTTTAATCATTGTTCATCAGATTTAAGATATTTGACATTATTAATGCTGTTCCTCAATTAAGCTGTATATTAAGTGGCATATGTTCATCTGTATATGATGGGATTCATCGGTTTAAATTTCATTAATATTAGAATGATCCATTGGACTTGTGGAATCTATTTTCTTGCCATGATAGGGTTTTAATTTAAGGACTCCTCTTTTTACAATGAAATGAAACCCATTTCCTTATATAATACATGTCTCTATTTCAGTGGCTGCTCTTATAACCCTCCTTCATTAGCTCTTTCTACTGTGTGCAAATTTATAGTCAGTTTTGCCACCCTAAAATGGCCGGTTCTGTACACACTAGAGCTGATAGAGGTGAGTTAAATATATTAATTATATTTTGCCACTTTGTACTTACACAGAACTCAGACCACCAAATTCTCCCTCCTTCCTATTTTTGTTGGTTTCCCATTTGTTAATATTTTATTTCAAAACAATGTGAGTTTTTTGCTGAGCCACATAAAAAATAGGTAATTTTTACTTACCTCTTTCATTCATTTTAAGGCAAAGGATCAGAGTTATCAGATACGTACATATTAATTTATCACACAGTTACTCAATCTAAAGAGCTTCAACGTGAAAGATTTTCATCTACGTTGAGTCAAAATTGAATACACTAAAATTCTAGTCTCTGGAATTAATGTCTGGAGACTAGTCAGACACTATGGTCACTAGTACTGACCACCACTGCTCACAAGAGCATTTGGGAAGCTCTCTGTTTCATTCAAGCATCTAAGCTGCCACCTAAGCCAGTTTTCTCCACTAAAAGCCTACAACACCTATCCCAAGTTGGCCCACAGATTTCTTAGATCTCTTTTTATCCTCCTTTCAGTAGAAAATCTTTTCCAGGCCACTGATTCCCTTTGTCCAACTAATTTGCAACACAGGCTTCAATTCACTAATTCTTAAAGAATTCACTAAACCTTAAAGAACCAGTTAGGTAGTGACCGAATTTCAGCTTGAGCAATTTCAAAATAGTTAAATCATTTGTTTATATATATGTGAAGAGAGACCTTATTTAGAAGTAACCAAATTATAATTATTTGTATTTCTAGTTTGCCCTCAGGAAATCCATACTACATTTACCAGCTCATGACTCTATTTCATTAGGAAACAACATCCAGTGAATAATGTAATCATTTGGCACATAGTTTTTCTAGCACTCCTGCACTCCTGAGGGGCAACTGAAGAGAAAAGCATTTATTCTGTTTCATTGCAATTTCTTTTCTAATGAAAGGAGAACCTCTTTAGTTCCTGTATTTAGTACTTCACTTGCTGTGACAACTCTGATGTGCGTGTGACTTTCCTCATCTCGGCCCATCTATTTGTAATTGGGCTCTAACAATGCCTTTTTTTCAAGAACACTACTTCCTGGAGAGATTGACGTGTCCTTTCCTTTTTGCAGAAATATCTCCAAGTCTAGTACACTCATTTTCTTCAGGAAATGTTTCTATGTAAGTTAGACAAAACGAAAAATTCCGGTACCATCCTTGAGTGTCATAACCTTGAGCGTCCACCCTTGAGTGTCATTGGACTTTACCATGTAGCCAGAGAGGCATCAACAACCACCAGCACCACAAACTAAACAATGGCTAATATTTATTGACTATATATTATGTGCCAAGCAAGGTTCCAAGCATTAGCTCATGTAACCTCACCACAAACCCAGGTGCTCCCAGAAATAAATATTTTTATCATTGTCCATATTTTACAAGTGATGAAACTGAATCCCAAAGAGGGTGAGTAACTTGCCCAAGGCCAGGCAGCTAAAATGTGAGAGTGGGGATTTAAATTTGGCTAATGTGGCTTCAAAACTCATCTGTTTAAGCAATACCACCCCCAAGCCTAAACCAAAGGATCATGAGCATTCCAAACATGGATAAAGACAAGCAGAGCATTCCACAAGGCAACAGCCTGCAAGTGGTCATGTTTTTGTGGCTCACGACCTTAACCACAGCATATTTTTTTAGTCTTCAACCCCAATCATACAGAGAGCCAAACTGAGCATGAAAACTAAATCTACAATGGACATAACATAAAAAAGATTGTCCCCTAATACAGCCCTTTCAGGTTGGAAAAAAAATGAGAAATTGGGCTGCTAAAAGTTCATTAATAATGCATGAATAACAAAAGAAATCAGGAAAACAGCCTTCCTAGGATGCTATGATATTGATCCCAAACCACTGAGATGATGGAATGGCAGTGAAATCCTGAGATGCTGAATTCTATTGTGGGAGGAAGTTTTTTGCTTCCTATTTCCATTGTCCTTGAGCCTCACACACATATCAACATCATTCAGCTACAGTTCTTTCCTGGGAGGACTGTCACACACCCCAAGAAAATTGACAAGCTTCCCCTTTGCCGGTAAAACATTATGTTTGACTCGTGGGCCATCCCACCTCATTGCTGAACAAATCAGTGGTGGATACCATTCATCAGTTATAGCACTCCTCTCCACTGAACTAGATACACCAGATACAGAATCTTACTCAACACAGGACACACACACCCAAAATATCTGAAACCTATATGCCATCTCTGCTGCTAAGTCACCTCAGTCGTCTCCAACTCTGTGCAACCCCATAGACAGCAGCCCACCAGGCTCCGCCGTCCGTGGGATTCTCCAGGCAAGAACACTGGAGTGGGTTGCCATTTCCCTCTCTAATGCATGAAAGTGAAAAGTGAAAGTGAAGTCGCTCAGTCGTGTCCAACCCTCAGTGACCCCATGGACTGCAGCCTACCAGACTCCTCCATCCATGGGATTTTCCAGGCAAGAGTACTGGAGTAGGGTGCCATGGCCTTCTCCGTCTCTAGCAACAGTTATTTTTTTCTCCTTTGTACTGTGTATACAAAATGCCAGAATCAGAACCCTAGTCCCAGCCCACTTGAGCCACGCCTTGAAAACAAACCCACATTGGAAAAAAAGGAAGGAGACCTCTGAATTTTTTTGGTTTCCTCTCCTAATATTTGAAACTACCTATCAATGAGTGACAAGGAGAAATCTTCAGTGAGCAGCTGACAACTTTTCTTCCACCTGCTATGTCACAGCCCCATAAAATGCAGAATTCTGAGCTTCACCTCCACACCTGTATTTGAATTTGTATACTAAGACTTTGAATCATATTTTTTACAAGTCCCAGTTAACTGATGGGCCATCTACTTTGTAATTTGTAAACTAGCACTTTCACTAAAAGAATTCTCCACTACACTCAAGTGAAGAAACCACCACACCTGGTTCAGCCACAGAGAATGTGAGATTTTGGATGAAGTCCTTAATTGCCAGAAGTTGTAAATCCTTTATATATAGGAAGAGATTTGTAAATCCTTCATATATATTTCATATATAGAGAAGGAGGTTGGTTTAGTTCACCTTGGATGATGTGGGCTTGCTCCTTGGTCAGAAAACTGATCATCTTGCCAATGTTTAACATGTCCATATAAGTCTGGTGTGGCCTGAAGCTCAAAATGTATTTGTGAATATTTTCCTCTCACTGTATCTCCATGGTAGCCAGTGTTGATGTTCTAAATGCTTTAGGATTTTTTTTTTTCTCTCTCATGGCAAATGTAATGCCTTGTTTGTGCAATTATGACCCACAATTAAAGTTTCTTTGTTCTCCTCTGACTTCTTCTGCTCAGTTTGCTTTCTGTTCTAGTTAGGTCCCCTCTAGATGTGCATGTGTGTTTGATCTTCAAACACATCTTCCTTTATCCATGGACACTGCCTCTTGTTATCCCCATCTTGGCTCATGGTGAAGCAGGTTTTAGAGTTTAGGTCAAACACAGATCCTTGCTCTCCAAAGTGTGGTTGATCCATGGACCAGCAGCATCTACATGATCAGGAAGCTTGTTAGAAATGCAGAATCTCAGGCCTCACCCCAGTCTTTGCCTTGGAATCTTCATTTTCTTAAGACCCCAGGTGATTTGGTGAAGTGATAGAGCACTGCTCTCAACACTGAGGTTTATTAACCAGCTGTTTATTACCTGCAGGCTTGTTACAAATTCAAGTTCCAAGGCTTCACTGCCAGCTCAGTGAATCAGGGGCCTGGGGACAGAGCTCTGGCACCTGCAGCATTAAAAGCCGAGGTGATTCTTTAGTGGAATCGAGTAAGATTTTGGCTTAGCAAAATCCTCCCCAGGGTCTGATTTGGGGACCGCATGACAGAGGACAGAGTCTACCTGCCACCTGTTTAGACACACCTGGGACATCATCCTGAAGTTCCTCTAAGAGTGAGAATACAGCTCCACTAGAAATCCCAAAAGCAGGGTGTTAGGGAATAAATCCTTCTTTTTCACTCCAGGCTTCTGAGCAAAGGAACTTGGGGCTCTCAAGGAAAGTGACATCCTTGAGGAACCTGGTGAGTTAGTTCACCCATCACAGTGGTTCCCCAACTTGAGTGTATATGAGAATCCTCCAGAGGGGGCCTCTTGAGACCCCTGAACCCTACTCCCTTCTTTCCTTCCTTTCTGACTCAGAACCTGAGATTCCAACATGGAACTTGCCTGTCTTCCCAGGAGGCCTTGAATCTGCTTTTCTAACCAGCTCCAAACCCTGTTGATGCTGCTAATCTGTGGACCACACTTGGAACAGAAAAACTCCATTTAATAGCATCATTCCATGAAAGTGAAGTGGAAGGGTTGGACAGTTTCTTTTGTGCAGCCTGGAAAGTAGTTGCTGTTGTTATTCACATTGTTATTGTTGTTCATGGACCACAGCTTTGCCGTGGTGAAGGGGCTTGTGTAACTCAGTGAAGCTAGGAGCCACGCAGTGCAGGGCCACCCAAGACGGACGAGTCATAGTGAAAAGTTCTAAGAAACCGTGGTTCACTGAAGGAGGGGATGGCAACCCACTCCACTCGCCTGGAGAACCCTGGGGCAGCATGGAACATGTAGGCCCAGGCTCAATGGGCTTTTCTAATCTACAGCTGCAGAGCCCACTGGCTTGGTGGAGCCCTGGAACCAGCTGTCTTTTGGGCAAAGGCGTCTGAACTGTGAATGCCCAGGGATGCTTTGCCAAATCAGCCACTTCTGCTTGTCCCTCAACTATAACACGTTATCCTTTAACAACCACTCCCAGTGCTTTTAGGATCAGTTCTTCAGTTGGCAGGGTTTCCTCCATCAGTGATACTGCTGGGAGAACTGCAGGATATTCCAAAGGCTGCGTGAGTCACACAGGATAATCCCCAACTGGTCAAAACGGGTGTCATGAGAATTTGGGAGTTGTCGTGTAGAGTTTTGCAAGTTCTGTGAAGCTCTGCTTTGCCTCCCCTTGCAGTTCAAGAAGGTAGTGAACTTGGGCTTGAATGTGAAGCCCAGAGAACTCATCTGACACCTCCTCTAAATATATGTTTTTTAGAAAGGGGATATGAAGAGTGCTTTCCCTATGGATCCATTGCAATATGATTTGACCCCCAAAACATCCCCCTTCCCAGGAAAAAGCATGGTCCATGATCCAGGTATAACAGTCATGGTAAAAGGAATGAAAATTAGAATTACATTTGTTAATCAATTTGCACTGTAGTAAAGAAGTTTTATCACTTACTTATTCTTACTACAGCCACAGTTCTGCTAAAATGTATTAACATTGCAGCACGTAGAGACAACTATTGGAAATCGAGTCCAACAGCCTATAGATCAAAATCACAGTCCATAAAACCTGATGGAATTGGATACCTTTATAATGATATTTAACATCCTACAGAACGAGAATGGCTTTTTAAAAGGTCAAGGGAAGCAGTTTTGCAAGATTATGGATGTTCCTTCGTATCAACTCTGTTTATACATGAGCAGGCTCTCATTCCTCCCGTCTAGCTGGCAGAGGCTTCCTTGCAGCATTGGGATCATCTTCCTCTTCAAAGGTGTTTGCATCTATTACTTCACTTCATCTCCTCAGCATCCTCTGCCCCTTTCCAAGAACAATTATTTTCCTCTACTTTTTATAGACCCTGAGAGGTTGAGAGCCTGGAACTCAGCTCAACCAACTTAACAGCTCCAGCCTTTTCCCATCAGACCAAGTTCCCCTGGCACCTCATTAGGCTGACACCAGCTTTGTGCCCCTCTTGTGCACAAAAGGGCTGCAGACACCGTTCCCCAAGATGCCTGCTTCACTTGTCTTTCCTTCAGTGCCCTTTCCCAAGTGGACACACTTCTGCCTGTCAGCCTTTTCGCTTCTGCATTTTTAGATTCTCTCTTTTTCTCTGTCCACCTTCCTCCCTGTTTCTTCACCTCCTTTTAAATAATTCTTTGCAGTGCAACTCCATCTGTTAGACAAATCTCACCCAAAAATTCACATAGAGTCATGAATGAGTTCTACCCCCAAGTATCTGGCATTTGACTTAGAATTGGGAAATTAACCAAAAGGGACTGAGTCTCTAACCCTGGGACATTCAAGCATCCAGGAATAGGCAGGTGACCTGCTGTCCCCTCCATCTGTGTCCTCGGTGGAAGAGCCTCCTCTCTCCACCTGCCTGTGGCATTCACATCCACACAAGTGGGAATTGCAAGCAGGAATTCAGAAAGATGAAAGCAGTCCCAACGGTAAGGGGAGGAATGCCGTCTGTCTGTGACCTGTACGGTGCAGCCATGCTGAGTGAGGCGCCTCTTGCATCACCGCCCGCTTTCGCCTCTCTCCCCTCAGGCCGAAGCAGCAAGCCAAGATGGCGGAGTACTGCAGACTCATCTTTGGCGACGCCCTCCTCATGGAGCCGCTGGACAAGTACCCGGTAAGCGTTCTGAGCCCATCCCTATGACCGGCTTAGGGGGGCTCCCTTAGCCCGCTCCGTGCGTCTGTCTCTTGGTGTGTGTCACGCAGTTGACTGTGAGCCCTCGGGAGGCTGGCGGGGAGCCCCTGAGGGGGCAAACCCCTGTCCGACTGCTCCTCTGCCCTCACCCTGCTCCGCTCCCTGCCCCTCGAGAGCCAGCCGGGGCTGCAAAATCCCCACCACAGCATCCGCCCACAGAGGGAGCCCCGGGGCGCAGGCTTTGAGCACGTCTGGGATCCTCACCTCTGAAAGACGCGGGCCAGGAAAACAGGACGTTGAAGGCGGTGGGGGGCATTCCAGCCTGCCTCTGCTGGCCACGCTTCTCTTTTCCGCATGTGCCCAGCACAATCCAGGCTGCCCTGTTGCTGTGGCCGTATCCCTGCTTGGGGAAGGAAAGCAGCAGAAAGATGGTCTCGTTGCCTCTTCCCTCCTCAGCCCCTGCCCCACTCTCCACCCGTCTCTCCTGTTTTCACACCAGTCCTCAAATTGGTTGCAAGTGAAGAATCGAGGACCCGCTTACAGAAGCCCATAGACTTTCTAAAAATAACGTGTTTTGAGACTTGCACACATGCTGTCTGATATATAATATCCTTCTCATGGGAAATTGATTTTCCCCATTAGATGGACAAGCTGAATACACTAGAAACAAGGCTTGCAAACAGCTTGAATCTCAGGGCAGTAGGTAAATCTGAAGCCACCCAGTCCACTTCTGCTGAGGCCAAGAATATGTGCCACTTTACAGTCTCATGCCAGGATGAGGACTTTGCTGCTTTTAAACTGCATCATCTGAAAAGTGGATTCTGAGGACTTTCCCAGAAGCTCCTGCTTATTTTTGCCATCTTCCTGGCAGGAGTCACACTGTGACAGGTTTCCATCCTTTGATAATCCAAGCCGAGGCCTTCCAATCTGTTCTAAATCAAGATGGTTGGATTCATACCCAACAGAAAACTCATGAAACTTTAGGTTAGCAGGCCAAATCACCCAATACATGTCTATGGCTGTATTCATGTGTATTTCTTGTGGAAAAATAAAGGGTACAGTATTTAAAATATACCTTTCATGTGAAAAAAGGAAGAGCTATGAACCAGCCCCTACATAAGATACTTTAATGAGCTGTGTTGAAGGTAGTAAAGAACAGTCTAGAAGCTTGTGGTATCTAATGCAGTCCTTGGGTTTGGGGATAGAATCTGAAAGGAAAGGTCAGTGTTTTTAAAGAACGTGTTTTTCTTTCTTAGTTGGAATCTGGAGTTCCCCTTCCAAGTCCTATGGATTTAATGTACAAAATTTTGGTGAAAAATAAGAAGAAATCACACAAGTCGTCAGAAGGAAGTGGCAAGAAGAAGCTCTCAGAACAAGCTTCCAACACGTACAGCGACTCCTCCAGTGTGTTTGAGCCCTCGTCCCCAGGAGCCGGTGAGAGGCTGGTAGACTCTCATTCCTCTGTTATGTGTGGGTTTAAGAACGGCTGCTCTGGAAGTAACTTAGAAGGACTTTTAACATTTCCACCTGGGCACAGTAAACTGTATTGGTTTTCTATTTCTGTTTTAAAGCCAGTGGTTTAAAACTGCACAAACATATGAGCCCCCCGTTCTGTGAGGCAGAGGCCCACGTGACCTCACCAGGCTGAACTCCAGGCATCAGCAGGGCTGCTTCTCTTTCTGGAGCTTGAGGGAATCATTCCTCGCACTTTCAGCTCCTGGAGGCAACCCACATCCATTGGCTCATGGCCCCCTTCCTCCAAGTTCAAAGCCAGCAAGATCCCATCTCACTTCTTCCGTCACCATATCTCCCTAGGACCACAGTTGGAAAAGGTCCTCTGCTTTTAAGAACTCACGTCATTACGCTGGACCTATCCAGATAATCCAGAATAATCTCTCCCGCTTCAAGGTCCTTAACTTAATCTCATCTGAAAAGTCCCCTGTGCCATGTATTCACAGGACACAGGACATGTTCACAGGACATGGACATTTTGGGGAGGTCGCCATATAAGCCAAATAATCTCTGGAGGAGCCAGGTGATTTTTAAGCTTCTCAGGACAGTGATCCCTTGACATTAACTGCAGATCTGGACCCAAGATGGTCACCAAATGCATTCTCATTGTTGAAGAGTTCTGAGTCATTCAGTTCATCCATATTTTCCAGAACTCTTTTAAAATGTAAATGGTAGGTTACTTGAATTATCTACTAGAGCTACTAGATGATGTTTAGTATCATTTATTTTCATATTAGATTTAAGTTGAAATAGACTTTTGTGATTGATGAAAAAAGAATTCAAAGCAGTCACCCATTTCCTTTGAATTATTTGTCATTCAGTCTAAGTTTTTTTCCAGTTCTAGTCAGAATCTTGGTAGTCTGAAAAGATCTGAAGTGATGGCATTATGAAGATCTCCTGATTGGAGGCTGAATATGTGAAGCAAACTTTAAGCTTGAATCTAGAAAGTTCTTCAATAAAAATTTAGCTAACATTGGGACAGTGGCTTTGGAAAAGGGTTTGGCAGCCTCTACAGAAGCTAAACTGAACAGATGCATATGAAGTCCCTGTACCCCAGAGAATTCTATTCCTAGGTCTATAGCCAACAGAAGTACATGTAGATGCTCACCAAGAAGTATGGGCAAGAACTGCTTAAAGCAGCACTATTCAGAATAGCACATCAACAGATAAATGCATTGTGCAATATTCACCTCATGGAATAATGTGTAGCAGTCTTCAGTGCACACAACAACATAGATGACTCTCACTTAGAAATATAATGTCGAGGAAAAGATGTCAAATGCAAAAGTAAGTATCCACTGTCTGATCCCATTTATATAAAGTACAGAAATGGCAGAACTAACCGGGACTTTTGGAGGTCAAGAGAGGGTTACTCCTGGTGAAGAGGTGACCGGAAGGGACCCAAGGAGACTTCTGAACACTGGTTATGTTTTGATCTGGGTACCATTACTGTACACATGTGGTATGCATACTTCTCTGTATATCTATCATATGTCAATTAAAAGATTTAAAAATAAATTTAAAAAGTTAAAATACAAACTCTAGGTAAATCAGAAAAAAAGAAAAGATTCATCAAGAGCCTGACTTATCTTTTCTTCTACTTTCCATCATAGTTACCAATTACTTTTATTGTTTACATTAAAATCCTTGTCCACAGACATTATGTAATTCCTAGAAAGATTTTTTTTGGTAGTTTTTAAAAGTGTGTTTAAAACATAACTACACAATTCTGATTCTTTTTTCAAAAATAACTTCTAGTCTCAGTGAGAATGTTCTTTTTGAAGTTTTGGAAAGCAAGTCACTAACAGGCCACCAATCTCCCAGCACGATTCTATCCCTTGAGTAAACCAAGTAAACCAAGTGTTCCCTTGTGTGTGGGAGCTTGTTGTTTTACCTCCACCAGTTCTCTTCTTCTTATTAACTGGATGCATGACACAAATGACGATTTTTACAGGCGATGAACATTATTGCTTAATTCAGAGAAAGAGCTACAATCTGTAAGTAATTCAGTGGATTTCCTAAACCAGCCCCATTCTTTGTTGTGCAATATTTATTTATTGTGATGGAAATTTTTTGACATTTATATATGTAAGTAGGCCCCTGAATAAAGACTGCTACTAATTTGCCAATTGGCTTGTCAATGTGCTCAGTATTGGGAAATCAAGTAACTTGAAAAATGAAATATTTCTTATACCAAAGCTAATCTACTTTTCTTAGCACCTCTTGGTGGGATCTTCCCCCAAGAGATCCAGCCCTTTGCCTGTACGCTTGTTTAAAGAACTAGGATAATTTATTATTATTAACATTACGCAACAGGATTCCTTCAAGTTCCCTCCAAAATCTAAGGGAGAAACCAGGTCCCTACTCATAGAGTAAAGGATGACAAATCCTTTCTTTCCCACATAAACCGGAGAATGGCATGATTATTTGAAATTCTGGTGTGTTGTAGCATGAAGCACACTTAAATTAGTCAATAAAAAGAACCTCCTCTTTAATTTAAAAAAAAAAAAAAAGTGGTTACCAAAACTTGAGACAATAAATTTGACTGTAAGAAATTTTGCATCAACCTCTTAAAAGAATGTATCTCTATAGAATAAGCAGTGTTTTCTATTCAAAGTGGAATTGATTCACCCTTATTAACTAACACAATATTAGCTTCATAAAACAGTTATATGTGGCTTTCTTTAACAAACAAGCCGTAAATAATAAACCATGTTGGTCCCAGACAACTTTTTCCTCTAAAGATTATTTCATGAATACTTTGCCCACTGCTCTCGTTGTCAGCCAAATGAAAACATTAATAATCTTCTTGGAGGCAGTGGCAGTGCCTTTTACAGAGCCCGAGCAGGGGAGTTAATTTATAGATGGCAGGAAGGGGAGGTGCTGGCCCATGTAAACTGCCTTGTTGTCGAGCCATGATTGCCATCTACTGGGTTTATTATGCTATTGCACTGTCTGGACACTGGAAGTCAAATCAAACAATTTAGAAGTATGCTTTCATTACTTTTTACTTGAAAATGTTGTTATGTAACTGATATCACTGGGTCTAACTGAATTCCAGAGCTGTGAAGAACATAATGCTGCATGCCAATGTGACTCTTTAAGTATGTAATGATGATTAAGGATGTAAACATCCCCCTCAACTTTGGAGAGAAAAACAATCTACTGAAAAGCCAGCATATTGGCTAAATATGAAACTGCATGAGATCTGACTGAGGGAGATTCCCATGCATAATTATTTAAGATTCATCCATTTTATTCTGCCCTTTTAAATAGAATATGCCATTTGTAAAGATACATGCACTGTTTAGACAACAATTCATGCCTGTGTGCCTGCTAAGTTGCTTCTGTCATGTCCAGCTCTTTGCGACCCCATGGACTGTAGCCTGCCAGGTTCCTTTGGCTGCGGGATCCTCCAGGCAAGAATACTGGAGTCGGTTGCCATGCCCTCCTCCAGGGATCTTCCCAACCAAGGGATCAAATCTGCATCTCCTGTCTCCTGCATTGGCAGGCAGGTTCTTTACCACTAGTGCCACCTGGGAAGCCCTTAGACAACAATGCCTCCATCAGATAAGCCTGCGGGCAAATCACAGGATACAGTCAGTACCTTACAGTTCTGGAGAATCAGGTTGCTGCTATAGCCCCTGTTCCTGTCCCAGCTCTTGTCCTCTACTTCCACTTCCATGAAGTCCTCTCTGGCCAAGGTCACTGAGCACTGGCCAAGAATCGCATGAAGAGTTAGGGCTGAGAACGAAAGGGAAAGATGGAAAAGTGATCGTTTATCTGTTTTAGGTCATAGAGACCCTGAAAGAGGATGTATACATCAAGATAGGATATGTGTACCAGAGAGAGCTAACTGTAAAAGATGCCATATGCTTTGCAAAACATAGATAAAAATGCTAAGACAAGCATCTTTTATAGAGTTTGGAAATTTCACACATCAAATATAGAAAAACAATTCAAACCCAGTATAACGCTTTATAATTAATAAAATTTAAATATCCAAAAGGATAATTTTAGTGAAAGGCCAACTTTCAAGGAAATGTTTGGTAAATATACATGTCACATGTGCTTCAAACCTGTAATTGCTTGTTTACTTCATGGTCTGTTATTAAAATTTGACAGGAGAAGCTGATACAGAGAGTGACGATGATGACGATGATGATGACTGTAAAAAGTCTTCAATGGATGAGGTAGGTTTCTAGGGCTTGACTTCTGGTCAGAGAGTTTTCACCAACTTGCCATTCCAGTCCGCTCACTCTGAATGTAGTTCTGGTCACCTTCTGCCATCTAGTGGTAAAAATACTTTAAAACTGAAAATGCAAAATTGATCACTAAACCAAGTATTGTGTTAAGCAAAGTTCTAAGGAACAGTTTTGCTGAGGCTGTCTTTCATCAAATGTAGTATCTTGAGGGTGAGTTCAAAATTTGTGATCTCCATCTTCTCACTTCAGTTTTCGAGGCAGTTAAATGGATGTCATGGTCCAAAGTCCAGAGAAGACATGAGGTTTGGAAGAATGTTTGTAAACTTGACATTAATTTCCTCGTGGTGATTTTGACCTTTGTTTGGCTGCCTGGCTTGTAGGATCTTAGTTTCTTGACCAAGGATTGAATCCAAGCCCCAACAGTAGAAGCCTGGGGTCTAACCACTGGACCTTCATGGAATTCCCCATTCTTATAATTTTGGAACCACTAGAGATTTCTACTGAATATTTACGTATGTTTAATATTTAGAAGTTCAAGATTCCCCAAATAACTCAGAAGTATTAATTGCACAGACTCTAGAAGCAAATCAAGGATAGGTCAATTGACATTTTAAAACTTTTAGCAGGAGTCCTGTTCAAAACATTTATACTGAATCTGCTTTCAAATATATTGAAAAGTATGTCTCAGTAATTATATCTTTACAATTTAATTAATAAAGATAAATAACAAATAATAAGCTGTTCTGACATAGTGTTCT
This sequence comes from Bison bison bison, assembly GCF_000754665.1. Classification (NCBI taxonomy): domain Eukaryota; kingdom Metazoa; phylum Chordata; class Mammalia; order Artiodactyla; family Bovidae; genus Bison; species Bison bison. Next base: position 4,131,220 of record NW_011494602.1, on the reverse strand, counting down.
TCCTCTTATAATTATTTCCTTGAATGTAGTCTAAATTCTTATTTTTTCCCCACTAAATTTCAACTTAATACCCAGAAGAAAAACTATTACAAAGTAGCTTTTCTTGAGAATTATTTCAATTGTGTAAACTTTTTATCAGTAACTTTTGATCATTTTAAAACTATCTTACTAATTGGATAACCATTTACAATGGCTGTTTCCTATTTAGCATTTAATCTTAATCTTGCTACAGAAGTTTTCAGAAGAAGCCTTGTCTCCCTTGTACTCTGCCTTCTAAAAGTGGGAGAAAATGTTAAATCAGCCTACAGAGGTCTGCCCATATCAGTTACTGCAGTGTAGGTTTTCTTCTTTATTAAAAACTTCATCAAAGTGGTATTTATAGAATAGCTAATATTAGCTAAAGCAACATGAGGCTTTAATATGCCAGGCACTGTTCTGAGCTCTTTCACCTAAGTTAACACACTTAATAATCACAAGAATTCTATTTGTTATTGAGACTAATTTTTTCCTGATTTTATAGGTGACCAAACTGAGGCACAGAAAAGTTAAGTAACTTGCCTCAGACTGGCTCTAGAACCTGAGCCCCTGACCTTCTATGTATTGTTGTATAGTCGCTAAGTCGTGTCTGACTCTTTGTGGCCCCACCAGGCTCTTCTGTCCATGGGATTTCCCAGGCAAGAATACTGGAATGGGTTGCCATTTCCTTCTCCAAGGGATCTTCCCAACCCAGGGATCGAACCTGTCTTCTCCCACACTGCAGCCGGATTCTTTACCACTGAGCCAGCGGGAAAGATGCATTGTGCTGCTTGCTTAATCGGCGCCCAGGAGCTAGGAAGGGAGGCCGATCGGAAAGGTTCTAAAGAAAAGCAATATTTGTTTGTCCACCCCAACCCACTTTCACTGGCGACCCTTTTCAATAACAATTTTCCATTCATCCAGTGGTCACCTACATGCTCATTTTCGTATTGTATGATGACTTCTTTTTAAACTATTGATTTATCTGGCTGTGTCAGGTCTTAGTTGTGGCCTGCAGGATCTTGGTTGTGTCAGAGGGACTGTTTCCTGGCAGCGCACAGACTTTCTAGTTGCAATCCAGGAGCTCCAGAGTGAGCGGGCTTCAGTAGTTGCAGGGCACGGGCACAGTGACCCCTCGGCATGTCTTATACAATGAATTCTCGATATATTAACTTCAGACATCACCTGCAGACTCCCTGCTTTGACAGATGGGACACAGCTCGAGGCTTCTTCGACTTTGCTGTGCGTTTGGGTCACCTTAGTACATTACAGATCCTGGTTCAGGAGGGTTGGGAGGCTGCTCTCCTGCAAGCTTTCGGGTGGTCCTGACGCTGCTGGAACTGGGTGCTCGGGGAGCCGCCCAGGCCCACCCCTCACTGTGTAATGCGAGGTGCTGCTTTTCCTTTCTCCTCGGATCCATTTTCTGTTGGCAATAACTGTTTTCAGAAAAGGAGTGATCCTTTTCTGCCCTCATGGGTCATTTGATCATTGCCCTGGGAAAGCAACCCTCACTAACATAATGCTGACTCTGGGAACACTGCTTTTACTCCTGCTTCCAGGGGACCGCAGGGAGCGAGGCCATGGCCACAGAAGAGATGTCTAATCTGGTGAACTATATCCAGCCAGTCAAGTTCGAGTCATTTGAAATTTCAAAAAGTAAGTTTGCCCTGGAGAAAAACCCCTGGTGTAGTATATAATGAGTATATTATACCCGCAAGATAATTAGACCAAAGAAATATTACCCTTATTAGAACTATTCTATGAAGTTTTTAATATATGCATGTCTTTACTATTTGATTTTTATATATCTAAATAAACATACATGGTAAGTAGCTTCATCGTGTCCAGCTTTTTGAGACCCCACCAGGCTCCTTTGTCCATGAGATTCTCCAGGCAAGAATACTGAAATGGGTTGCCATGCCCTTCTCCAGGCGATCTTTCCAATCCAAGGATCAAACCAGAGTCTCTTAAGTCTCCTGCATTGGCAGGCAGGTTCTTTACCACTAGGGCCACCTGGGAAACCCCAGATATACATAAGTATATATTTATATGTATTGTATACATCTATATAACCATATGAGAACATATTCCATGATATTTTCCCAAAATTCTAAATAGACCTATAGGCTATATATGATTATCTAAAAGATACCTGACCAGAGTACAGTTAATTGAGGATTTTACATTGTTTTTCATTCATGACCACACAGGGCAATTATATAAATGACAGTGTTGAAATAAACTATTTAGCCATCCTTTAAAAGGAAGCAGAGACTTGATCGATCCTGATAAATAGAAATGGAACCAAATCGGTTGACCCACATTTCATTTGTTCAGCCTATGTTTTATATACTTAGGGGAATATATAATTAACTTCACATCACTTGATGTTTTACTTCATCCGACAACCCATCCATACTGGATGCAAGAGAAAGGAGCCATTTTATCAAAGTGCTCAGTCGTGTCTGACTCTTTTTGCAACCCCATGGACTGTAGTCCACCGGGCTCCACTGCTCATTGAGTTATCCATGCAAGAATAGTGAATTGGTAACCATTCCCTTCCCCAGGGATCGAACTGGGGTCTCTTGCATTGCAGGCAGATTCTTTACTGTCTGACTCACCAGGGAAGCCTAACTTTCAATAAGGTTTAGACATAAAAATTTCAACAGTTTGTTTGATGTTACAATTACTAGTCTTCTTACCACAAGCTGTGAAACATCCTATAAAGTGGTTATTTTTATATTACTATGACTGTCTTTGGCTGCTAAATGTTTGCTTAATTCATGATTCAAAAGCTCCCAGACAAGTAGCCAAACTGGGAAGGAGCTGGTACATTTAGGCCTTAAGAACCTGATAACAACAGCACCAGCCAAAGATTTACAAACAAGTACTTTCTCCTTGTATCTTACACCATTTTCTCACTTTTTCCAAAAGAACAGTGCACATAGTTTACAAAGAACCTATTAAAGCAACTTAATTTTAATTAACAGCTGTGCTTAAAATAGTCATATGAAAGTAGAATTTTGATGGGCCAAGAGAAGCAAGCGTTTCCTTTAGAGTTGACTAAATTGAGGAAGGTGAAGAGGTGGATAAAGGAGGAATGTGGGAATGACTGGGAAGAAAAATGAGGCTTTAATTCTGGAAAACGGGCATCAAAGAGGGAACAATGCCTGACGGTAACTTGGTTTAAATCACTGAGCTCCAAGTCACGTCTTTATATGTAGCAGTGTGATTTCTAGTTGGAAAGAGGTCGGAGAAGCTGTTTGGCTCTTTGTCTTTCTAAACTAAGATAACTTCTTTTGGTTTCTCTCACTCTAATTGGAAGCTTGACTTTCGCTTTCAAGATGTTGCTCCGTGTCCAAGAATATTGAGACCTTCTAGGATATTCACCTCTGTGGCCCCTGACATGTAATCTGAAAATGAGGCCATCCAACTGGAAAATGTTCAAGGATCCTTCTGCTTTAAAATAACAAAATTCTAAGGTCACATTAGTTCTTTCAACCAAAAGGGTACCTACAAGCTTGAGGTGATGACAATATGGGTATAGTCAAGTGCTGACATCTGGCAGGAATGTACATGTGGTCGTGGTCTGTATTGTTAATTCTCAGTGATGGCTTCAAGAAACCAATCCAAATGGATTTAGAACAAAAGGTCCTCTTTTGACAGATCAGCTTGCCTGGCCACACTCTCCATGTCTAAAATTCATCTTCTAACACTGAGGCCACCGTGTCCCTAACTTGCACAACACCTAACCAGGTAGCAAATATTAGAAGACACAACTAAGACTGAGAATTAAAATTAAATATAAAAGTTATTTGAGGGTCTTTGCCCTCAGTTTCATGGGACATTTGCCTACTTCTTATATGCTATTATTTATAACACTGAATTTTATTTCTCACTTTTTTTGCTGTCGTTAACACAGAAAGAAATAGAAGCTTCGAGATGTCTTCCTTTGTGGAAACCAAAGGTCTTGAGCAACTTACAAAGTCTCCGGTGGAATTTGTAGAGTATCCTTGGACATGTGCTGAATTGACATAAATGAAGTCTTGTGCTATTGGTTTAATTTTTGTCTTTTATAAGGGAAAGCTTCATGAAATGGCTAAAGTCTGTCACTTGGGAGTGATAAATACTTTCAGGTTTCATATACAGTGGTGAGAAGGATAGTCTGGCCCGTGGGAGAGAACTGGCCTTGGAGTAAAGGACAATTTCAGGTTACCTTCACACCATCAAGCTCTATATCCCTTGGCAATTCCAAGTTTTCTCACCTATAAACAGAAATGATGATACCAGCTTTGTGGCTTGCTGTTTGGGTTAGGGATCACATATGTAAAATGTGTGTGTGTACTTTATACATATGTAAAATATGATGTGCGTAAAGAATATTATATAGATAATAGAGATACCTTTCTGGTGTCTCACATGCTTACGTGTAATAGACATCCATTTGGAAAATAGTTGGGATGATGAGAATATAAATATATATTACTAATAATATATAATATATATAATAAATATATATTACTAATAATGGCTTTGTTGAGACTCCTGATGACAGTTTTTTAATTTCATTCCTGAATTAAAATAAAATGTCATAAACATTAGAATTTTTTACATAAAATTAATATTAAATGTCCTAGTTATATAAAAGAAAAAATATCATCTTTAAAGTTCATTAACAATAGGAGAGGAAACAGATGTAAACTCCATAAACAAAGTGATGATAGACATAATCATTAGTAATCAATAAGTACTAACTACATGGTAGACTTTTGTTATGTCTTAATGTAATCCTCACAACAGCCCTATGATATAGGTATCATATATATTTTATAGATGAAGAAACTGAGGCACAGAAAAGGGAAATAACTTGTCCTGGATCATACAGCTAACAAGTTTCAGAATTAAATTTCAAACCCTCTTTGGCCTAAGTCCCCTGTCAAGCCCAGAACCTGAGCTGACCTCTGCCAAACTTGGTAATGTGTGTGTGTGTGCGCGCTCAGTTGCTCAGTCGTGTCTGACTCTTTGCAACCCCATGGACTGTAGCCTGTCAGACTCCTCTGTCCATGGGATTTTCCAGGCAAGAATACTGGAGCAGGTTGCATTTCCAGGTTGATCTCCCCAACCCAGGGACCTAGCCTGTGTTTCTTGCATTTCCTGCATTGGCAGGAGCAGTCTTTAAAGCTTGGTAATAGCAATAGTTAATTGTGTTTTAAAGATATAGCATCATTCAATAACTAAAAGGTTCTCAGGATAGAAAACTGATGATGGTAGGAATCAAAATATGAGTCAAAGTCTTCTGTGCTATATTAACCTTGTTATCAGTCATAAAGAGTACCATAGTTTTGGCAAAGAGCATTTCCTGAGAAGATTAAGAAAATGAGCAGAGAGCATTTCAAAAATAGCTGTACAGTTCATGTTATCTGCTTCTGCCAAGCACAATATCATCCTGTCCTATGATTTGCTACATTTGGATTTCCTTTTATGTCCTTAATCACTAAGCCAGTCCTTAATAATCTCCAAAAAATTGCATTGACTCAATCATTTTTGCTGCTTCATTAGTTTTTACCCACAAGGCTCTGCAAAGATGACGCTCCATTTGTATTATAAAAGCACATTTATTCTGTTTGTTCAGAAAGCTTTTTACGTATTTCACTCACTAGTTCAATGAGATCATCCATCTTTAATTCATTTCCCCCTCAGAGAAAGATGGGAAGCAGCTTCTCAGTTAGTATTATTGGCTAATTCTTTTTGTAATTGTATTCACTACTTAACATGATGGCCCAGATATAACAAAATGCAGCTTAGCAGGATATATCCAAAGGGAACACGCGTGGATTCATCTAACTATATGCCTCAGCTCTTCTGGAATGCAGGCTGCCAAATGGTTGCTCTTAATTTCCAAACAGTGGGTAAGTCACAGTTAGTATTCATTTCTATCCTATAAAAGCCACATTTCCAAGTGCCTGAAAATCATCCCAAGGAGGAGAAAGACTGCCACACTGGATTGAAAAAACAAACAAAACACATTTTCATAAAGAAAATATCATTACAAAAAAGGCAAATTTTGAATATTGAGGAATTATCTCTGATAGTTTATAGATGTCTTTATTTAGATTTGTTTTACTTATTTTCAAACAAATTTTTATACTTTTAAAAGTAATACACATTTATTCTAAAAAATATTATAAATTCAAAATAAGTATAAAGAAAATAATAAAACTTCCAGGAATGTTTCCACTCAGAGATTCTCTCAACATTGTTAACTTCTGGCTTTGTGATCTGTAAGTTTTTGGCTATGCATATATATGCTTTTTCACTTAATACCTTGTTAAAATATATATCTTCATATATATTTATTATATGGAAACATGAATTTTAATAGCTGTATATTAAGTACATCTCAGAATTAACAAAAGCACATTTCCTATCACTGAACTTTAGGACTTTTTTTTCTGCTATAAATAATGCCCTGAGAACAGGCTGAAATATAAATTATCAAGTTTATCTCCTAATGTTCTTTTGGAAAAGTTCCTAAAATAGAATTAAGTGAAAGTTTTAAGAGCCTTTGTACAATGCCAAATTGTACATCAAAAATGTGGCACGAGATTTCTTCTCAATCAGCAGTATATGGTATGTTTTTCCCTCACATTTGTGTTCTTGGTTAAGTATTATTATTATTAAATAATAGTAATAATTCAGACAAATATCTCCTTGTTCTTTTTCATTTCATTTCTTTGAGTGTTGAAGTTGAACATTGTAAGTTTGTGCTCTTATTTTTGTTGTTGTTAAGTCACTAAGCCTGCAACCCTCTGCAACCCCATGAACTGCAGTACCCCAGGCTGTCCTCCACTCTCCTCACTGTCCACTGTCCTCCGTTATCTCCTGGAGTTTGCTCAAATTCATGTTTGTCCTACACAATCTCCTGGAGTTTGCTCAAATTCAAATTCATCATAGTCAGTGATGCTACCTAACCATCTCCTCCTCTGCTCCCCTTCTCCTTTTGCCTTCAGTCTTCCCCAGCGTCAGGGTCTTTTGCATTGAGTCAGCTCCTCCATCAGGGGGTCAAAGTATTAGAGCTTCAGCTTCAGCATCAGTCCTTCCAATGAATATTCAGGACTGATTTCCTTTAGGACTGACTGGTTTGGTGTCCTTGCAGTCCAAAGGACTCTCAGTTCTTTGGCCCTCAGCCTTCTTTATGGTCCAACTCTCACATCCATACATGACTACTGGAAAAACCATAGCTTTGACTATAGGACATTTGTCTGCAAAGTACTGTCTCTGCTTTTTAATAATGCTGTCTAGGTATGTCATAGTTTTCCTTCAAAGGAGCAAGCATCTTTTAATTTCATGGCTGCAGTCACCATCTGTAGTGATTTTGGAGCCCAAGAAAAGCAAATATGTCACTGCTTCCACTTTTTCCCCTTCTATTTGCCGTGAAGTGATGGGACTAGATGCCATGATCTTAGTTTTTGAATGCTTAGCTTCAAGCCAGCCTTTTCAGTCTTCTCTTTCACTTTCATCAAGAAGCTCTTTGGGTCCTCTTCCCTTTTTGGCAGTAAAGTGGTATCGTTTGCATATCTGAGGCTGTTGATATTTCTCCCAGCAATTCTGACTCCAGCTTGTGATTCATCCAGCCTGACATTCCACATGATGTACTCTGCATATACTTTAAATAAGCAGGATGACAATATACAGCTTTGTCGTACTTCTTTCCCAAATTTGAACCAGTGAGTTTCCATGACAGATTCTAACTGTTGCTTCTTGACCTACATACAGGTTTCTCAAAAGATAAGATAGTCTGGTATTGCCATCTTTTTAAGAATTTTCCAGTTTGCCGTGATCCACACAGTCTAAGGCTTCAGCAGAGTCATTGAAGCAGAAGTAGGTGTTTTTCTGGAATTCTCTTGTTTTCTCTATGATCCATTGAATGTTGACACTTTGATCTCTGGTTCCTCTGCCTTTTCTAAACCCAGCTGATACATCTGAAAGTTCTCAGTTCACATACTGCCGAAGCCTAGCTTGAAGGATTTTGAGCATAAACAGACTAGCATGTGAAATGAGCATAGTAGTAGAGTAGTTTGAACATTCTTTGGCATTGCCCTTCTTTGGGATTGGAATGAAAACTGACCTTTTCTAGTCCTCTGGCCACTGCTTAGTTTTCCATATTTGTTGACATATTGAGTGCAGCACTTTAACAGCATCCTCTTTTAGAATTTGAAACAGCTTACCTGGGATGCCATTACCACCACTAGCTTTGTTCATAGTAGTGCTTCCTAAGGCCCACTTGACTTCACACTCTTGTATGTCTGGCTCTAGGTGAGTGATCACACCACCGTGGTTTTCCAGGTCATTAAGGCCTGATTTCCTTTAGGCAATTAATTTTTAGGCTTTTGAAGTTAATTTTCTATAGTTCTTCTGTGTATTCTTGCCACCTCTTCTTAATCACTTCTGCTTCTCTTAGGTCCTTACCGTTTCTGTCCTTTATTGTGCCCATCCTTGCATGAAATATTCCCTTGATATTTCCAGTTTTCTTGAAGAGATCTCTAGTCTTCCTTATTCTATTGTTTTCCTCTGTTTCTTTGCATACTTCATTTAAGAAGGCCTTCTTATTTCTCCTTGCCATTGTCTGGAATTCTCCTTTCGTTGGGTATATCTCTCCCTTTCTCCTTTATCTTTTGCTTCAGTTCTTTCCTCAGCTGTTTATAAAGCCTGCTGAAAACCACTTTGCCTTCTTGCATTTCTTTTTCTTTGGGATGGTTTTAGTCACTGCCTCCTGAATAGGGTTATGAACTACTGTCCTTAGTTCTTCAAGCACTCTGTCTACCAGATCTAATCCCTTGTATCTATTCATCCCCTCCACTGTATAACCATAAGGCATTTGATTTCGGTCATACCTGAATGGCCTCATGGTTTTCCCTACACTTTTCAATTTAAGTCTGAATTTTGCAATAAGGAACTGATGATCTGAGCCACAGTCAGTTCCAGGTCTTGTTTTTGCTGACTGTCTAGAGCTTCTCCATCTTTGGCTGCAAAGTATACCATCAATCTGATTTCTGTATTGACCATCTGGTGATGTCCATGTGTAGAATCCTCTTGTGTTGTTGGAAGAGGGTGTTTGCTATGACCAGTGTATTCTCTTGACAAAACTCTTTTAGCCTTTGCCCTTTTCCTTTTGTACTCCAAAGCCAAACTTGGCTCTTACTCCAGGTATCTCTTGACTTCCTACTTCTGCACTGCAATCCCCTATGATGGAATGATATGATTTTTATTTTTGCATTTCTGCTTTTATTCAGGACTGCTATCAATTTTTCTGTTCATTTATAGCAGTACTTTTAATATAAAAGTTATGTTGTCTTATTTTATGGGACAAATGAGATGGGATTGATTAATGTTTTGTTTTATGGAATCTTAGTTTACTCTAACAATCACAAGCTCCACATCTGAAAATCAATCCATGCTTACTCCTATTTCTTTCGTAGTTTCTTTTTCACAGGTAATTTAACCCTTTCATCTACACAGATTAAATTTTCATGTATAATCTTGGTAAGAGATCAGTCTTTTATACTAGAGGTTGCCTTTTTCATTGTTAATTTGGGTCCATTTTTTCAATTTATAAGTCTTCTCCATTAATAAATTTTTCACCTTCCTGGAGCCAATAACCTTGTTATTATTATAATGTTTAATAATATGGTTTAATATATGTAAAAGGAAATTCTCCTTTTCTATTACCGTTCAGTGTTTCTTTGCCTTGGACTGACTGTTCTAAAATAATATTAACAAATAGTATTAAGAGTGGACACTTCATCTTGACACTAATGAGAATTTCACATCATGATGCCTATGAGTAGATGCTAGCTGTGACTTTGAGACAGTCTTTTACACACTAAAGGAATCTACACGTGGCCTAAATGACAACACTGGTTTTAGGAATTTATGTTGAATATTATTAAATGTCTCTTTGGCATCTATCAGGATGATCATATGTTCATTTCCTCTTTGTGAGAAATGTGATAAATTTTATTAGTATATCTCCTAATATGTAAGTATCGTTTTGTTCCTGAGAAAAATTCTACTTGCTTATGTATTGTTTTTTTAGAAAATATGACTTGGCAATTAATTTTTAGGCTTTTAAAGTTAATTTTTCAAGCATAATTTTGGTAGTTTATCCAATTTTGGTATCACAGTCATAATAACTTACAAAATGATAAATAAAAATTCACTGACTTTTCCCTGTTACATGAAACTTTGAAATAATTCTACTATCAAATTCTTTTTTGTCCATCTAAATAGAGATGAGTTGTAACTCAGACAATCTGGAACAAATTGATAGCTTCTCAAATTCATTATGACTTTAAAGCTTGTTTGTTTAGCTCTAGCAATTGCAAATAATGTAGACATTTATTTCATACATTGATCAAGTCTTAGCAAACTTTGACCAGGAATCTTTGTCCATTAGAAACAAGTCAAGGAGTGATTAGATATTGGTAGTAAGTAATCAAACAAATAAAAAAAATTAAAAGAAAAAATTTTTCCTATAAATTAAAAAAAGAATTATAGTATCTACTGTTGGTTAAGTATGAAGAAGTCCATCCTCAAAAACATGGATTGGAGATTTAAACTTTCTGAAGGGCATCTTAGTAAGAATTATCAAAAGGCTTTTGCAATAAACATATTTTCTGACCTAGAGAATTCACTCCTAAGAGCATCATTAATGATGTCTTCAAAGATTTCAAAGATTTCACCTCAACAACGTGGTAAAATCGAAACATTATATGTAATGATAAAAATTTGGAAGAGGCATAAATATGTCCAGAGTGGGGCCTGGTATAGTCCGTGTATTCAGGTATATCTATCCAAAAATATTTTATACAGTTGTTAAAATTAAAGCAAATGAATATTTAATGAAATGGACATACTGCATATAATTTATATATTCAAATATATGAATATGTTTTAAATAAAAAAACAAAATATACACCAACCTGTTGGCAGTGGTTTACCTCTGAATTTGGAGATGACAGCTTGTTTTTTTTTTCTTGTCTGTTTCCTAAGTTTCTATAATGATAAGTCTTTCTTCTTAAAGGGGGAGCAGAAGTGTATTGTAATACAATCTTATGTTCTTGCTCCAGGTGTAAATACAGTCCCAGTAAGGTTTGTGTGTTTTATTCACAGACCTGGCTATGCAGATAAACATGGGGATGTATGAATACAATGGGAAGAGTGGCTACAGGCTGAAGCCGGAGTTCATGAGGAGACCTGACAAGCACTTTGATCCATTCACAGAAGGCATCGTGGACGGCATAGTGGCCAACACTTTATCTGTTAAGGTATGTTCACCCCATCACACGACTGTACCCAGCAAAAGTCTTCAACAACACCTATTTTGTGTAAAGTAATTTAGTCATTAAGCATTTACTTCCCAATAAAGTCTTCACTTCCTTCATATTCATATTAAAAGTTTCAGAAAGTTCATATTAAAAGTTTTAATATTAAAAGTTATATTCATATTAAAAGTTTTCATTCACATTAAAAGTTTTCATATTCATATTAAAAATTATTTAAAAGTTTTCAAAAGCTATATGCACAAGATGCCCCACTTTTTAATGGGCTAAAAATTAGATCCAAAATCAGTGAAGCAAGTTGCTGAGATTCACCTAAAGAAAGGCTAGTCCTTTCTTTAGGTGCAAAGATCCTACAGAGAAATGTACCACAAAAGCTGTGTGTGTGTGTGTGTGTGTGTGTGTGTGTGTGTATGCGCTTAGTCACTCAGTCGTGTCCACCTCTTTGCAAACCCATGGACTGTAGGCTGCCAGGCTCTTCTGTCTATGGGTTTCTCCAGGCAAGAATATGGAGAGGGGATTCCCTTCTCCAAGGGATATTTCCGACCCAGGGATCAAACCCAGATCTCCTGCATTACAAGTGGATTTTTTACTGTCTGAGCCACCAGGAAAGCCAAAACCACAAAAATCAGTGACTCATATTGGAGAAATCTGGTCTTCTCTCCCACCGTTAGTTTTAGAAAAATAGCCACACTGAGCAAAATTAGAGAAAATAAAGGTATTCTCTAAATAAATTATTAAATATTGAATAAAAGTCCTCCAGTTACCATAGCATGGCTTTTGAAAATCTATCAGAGTATTCAGGAATTTATAACACATAGTGAGTAATGGTATTAAGGGCTTCCCTGGTGGCTTAAATACAAGAATCACATCATTAAACATATATCTGACCCTCAAAAAATTAATTGCAAATGATTTCTGCAGTCTTTGAAATTGATTTTATAGGAGATACAAGGTATTTTTTAGCTGTGAGAAAATATTTTTAATATTATAAATGGGAAATCATTTTTATAAAAAACTTTTTACATGAACCCTATAAGCCATTGATTGTTGTAGCTAAGTTTCATTTACTTTTTTTTTTATTTTATTTTATTTTTAAACTTTACAATATTGTATTAGTTTTGCCAGATATCGAAATGAATCTGCCACAGGTATACCTGTGTTCCCCATCCTGAACCCTCCTCCCTCCTCCCTCCCCATACCTTCCCAATGGGTCGTCCCAGTGCACCAGCCCCTAGCATCCAGTATCGTGCATCGAACCTGGACTGGCGACTCGTTTCATACATGATATTATACATGTTTCAATGCCATTCTCCCAAATCTCCCCACCCTCTCCCTCTCTCACAGATTCCATAAGACTGATCTATACATCAGTGTCTCTTTTGCTGTCTCGTACACAGGGTTATTGTTACCATCTTTCTAAATTCCATATATATGCGTTAGTATACTGTATTGGTGTTTTTCTTTCTGGCTTACTTCACTCTGTATAATAGGCTCCAGTTTCATCCACCTCATTAGAACTGATTCAAATGTATTCTTTTTAATGGCTGAGTAATACTCCATTGTGTATATGTACCACAGCTTTCTTATCCATTCATCTGCTGATGGGCATCTAGGTTGCTTCCATGTCCTGGCTATTATAAACAGTGCTGCGATGAACATTGGGGTACACGTGTCTCTTTCCCTTCTGGTTTCCTCAGTGTGCATGCCCAGCAATGGGATTGCTGGATCATAAAGCAGTTCTATTCTTTTCTGTTTAACTGGATAATTGCAGCACTAAGAAACCTTTTTAATAAAGCATAAATGCAATTTTCCGATTGACCCTAAACCAAAAACATATAAAAAACTGTGTTAAAAAAGTACTCTATATAGTCCACGAGGTCACAAAGAGATATGACTTAGTGACTGAACAATAACAATAACAATTTCACTAATTTATATCTATTCTAAGCTTGTTGAACCCTTTTTTACTTTAAAATTTATGTCATTTACACTAGAGATTAAAAATAAAGTTGCACTGGAGTGTTTCTCAATGATATCATTTGAAATTATTTCACCCCATATATCTGCCAAGTGGAGTTGGCAGAATTAGAGCTTCAAGATTTAGTTTAGGAAATTGTTTTCAGCAAAGGATGTTTAATTCCTGTCAAGTTTGATTAAGATAAACTCAAACATCACTCACAGATAAAATGCTATTTTAGAATTCTTGTTAACTGTAGTTGTAGTCAGGTCAAACTGATAGTGATATTTTATCAAAATAATCTTTTGTCCTTGTTTGACAATTCATCTCATTTTATATGTTTGCTTTGTTGTTTATTCTTTCTTGAAAATTCTACCATGACAATGTAAGTGATTATAAATAAACACATAGAGAAACTGGGGAAAACAGTTGAGTCCCAGACAGGTGTACACTGCTGCCCGAGTCCAGAGTGGAGACGCTGCTCTGGAGATGTCAGTGTCCTCTGAATGGACAGGCCATAATGCCTCAGAGACCCTGCAGCAGAATCCTGCCTTCACCATGACAGCTGGAGCCAAAATGCAGCTCACATCCACCCAGTATTGCCTTTGTTTTGATCCCCTGACATAGACTTTATAATGCCAGAGTGGACCTCTGAGCTCTGGTTGCGTTCCATGATCCTATTTTACTTAAGAGAATATTGAGCCTCAGTGTTATTAATTTAGTTAAGAAGTCTATTTTAATCAAAATCTTAAGCATATTGTCACTTCCCTGGGGGTCCAGTGGTTAAGATTCCACACTGCCAATGCAGGGGGTGCAGGTTCAATCACTGGGTGGGGAACTAAGATCCACATGCTGAGCAGATAAAGATAAAAGAAGGAAAAGAAAAAATTTAAAACTCATTTAAAAAAAATCTTAAGCACACACCATCTTTGATGCATCTGAATTCCCAGCATGACTCATTTAACTTGGAAGTTTCAAACATACTATAAAATGTCTGCTACGTTGTTCTCATGTAGAACCTCAAAGGAAACAAAGAGATTGTTCCTTGCAGGTCTCATGCACTCAGGCACAGAGAATATTCAGGAGAAATGCATTTTCCCAGGGTAAATGCATTCCCAGGGTAAACAGCCTCCTCCTCATAACTTTCTAACTTGTGTGGCATCTCTAACCACATCAGCATGCAGCTGCCATTGGCCTCCCCAGTCACCATGGCCATCCC